>NC_140299.1:31570864-31888364 GCF_964211825.1 Aythya ferina
AGATAATACAAAAAGAAGATAGTCCATGTTGTCTTCTGCATGTCTGCTACTGTTCTCCAGACCATCTTGGCTTTGGTCCAGGACAAGAACAGCTAAGGAAGAAAAAAAATGATCTTTTTTTGCTCCAGGAGGACAAAAAAAAAAAAAAAAAAAAAAAAAAAAAAGGAAGGAAAAACAAGAAAAAAAGAAGAAAAAGAAGAAGAAAAAGAAGAAGAAGAAGAAGAAAAAGAAAAAAGAGGGACAAATGGTACGCTGTGACTGGGCTATGGCCAGAAGACTTGGATATGCTTTCTTTGAAGCATATCACAAATCATATCAACTTTTTTTTTTTTTTTTTTTTTTTTTTTTTTATGAACAAACAGAAAAGGGAAAGGATAGGGGAGTGTGCAGAAAGAAAGGTCACAATATGAGAGTCACTGATCATAACCAAACAGGACAAAGGTAAAAATAAATAAGATGATGAACATTTCTGTTTTTTTTTTTTTTTTCCTTTTTTTTGAAAAAAAAAGAAAAGAAAAAAAAAAAACAAGACAAAGATGAGAAGGATGGAAGGACAGAAAGAATGAGTAAGATCATTCTGTGAATGTTAGTTCAGCACTCTTACCTCTTATTGGTGTACCACCTGGGTGGATAATATGAATGCAAATAAGATTAGAAAGAAGAAGCATTAGTAAGAGAAGAAGGAGGCTAGGGCTTTGGAAGAAGAATCAAATTAGATTTACAGAATTAAATAAGGTCTTAAGAGAAACTTGAATTACTATACTGTTAAAACAGGAATAAATTAGATAGTATTATAAGGTTATAAAAGCAGGTTGCATTGTACCACAAAGGGCAAAGGCTACAATTGGCCTTATTGCCATTCTCAGAGTAGTTTCTAAGTTCTTAGATGTTTGGGTTAGATAACTTGGGTTAGATATATATTGAATATGCCTCAAATACTTAAAGTAAAATTTACAATACTGTATTTATGACATAATTGAGGAAAATATTGGATATTCTATTTAAATATATATATATATATATATATATATATATAAAGTCTATATATATATAAAAAAAAAAAGAGGACACATTGAAGGCTATTCCAAAACAAATACTTTCATATTAGGCTGGATTATGGCATTTACTGTTCTACAGCTATGTGTACATGTGTACTGTTTCTTCTAGGTGTTGCTATAACTGGTAAGACAACATTTCTGTGGAGGTGTGCGTGTGCGCCACTATAGGGACCTGGTGACTACACTGACTGTTAGTAAAATGCATGCCATGCATTTTAAGAATAATAATAGTAATCATATAATAATAATAATAATAATAATAATAATAATAATAATAATAATAATATATTCTGAATATGGAAATTAGTGGGGGTGAAGTGTGCTTCAGAACTAAGCACTTACCAATAGATTCTGGAGATTTAAATACGGAGAGAAGAAAGACAGCATAAAAATATTATTATATTCCTTATAATTTGGTACAAAGTTTTCAGTTAAAGCTTTATACACTAAATTATCTATGTCACATGTGAAAAATTAATTTTTAATTTACATTAACAGAAGGCTAATTTACACAGTTCTGCTGACAACAAGCAAAGAGTCAGTTAACAAGACGATTTAACATCACAGGACAGGTCAAAAGCTGAGAATTCTGGGAAGACACGTGATTAAACAACTTAGATTCTATAACGATATCTAGTAAAATTGCCAAAGAAAAAAGCTTATCATATCCCAATTATATTATTTAGGGATAAGCTTTAAACTTTATAAATTTAGAGGCTTTTTTTTTTTTTTTAATTTAAAGAGAACAAAAGAATAAGCTAGGTAGGGTGGGAGAAGAGTGAAAAGACTACTAGGGAGGTGCAAGGGGCAAAGAGAGAGAGAGTAGCAAAAGCTGGATTCTACACCAAAAGCAGACTTCTGTAGATCCAGAAAATATAGTATTTGTAAAGCTTTAGTGTGGGCGCACACTACTGTGGCTAAATGTGTTGGAAAAATGCTCAGCCAGTAAAACAAAACAAAACAAAACAAACAAACAAAAACAAACAAAACAAAAAAAAAGGCAAAAGAAAAAAACACAAATAAAAAAACAACCTTCAATCCACAGATTACCCAAGAATTTTTCATTTTCTCTTTTTTTTTTTTTTATCTCTTATGTTTTTAAGGTATAATTGTGCATGGGAAAAAGTATTGTGTTCTATGTATTTGTGAGAGGAAAGAAGACGTGTTCAAACTGGCTAATCTTTGGTGGAGTCAAATGTGGAAAAGAGCACAAAACACATTTTAAATTTGAATTGAAGTGTCTAATGCAGGTTTTGATTTTGATGAATATAACCATTGGTACTCCTTGCAATTTCTGAATGAAGTCCAATGTTGAAATAAATTTGTTAAAAAATAAAAAGGAAAGAAGAAAGAAAGAGGAGAAAATGGATCCATCAAGTACTGCAAAAAGCAGTAAAGAAAAAAATTATCAAAAAATACAGTCACAGCAGTGAGCAATGTGGAGTAAACAGAAGCTGCAAACACATAGAGATAGACTCTAGAAAAGGCTATGACAACATCACAGACATGGACAACACACTCAGTAACATAGAGAAGAGAAGAGGAAGATAAATTATTACCTATTAAAAAAATAAAAATTAAAAAAAAAAAAAGGAAGAGAAAAGAAAGAAAAGGTGAGAAAGAACAACTCTGGGCATTAGTGGAAACAGTAACAATACCTTACCTGAGCGTAACTGCTTGATGCGGCCATTGTTGTTGCTTGTGTCAACAGGTAAGAAATCTTTGAACCAAGTTATTTCTGGATCAGGATTGCCACTTGCTGCGCATAACATGGTTGCTGTACGAGTCCGTTCAACCACCTTCAGCTGTGGACCCATATCAATGGTGGGGAAACCTCGGGGAATTTGATCCTCTGCAAAAGAAATGTAACATTCAACAGATTTCTCATTCAGTAATTTAGGAGAGGCCCATCACCAGCCTGGCTAATGTGTAAGCTACCCATAACAGGCTATACAGTAGGAACTGATGCAAAAAAAGGTACTCAAGCAGTGTTTTTGGTAACTTACAGTGATCAAAATGTTGACACAGAACAGAAAGTTCATTAAAAAAGTGGCTACTTTACATAAAATGTATTAATTTGGCTTAGATACTTTATGCAGCTCATAATCATTAGATTTCTACTGTGGGACGTTCTAACACTGATATTGCTATCTTACTAGCATCCCTACTGTTTTATGTGAAATATTGAATTAGAATGCCTATCAACAACAGGAAAAAAACAATCTTCTTTACATAAGATAAATATTAAGCAAGTGTGATCATGCAGTGTACAATATGGCCATGGACTTAGGAGACTCAAGTTAAAATTCTAGCTTTTTTCACATATTACCTATGTGCTGTTGGTCTTAACATTTAATATCGCTGTACTTCAGGTGTCTACCTGTAGGATGGACCACAGTTTACTGCTAATATTGTGAGGATGAATGCACTGAAAGTTTTCAAAACACTGAGAAACTCTAGATCTTGGAATTACAAATAATATAGAATCATAGAATGATAAGGGTTGGAAGGGACCTTAAAGATCATCTTAAAAGTGGAACCTTCAAGTTCCAATCCCCCTGTCATAGGTAGGGATGCCACCCACTAGATCAGGTTGCCCAGGGCCTTGTCCAGCCTCTTCTTTATCACCTCCTGTGATGGGGCATCCACAACCTCTTTTGGCAACCACTTTTGGGAAACCACTGCCTCACTACCCTCTGTGTGAAGAATTTCCTGCTAACATCTAATCTAAATCTGACCTCTTTCAGTTTAAAAATATTCCCCCTAGTCCTATCATTATCTGCCTGAGGAAAAAGTTGCTCTCCATTTTTCTTATAGGCCCCCTTTAAGTACTGAAAGGCTGCATTGAGGTCTCCCCAGAGCTTTCCCTTCTCCAGGCTGAATATCGCCAGCTCTCTCAGACTTTTTTCATAGGAGAGGTGCTCCAGCCTCCAGATTAGCACATCTTCCATGAACATGATCAAATATCAAAGTTAAAGTAACAGGAAACTCATAGTGATCCTGAATCAATACACCTTTGTCAGTCAAAACACCCAGATATGGTCAAAAATCCTCAGCCAATCAATACTGAAATAGTAAGACATTCTAAACACAAGAGCAATTCACCTTAGGATAATACGCTCAAGCATGTAACACTGGAAGCACAGTGAGATCAGACAATTTATCATAACATAAATTAAAGCAGGTAAAACAATCTATTTGAATTACACCATCTTGGTCATCACTCCTATTAAGTCTGCAAATATATTTTTATTGCAAAATGAATGCTATTATTTCAGTTCAAAGAGGGAAAGCTAAAAAAAAATAAAAATCAAGGAAGGTGATCAATACTAACTATAAATTGAGAAAGTTAACTTAGAAGAAATAGTGCAATGTCAACTGTTTGCATGGAAACTATGCAGTCTTTTCAAACTGTTTCAGGGAATTCTTTAGACCTTTCTGAAAAGTGTATATTAAACAAGTATACCCTATAAATCTTTGTAGTTCCTGGGATCTGTTGTTACTCACAGTTTCCTTAACCACTTGCAACACAAATGCACATGGATACTGCTCTAGTATATCAAACACAATTCTTCAGTAAGTTTACTTAATTTGTTAAAGCTAGTTCCTTCACTGAGCAGTAATTAAGTGTTAAATGCATGACTATCCATAGGATTTTCATAAAGACAGGTATGTTTCATGACTGTTTATAAACACAAAGTATTTACTTTGAGAATAACTGACAAGATTTGACTCCTGACACAGAACAAATATTTAAATCTATTTTTATGACCCCTTCCCTTCCCTTCCCTTCCCTTCCCTTCCCTTCCCTTCCCTTCCCTTCCCTTCCCTTCCCTTCCCTTCCCTTCCCTTCCCTTCCCTTCCCTTCCCTTCCCTTCCCTTCCCTTCCCTTCCCTTCCCTTCCCTTCCCTTCCCTTCCCTTCCCTTCCCTTCCCTTCCCTTCCCTTCCCTTCCCTTCCCTTCCCTTCCCTTCCCTTCCCTTCCCTTCCCTTCCCTTCCCTTCCCTTCCCTTCCCTTCCCTTCCCTTCCCTTCCCTTCCCTTCCCTTCCCTTCCCTTCCCTTCCCTTCCCTTCCCTTCCCTTCCCTTCCCTTCCCTTCCCTTCCCTTCCCTTCCCTTCCCTTCCCTTCCCATACTGAAAACTCCAGAGTTACTTTTGGGGATACACAATTGTACAACAAAGATAATTTATCTTGAATACTAATAGGATGGAGTAGTAAAGAGCTTTCCTGTCTTATTTTTAATAAGGATAATTAAATTCCATCCATTCCTTGTATGCATAGAATCTCTTTGAATGAATGGTCTTCATTAAATTTTCATGAGAAACATCACAATGTAATGGATTCAAATAGCCAGAACTGTTATATTTTTGACAGTTGTGGCTTGTTTCCAATCTGGCTTTCAGGTATTTGGCAATAAAACCCAACATTCAACATAAAATGGGCTGTGGAAATAATGAAATTTCTAATTGGAGTGCTTATCACAGTGGTTTTAGTTTTTAAAATGATAATTGCTTTTCTTCCCCTAAGTTTATCAGTGATTTGTACAAAATTGTCTTTACATTTTGATGATAGCAAGTTTGACAAATCATCAAACACTGTACAACACAGCTGCGCATCATATTAGCAAACAGTCTCAGTCACTGTAAGAGAAAAATAAGTATTACAAATTTTTGATACATTGATAGTTCTAAACTTGTACATAACGTGAAAAGACAAATATTTTTACTACTTATTAATATGCTCATTAGGCTTGAAACCATGCTATATGCCAATATTTCATATTCATATTCAGTTCTACTGAATTAGCTTCCAATTCATCAACAATTTTAATCATACTTGACCTTCTCAAGTACTGTCAATGGTACTGTCAATCTGAGAGGCCGTTAAAGGGCAGATTTCTTTGTCCTTGTGCGTGGTGAGTGATACATGTAATACATATCTTGCTTAGGACGGCATATGCAAGACATTTAGAAATAGAGCACATTCTTTGAATTTGTTAGGTGTGTTAACAGTGTGAGCCACTATGAAACAATGCATTCAATTACTGGTGTTAAGAGAATGCCTTTACTGCTGTGCTAGTATGATTTCCAGTTGATGAAAGGCCTCTACAAAAAATAATTTTAATTGAATCTATGATCTGAACAACACAGGATAGTTATCCCATGAATCCTTAAGAGAGGATGATACAAAACTACTTGCCTTGTTTTCTATCACAGTTCTTAGAAAATATTTCAAAACTTTTTCTTTGTGTATTTAGTCTGTTCAACACTGCTCATCTGTAAACAGTCTTCTCAAGATTCCTACATTAAACTCAGCATTTGTGTAAACACTAGTTTTGATGGAGTGTAATTTTGAAAATACCTCCATTTCAAGTTAAATTATGCTCTAACAAAAAGAAGCCATATTCAACTCTAAGTTTCCAGAAACAAACAAAAACTAAAGCTCTGAACATAATTGTGGCTCAACTGTATATCACAAGCTCTGTTCTGCTCTAAACTATAATTGTTTTGTCTCATCTTCAAGGGAAAACATGTTATTGCAATCTCTTTTTATCAAATGATATAAATCTTCCAGAAGACTCTAGCAAATTCCAAAGCTATGTCTGTATGCTGTCAAGTCTACATGTATATAAAAGCAGGATCCAAAGAAGAGGACTTTATCCAAGTCTACTACATTACATTTGACTCTTCATGATAAATCTATCAATACAGCTAAAGGAAGAGAAACTGTTCCTTTAATCCGGCATTTATGACACCTTTAAATTTTGACTACTTTTCCTGTAAATAACTGCTTTCAGATCATTTCTGTGATCTACTGGAAACAAGAAAAGTGGCAGCTTACAGAAGCAAATGGGATCTTAAAGTCCTAAATTTTCTGCAGCTACCTTGCTGAATCTGTTTGACAATCAGTATTGTGATTTAATAAGAAAGGCAGAATGCTGTGAATAATTTTCTCAGATACAGAACACTAAAGTAATGCTATGTTACGGGTATGAAGTGTACAAGTGAATTACCCAAAGAAAATTGTGCTGACATTGATTGAGGATTATGGAGTATAAAGGCAAGATAATAGCACCAGGGTCCAAGATAGTTGACATGAAAACTGGGTAATACTGGTGTTAAGTATTTTCTTCCATATAAACTATTTATATCATAGACACACCTGTGTTTCAGAATAAACATATTAACCTGTAATTTAATCTGTGTAATTTGCCTAGTTTAATCTATGTAATTTAACAAAGATGCATAGTCAAAGTATTTCACTGTGCCTTTTAAAATACACTGTCCTATGTGAAACAATTATTCTCTTTGTGGAAATGGGGGGAGGAACATTCTATTCAGAAAGAAAAAAAATAAATCTATTTAATCTATTTCAAGATTCACTGATGGCTTTGCCACTGGCAAATTTTATTCATTCTGTAGCTCACAGAATAAAAAGACACACATGGAGTATTCCCAGAATACACTATAGATACTGAAGATAAACTGCTGCAATAAAGTTTATTATTTCAAAGAACAGTGTAAATAAAGCTTTTATTTTCACTATTCCAGATGGCAGCAGCATATAATTTGCACTGTTTTGACATCATGACCATATTATTCAAAATCATTCTTCCTGCAACTGAACTGAAAGTGGGATTGAAAACAGTAAAATTAAAGAGAGTGGGGGAAAGATGAAAACCAACATTTTGCAGCAAAGCTGGTATTCTGCTCTACTAATAAAGAACTATGCAAAAAAAAAAAAAAAAAAAAAAAAAAAAAAAAAAAATAAAAAATAATAAAAACAAAGCAGTTTCTTATTATACATAAAAGACTAAGTTAGTTTGAAAAGATATGAGGAATAAGAAAAGTGTCAATTAATAAACATTATTCCTATTGAAATATTTTACAAAGTAAACTTTGCCAAAAAACTAATTATGAACAGACAATTAATTCTTTTTTCCAGGGTTCTTTGTTCAAAGCTGTTATATACAGATGGATACTTTTATTTAGTGGTGCCGTAGGTCAGTAAAAGCGGGAAATGGCTGTGTTGTAAGAAAATACATATTAAGAATATAAGGTGGCTGCTGTGATTCATCTTACATTTCAAGCAATTATACCACAAAGGAAGAGGAATTAGGCACCGATCAGAGCCAGTCAGTAAATATTCAACAAGAGACTAGCAGTCCATACAATCCCATTATAAAACATACATTTAAAAATACATTTTAAAATATCTTCAAGATGCATGAAGCATTTTTGATGCAAAAGAAAACAAATTTGTTTAGTAGCTCTATGCAATTACTCTGCAAATTGCAAAGTAATGTCTTTATAACAAAACATAAAGACACTTAGCCTGAACTACCATTTGTATGAATGTTGAAGCAGCAATTTCACATTGCATTAAGACAGTAAGCATTCATTGTTTTTAGAATTTAGCCTTAAACAAATTCTCTGTTTGAACAGATTAGTACATTGAGTCTTTGAAATTAGATATTTTCATAATGACATGAAAAGGGAAAAGGAATTTGTACTTTCTTAAGCTCTCAAAATCTGCTAAATTAAAGTTGTGCACAGCAAGTTCTTTCCAATATGACCTGTCCCACTCATGTGAACAGGTCACCTTTAATAGTGAAATACCTGCTGACAAGAATCAACACTTGGAGAATTCTCACTTATATAAGAAAAGCAAGCTTAAGAATAAAGAGTTATTCTTACTTCTGTACTCAGGCTAATTGCCATGGCACAGCATATCATCTGAATATCATATGCCCAAATTTGTCCGTTACTGAATTTCTGGATATTAGTTATGCTTAGTGGGAATGGAAAATAGAAGAGGTCATGTCCTAAAGAAAAGCAGGGAATCCAAGAATCCCTGCCAAATGTCCCTTTTTTAACATAAGGAGAGGATTCACCCAGATTTATTGTAATGAACCAAAGGCAGAGGACGTGAAGTATTTTGAGTGCACAATATCACATATTTATGGAAAGAAACACTAAACATCTGAAACAGAGAGGATACATCCTCCCATATATTTCTATATGTAAATGTCGTACGAATGAAACCACGCATTTTGCACTGCTGAATAAAAGGCAAGTGCACAGCAAAGGAGAGCAATATGAATTTTAATGATTACGATTTCTAATTTGAGGTCTAGTTTCCAGACATGGTTAGGATTTAGATTACATTAAATCAGGGTTAAACTGGGAGCTTGCCAAGAATAAGGATTAGGAAAACACGATTGCCCTGTCTAGTCCATTTTTTAATGTATCTGTGCCTTTTTTTATTCTTTCTTTTTTTTTCTTCTCCTTCCTTTCATTTTAAAAATGAAGGGGGAAGAACAACAGCAGTTCTATGATGACTGCCTTTGCTTTAAGTATTTTACACATTTTACATGTTATGGTGTGGGCAAGTAATAAGATCAAGAATAGCTTAATATGTACACCAAGGCTCACTTCTCATGTTAGTAGTCTAAATATATGGATGGATCCAAATTACATAAGTCATGTTTTAAATCTCTGTTTTTTTCTCCTTTCTATACATTATTATTCTATGTTAAAATATTAATAAATACAAGAGACTTTTATTAGTAATTACCTCATATTCACTCAAGTATAAAACAACAAATCATCACAATAAACACATAACAAACTAGTTTGAACTGAGAAGGGGGCACAAGCATCTTTTTCCTTCTTCACAAAAGAGGACAAGAGAGCAAAAGTGAGTGGTTTGGGAGAGGACTTGGCAGATCAGGGGGTGATATTGTCCCCTTCTGCCTCCTTTGCCCCATTTGTACTAGATGTATGAAACCTACAGGAATGATAATACCGCCTAAGACAGTGGGATGAACTCAGCTTGTGATTGTGACCATTTCTGTTACTGATGTTACAAAGCTTTCAGATATGTTGTTTCCACTATGCTATAATTTTACTGAATGGTTTTTAATGCAGCCTACATACTCTGCAATCCAAGCTGACAAACATAAATGATACTAACTGCATTAATGTCACAGCTGCAAAATTTAAGGACCTGACAATGGAACTGGAGTGGATATACCATCAGCTTTATTTAAAATTTGTTTTCACATGAAAGTAATTCTAAAATGTTACATATAAATAATACTAAGTAGTATAGTACATATATACCACATATACTATATATATATAGTATATAAATAATAATAAATAGAAATATATAAATAGAAATAAAATATTTACTTTATGAATACTATATATAAGTAATAAATAATATATAAGCACTATGTAAGTAATATTGTAATACAATAAGTAATAATAAAAATTTAGTAAGTAATATATCCTTTTGGGATTTCAGCGAAGCTTACAATACTTCTCACGTCATCCTTCTGAACAAAGTGTCCAGCATACAGCTAGAAAAATACAATGGGTTAAAAATTGGCTGACAGGTTAGGCTCCAAGACAAATGGAGCTGTATCAAGCTGGTCAATAGTGGGGTTCCCCCAGGGCTTCATTTTAGGGCCAGTTCTGCCTAATATTTTTATAAATGATCTGGATGCAGGACTTGAATTCATACTAAGTATTGTGGTTTAACCCAGGCAGCAGCTAAGCACCACACAGTCATTCACTCACCCTCCCCCTTCCCTCTCTGGGATGGGGGAGAGAAATGGGAAAGTGAAGCCTGTGGGTTGAGATAAAGACAGTTTATTAAGACAGGATAATAATAATAATAATAATAGTAATAATAATAATAACAATAATAACAATAATAATAATAATAATAATAATAATAATAATAATAATAATAATAATGTGTACAAAACAAGTGATGCACAGTGTAATTGCTCACCACCCGCTGATTGATGCCAAGCCTATCCCTGAGCAGACGGCCCCCACCCCACCGTAGCTAGCCATCCCTATATACATGTATTGTTTAGCATGACATCAGACTGAGAAAAATAAATAAATAAATAAATGTCAGAAGAGACAATGAGCACTGGAGATGTGATTGAAGATTCATGTCCCTTGAAATTCATTAAGCCTTACATTAACATTGCTGGTACAAACTATGCACAGTTTTTCTGCATCTAATGCAGCATTCCTTTCATTAGTCAGAAGAACAAGTTTAAAACAGTCATAACACTTATATGACTACAAGTGAAAGGTGATTGTAATGGTGTCAATGAGTATTACTACTAGATAAAGTAATTTCCTATTTGGTTTGGTTTTGTTTTCAAATCTTTCTACCCTATGAACACATGCATTGTAACTATGGAAATCCTAGATGAAAGAAGAAAAATATAGGAGAATAAGGCAATATGCTTTACAATTTCTTTCTAGTATTTGCAGAGAGAAGCCCAAATGCTGGCGATAATACAATGTGTGGAACCTTTGAACCTACATGAATGGAGGACACAAAATAAGTTCTTGTATGGGCAGATGGTGAAGTCTTTTCCCAGTGGCCTGGCCATGGAGGGAATGGGTGTACTCTAGATCTCATTCCCCATATTTCTGAATATGAGGGAGGAGTCCCTCATCTTTCTTGCCCACCTATTAAAATATTCCCTTGCTCTCACATATACTGAGGGGATCCACTAATGCGGAAGAACTGGCGCGCGCACACACACACACACACACACAAAAGATATGGATTTTATTTTATTTTATTTTTTGGCTTCATGTGATTTTCACCACTGAAGTCAAAATAGTACAGAGGAAGTGTCAAGAAAAGGAAGTGAAAGGTATATTTTTCTTCTGAGGGAAACAAATTAATTTACTTCCATTCCAGAAGAAAACAGAAGAGCTTTCTGTGTAGAGGACACACACTGCTTAAAAACTAGCTTCCTCACAATTCTGTGTCCAGGTTATCATTACTACTGCCTGATAAATATCCTTTAATGAGCATGGAGTTACTTAGAAATACAATACATTACACCTTCACTTAGTAATATATATGTGGCTTACAACATATAAATGATAACATTAAAATAAATAAATAAAAAAACATTGATTATTTCTAAAACCTATGATAGCTAACACTTCTAAGGTTTTCTTCTCAAAAAGACAAAGATACGCTATGTCACAAACACTTTTTCTGAGGATTATTTTGCTACCCTAAAAATATCAGAGACTTCTTCTACATGAAATACTGCTGCTGCCAGAAATTGAAATGGGACTAGTCTAGGATTTAACATGTTTTGCATTTAATAGGAAGTACTGCTTTCAAAGCTGACAATGTCTGTACCATGAGTCATTGTGTGAAAGAAAACTCAATATCCACTCATGCATCCTAGGATGACAGAAGTCTGTCTCTGAAGCAGGAACAGAGCACTTGGTGATCCAAGGCAGTGCTCTTTCTGATCTGTTCAGAACTAGCATTTGTGTTCTTCCAAAGCATTTTTCACAATACCACATGGCTTTTAAAGACCTATTGTGAACCATTGTGAACCAAGCTCAAGCAGGTTTTCTGGAAGACTGAAAGAGAGAGTATTTTAAAGATGATGTATTTTAAAGATGATACTTTCACATTTGTCTGGCAATAGCAGCTAATATTTCTCATGGAACAGTAAATCAGGAATGACTTGGGGATTCATTCACAGGATGTTGAACATAGAACAAAACAGGACTCACTCAGCTTTGCTACAACTCTTGCTGCAATTTAGTCAACAAATTGTACCACAAATTATATTGTCAGTAATCTGAACTGAGATTTTGTTATTAAAAAAAAAAAAAAAAAGTTTTTTAATAGAACTGTTTTATAGCCTGAGCTCAAGAATAACACACGTAATCCCATCATAGTCATCTTAAATAGTCATGAAATCCAATGTTACCTCTAAAAAATACAATGACATCAAATCCTGTGACAGGCAGCATAAAATGAAATTTATTATAATCTAGTCAGACTGAATACTTCCAAATTATACATGAAAACTGTCTTCAGCAATATTTGTGAGCATTTACTTACTAAATATTAAATTGCTTTTATGTATAGTACATGTAACCATTTTTCATTTTTCTTTCAATAAAATTTTCTCACCAACTTTTATCTAGCTGATCAAAGATGAACCTAAAAATGCGCTGTCTACCAAAAAAAAAAAAAAAAAAAAAGGAAAAAAAAAAAGTGGAGAGGTGGTGGTATTTATTTTACTTTATTTTTTATGAAATAAATTTATACAAATGAAAAAAGTCCTTTGTTAACACAGGTACAGTAGTGAATCAATTCCAGTAGAATAAAATGGACTGAATCATAAACTGAAAGAATTAGATACTCTGTGTAGCTGGAAGTTATGGGCCCAAATGCATGCTGAGATAATGTTCAAGCAGATCAATGTGGTGGCTGGAAGGCTAGGAGTAACATGCAGGGCTAAGAAAAATGAAGTAAAAATATGCAAAGGAATAGAAAGGTTTCATGTTATGAAAATTATTTATTTGCAAAGTCATCACAAACTGTTCTGTTAATGAAATTAATGAAGTAAAACAGCTATAGAGAGCCAGTTCCTGCCTTTAAACAGACAGTCTGAGAGACTAAGCTTAGCATAGCAATGTATGTGTTGAGGACATAAGAAACAGTGTAAGCACAAGAAGCTCTGCATATGGTAAATTATATAAGTAAGATGCAGATGAATAAAAAACAAGAAGAATACATATATAGGAATCTGAGAGACACTATTCCACATAAGCAACACAGTTGACTGAGAGTACCAAGGTTGTGTCTGAGCTCAACAATGCAACTGTTTTTCCTTGAATTTATTAGCAATAACAAGGGTCATCTGCTATATAACCAAATACAAAACTCATTTATTTTATAGAAAAGGGATCAAAATAATTTCCCTGTAGAATGGAGAGGTAGTCAGGAAGATTACTACATGCACTCTTTTGAAGTATTTGGGAGTAGGTCAGATATTATAGTAACTGAGAAAATTTCTGCAGCTAGATTAATATATAGCATATAGTCTTAATTTAAGACTACACAATAGCATTTTGGTATATTGTACTTTGGGAAGACTGTAAAAATCAATCTTTACATTCTTCCGCTTTTAATTAATTAATTAACCATATTCAGGTATATTATTTAAATAACTGTGATGACATAATCTGCTCTGAGTATTACCTTACCTTGAAACATATTAGGGATTATAAAAAGTGGGTTTGGTTGCTTTTGAATTTCAGGTAATCTATCTCATTTGGCAAATGGGGAAAACTTCTTTCTAATATGTAGTTTACATATATTTTTTTTCTGTATGTGTATGTGTTCTTGCTTTATGTACTGCACTCCTAGAAAAAAAAAATAAATAAATAAAAGTCTGTCTGAACTGTTTTTCCTGATGTATTAAAATGATTCTTAAAAAAACAAGGCGGGGTGGAGGGGGAGGAAGCAATGTTTAGTATGATGCATCTAAGCCTGCATGGAGGTCATGTAATAAACAGGACCATAAACACTCTTATCTCCATAGCTCCACCTTACCATCATAATTCCCTTTAGAAAACCACAAATAAGCTCCCCTGGAAGAGAACCACCAAAACCTTTAACAAAACCATTTTCTTAAGTTTGGGCTTCAAAAATCTTTATGCTTCTACAAAGCAAAAGACTATTCTTTCTTTAGTTTTCAATTTTTGTAAGCCATTAGGCCAAAATTTTCCAAGATACATACTCGAGTTTACTATGTAATGTAATATTTTTGTATTTAGTAGCTAGGTTTGCATAATTGTCAGTATCATTGAAATCATGGCTGAAGGAACAGTTCTGCAAAATTCTTGCCTAAACATGAGGGGAATCTTCTCCTGCACCAGAGTGTCTGAAGCTTTTAGAAACTATCAGCAAGTACCCAGCAAATTCCCATATCTCTGTTGTTGACTGTGATCGTCCTTACCACCTCATTATGACACCCCCTAGCCTCTAATATGATCTTTATGTCCTGTAGCCCTTCTCAAGTGACAATCTCCAGTAGTGGTTGTAATGGATATGTCTAGTTGTGATGGCTGCATCTGGATCAAAGCGGATTCAGGGGAGACGGACTGGGCTCCCCCAAGGGCTAATTTAAGCAAGGCACCCACCTACCCACCGTGCTGGTATATGTGCAACTCAAGCCAAATTTGGAAGAAATTAACATCTGCAGTTGACATTCAAATATGACTATAAGTCAATCACTTTACCCATAAATAGTAAGCAGCCCAAGAGCCCTTAGAGGTCTCCTGCCTGGTAGTGGGCTGCATGGCAGGATCTTCCCTTGGTTAGGGACTCTTCTTGAGGTTACACCTGCTGCATGGATCCCTTACTCTTCAATGTTGAGAAATTCCTTGCCACAGCAGATCCTCACTGAGTGACTAATAGCTTGCTTAACTTTGTAAGCTTCACTTAGATTATTACTGAAATTAATTGTGCACATATAATCCTTTAGATACAACTTCTGGCCAAGTCTGGGACTAGGATTGGATCCAGCCACACCTAGGATCCTCTAAGGAGGAGATCAGATAGCAGGGAGGTCCTCTCTGAACCTTGTGACTCAACAAGAGGGTATCCCCTGTGCATCTCATTTAGCCTTTCTTCTACACAGTAAATAGCCTAGTGTCATCACTGGATCTTGAAGTCATGTAAGCTTTGATAAATCACTACTTTATATCAATAAAACATATTGCTGCTTCTCTCTTCTAAATAAAATGCATATCAATTCCATCTGTGACACTCATACAGTAAGTAGGATAGCATGAACTACTGATGATAGCTTAGATCTTCAAAAAAAAAAAAAAATGGTTTTGCAGACTTCTCTCTTACTGGAGTCTCAAACAAATGACAGCAAGCACACCTAGGTGTTTCTATCAGTTTTAAATAAACTTACATAGACCATCTTTCTCACTACTAAATCTCCGAAAAAAAAAAAATAAAAAAATCTTGACCACCAGATGTAGTATATTTAAGATCTTTCACACATAAATTTAGGTACAAATTCTGTACTTCCAGAAAACTGCATAAAATTTCCTTAGAAAATTTCTGACATTAGTCTCTGAAAAGCAAAAATGCATCCAAATATCAAATTCAAAGTAACTTGTGTAAATTCTGTGATTTTTTCTGAGTACCTAGAATTAGCTACAGAAGCTTTCAGAGATATCATTGTCTTTCTTTTTAAAGAATGCAACAGCAAACATTTTAATACATATTATTTAAGTAATATGATTTTGAAAAGAATCAGGCTTTTCCATTATAGTGAAAAAGGGGTACAATTAGAGATTGGTACAGCTCAAAATAATTAGAGAAGATTTTTCAAATATCATAATGAACTGCCTTGCTTTTGTTTTCATTATTTAATTTGATTGTATGAAAGACAGGAAAAGCATTCATGTTGTACACTTGAGTCCAAAAAGAACCTGCTCCAAAACATTTTAGATAATGTGATAAAATCAATGCACATTAAAATAAGAACTTTCAACTTCAGTTTTGCATCATCCTGTAAGATTGATACAGTGAGATTGCCTAACTGTTGAAATTGTGAAAAAAAATATTGATCAAGTGATCATAAAACCAGGCAGTCTGTATCAAATAATCACATTCAGAAAATTATTTCTTGATTGGCTGCCCATGGCTTGCTTTATTTATTTATTTATTTATTTATTTATATGACATGATTTATCTTAAAGAAAATGAGTAGTCTCACCAAGAAAAATCACTGTAATTGAACTACTTATATACTCATGCATGTTCCTGAAATGTCATATTTTCTCTATTTATTGCTTTTTTTTTTTTTTTTTTTTTAATGGGCTGTTTTATATAGTGCTTTTCTTCTGCTACATAAATGAATCAGATCACTCACAAACCTCCTTCCCCCCAAAAAATGTTACGTGCAATATCAATATCAATATCATGGGTATCAGTGAGATTAACTTGCATTTATATGCTGTCTTGCTATCTGCCTGAAGATTCATAAAACACTGTTTAGATGTTATGGTGAATACTACAAAAATTTTGACATACATCATCAAGAACACTTAATTTCATTGTGCTATTTGGGCTAGCTCTCATCCTAAACAGATACAGCACTGCAGAGAAGTAAATGATTACTTTCCAATGTCACAGGTAGAACATGAAAGTCATTTAATGCATATTCATAACACTAAGCATCAACTTTCTTAGAGCTTGAACAGGTAGCTGCTTTATTCAGGCAACAATGAAAAACAGTTACTGCAAGACTAACATGAAAGAACCAAAGTTAATTTTCGAGTTGATGTTTAGGCTGTGCAGACAGACTAGCATGCATACACATAAATTCTGATTAGAATTATCATGGAATTTTATCAACCCTCATGGTTAATAACTCTCCTTCACAAATGGCACCAAGTTTCTAGCACGTATCAGAGAATTATAAAATCATTAAGTTTGGAAAAGACCAACAGGATCATCTGGTCCAACCACCCTGCTACCACCAATATAAACCGTCTCTAATTACCATGACCAAGCTTTCCCTGAACACCGCCAGGGACAGCGACTCCACCACCTCCCTGGGCAACCCATTCCAATGTCTGACTACTCCTTCTGAGAAGAAATGTCTCCTATTTCCAACTTGAACCTTTCCTGGTGCAACTTGAGTCCATTCTCTCTTGTCCTATTGCTAGTGATTTGCAAGAAGAGGCTGACCCCCAGCTCTCCACACCTTCCCTTCAGGTAGTTGTAGAGAGCAGTAAGGTTTCCCCGAGCATTCTCTTCTCCAGACTAAGCAACCCCAGTGCCCTCAGCCGATCCGCACAGGACTTGTGTTCCAGGCCCTTCACCAGCTTCATAGACCTTTTCTGAACACTTTCCAGGGCCTTGATTTCCTTCTTGTAGTGAGGAGCCCAAAACTGAACACAGTACTTGAGGTGTGGCCTCACCAGAGCTGAGTATGGCGGGGGGTTGATCACCTGGTCCTGCCGGCTGCACTATTCCTGATACAAGCCAGGATGCTGTTGGCCTTCTTGGCCACCTGGGCACACTGCTGGCTCATGTTCGTTTGAGCATCAGTCATCACCCTCAGATCCCTTTCCTCGGCACAGATTTCCAGCCTCTCTGCTCCGAGCCTGTAGCATTGCATGGGGTTGTTTTTACCAAAGTGCAGGGTCCGGAACTTAGCTATGTTGAACCTTATCCCATTGGCCTCTGCCCATTGACCCATACTGTACATGTCCTTCTGCAGGGCCTTCCAACCTTCCAGCAGATAGAGACTTCCCCCCCAGCTTGGTGTCATCTGCAGACTTACTGAGGGTCCACTCAAATACTCAGATAGATATCTATGTATTTGTTTTATCTTAATCAGAAGATTAGCACCTAGTATCACCATTTCCTTTAGGAGCTATGTGTTAGTTGGTCTAACTTTGTTATTAAGAGATTGTAAGATCAAAACTTCACAGCTGGATATTGTAGGGAACTAAGCAAACAAATACTTTCTCAGTGAGTATGAGATGTTAGTTTAATAATTATGAGAACAAAACACGTACTGTTTCTATTCTTCTTGTGATGTGCACATAATTAAGGAGTTGGAGAAGTGCATCAAAAAATAGATATTGTAAAACCTAGAATTCATTTTTAATACATGAAAACAGTATAACACCTGCTTCTAAGAACCCCTTACACAACTTACATGTATATGCTCTAAAAATTGAATAGTACCTGTATTGATACTATTAATTATGTTAAAATTAAAATATTTGAACACTTCATATGAGTTTTAATGTTCTATAAATTGAATAGCACCTTTATCAATGCTATTAATTGTGTTAAAACTAAAGCATTCATTTTTTACTGATTTTATTTTACTATGTTAGTGTTCTCAGTGATTTCTGGTGTTCCGTCTGTACGTGAATTTATTTTCTTATAGTAAATTTCTGTTTTACCTTTCCATATTTTTCTCTATAGTAGTGCAACCAGTTATTTATGACAGAAGCCTTTTTCTATAAGACTCTTAGAAGAGACTTATTTGAGTTTTATGCTGTGGTCTTCTTCATATTTTTACTCTGGAGATAACTATCTTTTTAGAACCTGTTTTCCTTTTTTTCTTTTCCTTATTTTATTTTATTTTATTTTGTTTTGTTTTGTTTTGTTTTGTTTTGTTTTATTTCATTGCTTTCAGTAGAGGAATCCTTCCATCAGTGTTTGGTCTTCTGTTCAAACCTGCCTCCCCAGAGAGTTATAAATACTTGTCAGTCTCCCAAAAGCAAAGATGAGAATTTTAAGTACTTCCTTTGTTTTAGCTGCAAAGTTAACTCTTTTTCTCTCTCACATTGGTAAGAAACAATTTCTCTTGAACTTGCTGTTGCTTTCATTTTTTGGTTATTTGCCTAGAACCTTGGAGGCTCCAAGGCTTTTTAGCTACTGAGGACTACTCTGCCAGTGCAGTACACTTTCTACTCAAATGTATGGTGCTGATGTATACTTTCTGTTAGTGTGTTGAGGTGAAAGCTTTGCTGCTAGTATATGCACTGTTTGTGCTTAGCACCAGAAGAAATTAAGACTCAACAAAGATTTTACTGAAGGTTATGAAGTTCTGGTGAGGATGGATCCCTTTATTCCCAAGACAACAGCTCTCTCAGTTTCATTGTTGCTTTAACTATGATAGCCCAACTCTCTATTTACAGCACTGAATTTGGTGGCACCATTACCATCTCTAAGTGTGACAATTCACTTTTCCATTTCTTAGCCTATTTGTGGCATGAAGATAATGAAGCTCCTACCTCTGAAGATGGTTAGAAATTGTATGGGTGCACACTGAATTGTAAGAGGTAGGTACACAGAATAATTACAACACCACCTATGCTTTCTGCCTTTCTAAAAAATGTTCTTCATGTGGGACAGCTATGTTCTCTCACTATTTGGTAGGAAAAAAAATAAATAATAATGGTGTGTGCCAGCTCACCACAATATATAAGTTAAAGGACTGTGAATAGAACTCTTAGAAGAATTGGAAACATGCACTTCCAAGTGAAGTACTGACAAAGATTCAACATCTGCAATATGACTACACATGTGAGATACCTGCAGTCAAACTCAAACCAACCTAATGATTACATCTGGATGCAAATGCAAAAATTTAAACACGATGAAGACATATATGGCACTTAAAAACCAAACCAAACAAAACCAACCAAACAAACAAAACCAAAAATAACAAAAAACCTTAGTTTTGTTTCTGAGCAGTGAATGTAATATGAGAACAATAACTTTCACAGATGTTGTCATGCTATGATTCCCAAATTGAATGAAAACATATTTTCGTGTGTTTTTTTTTTCCACTTTTTTTTTTTTTTTAATCTAGCTAGTAATAGAAAATTATGAACAAGTGCTGCATTCTCTTTCTCTTGTATACAAATGTATACTAAATGCTAGACAGTGACACCTCATTTCAGTGATCTTAATGAAGAACTTTGTAAATGATCATCAGATAGCCACAAAATGAAAACACACATATATATATATATATATTTATGTATATATATATATATATATTCCGAAGTCACATTCCAGGATTTCTAGAATTATTTCTTAACATGCTTCATGTTCACCCTAAATTAGTGTTATATATTGGGGGAAACGCTGTTTTTGATATATTCAGGCACAGACTACTGTTTGTGAACTTGAAACTCAGAAATTACAAGAACACAGAAATTGATATATAAACCTATAGAATCATATAGAAGATTAGTGTTACTAATCACCTTAAATCAGAACATTATAGATAATACATTTCATTTATTTCTTTATTTATCATCTCCACAGAGCAAAAAATCCTTCTAGAAACAGTATTAGAGATTTTCAAAAATATTCAGAAAATAAAAAAATGTATCCTAGAAGCAGCTAACTATACTTTGGGCTGACTTCTGAAAGTCAGTATGTCAGTACTGTTTTAATGAAGAAAAAACTGAAAGATTGATGACCAATTTAACAGTCTGTAGAGAAACTACATACTAGAAAGGATGGGGTTCTCTATCCAGCACTTAGTACACCCAATCACATAAACAAATCAGCTTCATGTAGACTGCTGTTGAGTTTAAAGTAAGGAAAAAGGACTGGATGATGGAAAAAAATTGACAGTTTCCCCGACTGGATTTTGGGAAAAAATATTCAGACTGGATAAAATGAACTTCTCATTAGCATGGCAGATGTTAGCCAAGGATATCTGCTTCTGTATTTTGTACTCTGGCTAGGCAGAATTTCCAAGGAGTCCTGTAGACTTCTATCCTGGACTGGTTTAAAGACCAACATCTATGAAAAAATAACCCTTTAATAAGCAAATGGCCAGGAATGAATCAAACCGTGAGATAAATTTAAAAACACATTGGGCAATGCTGCAAAACAAAATCTGAATTCATATCAAAAGACAATTCATGCACTAAGAAATGCTTTCAGAATCTATCAAATAGCTCTGTAGTTCATTTTCACAGCCAGCTGGTCTATCACAAGGAAAAACAAAACAAAACAAAACAAAACAACAACAACAAAATCATATTCTCTGCTTAATTATTGCTCATACATGTGAAATAAATGTGTTCTATCTAAGCTTTTCACTCAAATTACCACTCAATACCTCTCAACAGTAATCTCATTCAAAACATCGATAGAATCAGGGCTGAAGCATCTCAATTTTTCCCAAGATATGGAAACCGACCTCTAAAGGCATTGCAATTGAAAAATAAGAACTCTTGAATTTCTCAGTGCTCCCTGTGAGATACAAGAGTTCAAGTAGTTCATCTGCTTTAAAATCCTCAACATTTCTTGCCAATTAACTCAATTTGACATAACACTAAAAATCTGGATTTTTTTTTCCCCCAGATATCTTAGAAAACGTTACTGTAACTCACATCACCAAATTAACTATAGGCTTTGTGACAGACATTATTGGGGTAACCCTACCTCCAGTTGGTAACAGGCAACAGAATCTGTTGATCCCATTTACCTCGTGGTTTGTCTACACTAATGACTGTTTTGTTTCCTGCTAGGTTAAGGAAAGACACTTCTCCTGGGGAAGGATGTGGACTGTCCAAGACTGACTTTGAAAAATATTTCAACAGCTCAATTTTTTTGGGTAAGTGTAACACATTGTTATATTCTCCAGAATATCTCATTCTTACTTTGGAAGATATTTAATTAAACATGTTCTGAACTAAGGTTCTAATGCCTTTAAAGGTCAGTTTTCATCTTCAGTTTTAATGCCAAAGGTCATATTTTTGATGGTAATTTGTGTCAATATATGCTTTTTCTCTCCACACAAATCAATATAATAAAACATCCCAAGCAAGCACCTCCAGCAAATAGAGTGCTTCTCCATACGCTGAAAAAAAAAGGAAAACAAAAAGAATCCAACCAAACCAAACCCTATATGGACTTGGAAAACAATTATAATGTTATTGAGAACAATCGTTTTCAGCATAGTAACACAGGAATACAGCATATTCATTACAACTTCTGTGCAGTGATCAGACTGCACAGAGTGCACAATCATAGATCAGCACATTTAGCTCCTTGATCATATCTTTATCAGGAACTTCTTTTTGTCTCTAATTACTGATATTATTCTTCCCCTGTAGATTCTTTATCAGGCTTTGTGAATTTAATCAGTATCACTGCATTCCCCTGTAATTACATTTGAGCACATTCTGATTTTAACCTTACTATGGTTCAAACTGATATCATAAGAGCTGATCCTGAATTTTAAGCTTGAAATTTCTATAAAATCTAACAGTATACCATATTTTACAATCAACTTCTATAAGAGATCGTGATTCATACAGATTCACAGCCTGAGGTTCTCTGGCTACACTGAAAGGCAAAATGCAGAGAAAAGGGGTGTTTCAAGTGGAAGACTCCTATTAAATTAGAATGCCTTGTCAATGACAATGAAAATAAAAAAAAATATTATTCATATTCCAAACATGTAAAGGCACTTCATCTCTACACATGTTGACCATATACTTAGATAGACATGTAAAAGGTTCTATAAACTGATTTTCATATGTGAGATTTTTAATTACTTGGCTGCATTTTTTTTAGTGAGTAGGTGAAAGAGATTTTCTGTCTGTAACTTTTGAAAAGGAGATAATACAGTGACAGCTGTTCTGAAAATATACAGAAGGAATACAGCAGGGTTCCTCCAAAACCACGGGTGACCTGAAAAAAAAAATCTGTCAGGACTAATTTGTTTTTCTCTACAAGAAGCTACATGACAAAAAAAAAAAAAAAAAAAAAAATCTTCACATGCATTATCATCTTCAAATACTCATTTAAAACAGTGGTGAAAGAAGTCAGACAAATGTTCATAGTGGACTTTCTAAATTAAAAAACATCATGGCACAAAGTGTATTTGTTTTCTGTACCTCTCAAGGAATACTCAAGGAAATCTCATTTTTACTGCAACATGCTGACAAGATAAGTTCAGGAAATAGCAACCAAACTTATGAGGCACCTGAATGAAGTAATTCATTGTACGAGCTTATGGGACTAATGTTAATGCTCTCTTAGGAGATAACAAAAATTAATAGCAGTTCAGGAGGCAGACAATGACCATAAAAGGAAGATGTGTATGGGATGATAAAGTCTTTCACTCAGTCATAAACAGCATCAGAAGACAGCTTGAGAGGAAGCGCTGGCTTCCTACGAAGTCTAATTTAATTACAGGGATAGTGTATTAGTGCATATTAAAAAGAAAAGAAAAGAAAAGAAAAGAAAAGAAAAGAAAAGAAAAGAAAAGAAAAGAAAAGAAAAGAAAAGAAAAGAAAAGAAAAGAAAAGAAAAGAAAAGAAAAGAAAAGAAAAGAAAGGAAAAGAAAGGAAAAGAAAGGAAAAGAAAGGAAAAGAAAGGAAAAGAAAGGAAAAGAAAGGAAAAGAAAGGAAAAGAAAGGAAAAGAAAGGAAAAGAAAGGAAAAGAAAGGAAAAGAAAGGAAAAGAAAGGAAAAGAAAGGAAAAGAAAGGAAAAGAAAGGAAAAGAAAGGAAAAGAAAGGAAAAGAAAGGAAAAGAAAGGAAAAGAAAAGAAAAGAAAAGAAAAGAAAAGAAAAGAAAAGAAAAGAAAAGAAAAGAAAAGAAAAGAAAAGAAAAGAAAAGAAAAGAAAAGAAAAGAAAAGAAAAGAAAAGAAAAGAAAAGGAAACAAAATGGTAATATAACAAAAACTGTTTATTCAGTGGCACAATATATATACAAAAACAGAGAGTAAATGATAAATACTTCAACATGCTCAAAAGTGCTTTCTAAATTCATAAATTTGTTTATTATTTAGTCCTGGCGTTAAAGATTGTAACCAATCTGCAGCAGCAAGCCCCAAATTTCCTGTTTTGATATTTCAGGATAGTTTGTGATTTTGAGTCAGAATATGCATTCCTAATATCCTTTTAATCAAACTGTCTAAAATATATATTATTTTAAATCATGGTTCAAAAGTGTATTATGAATTTATTTTATTAGTTTGGAGATTTACTTTCACTTATGTTGTTGATGTTACTTTGGTATTCTGTCATTAGAACTGTAATAGCAAATGTGAGCAACTCAGTAATGGGTAGGAGCAATAAAAGGTTTATTATATAAATTCTGATGACATACTATGCTTTCTGGGCCATGAAACTGGGTATTTCTATCCAGTGAGTATCTTGTATCAGTAGATTCATAGCTGTATTTTCTCTAGTAGCTTTTATCTATTCTATTGTAAAGACTTTGCAGCAAGAACAGTGTCACTGCATGAGCATGTAGAGTGTCCAGCACAACAGTGTTTCAATCTTTACTGGAAACATAGAGAGCTATTGTAATAAAAATACAATATTTGTTGATTGAAATATTAGATAAATATATTACAGCCGATGAGACCATACTATTCTCTAAAGAGTTTTTGAATCCACTATTCTTTCCTTTTTGTAAAACCTTAGTGCTTTTTGTGACAATGGAACATTTTCATTCATTCCACAGTGGAGCAAATGCAAAATAATCACTTAATATATGATAAGAGTATGGCTAGTGAGAATAGCTCTATTTTGGTAAATAAATTACTTTGAGCTATCACATGCCCTAAAGTAAATGGACAGCTGCAACAGTTTTCAGAAAGCTATTAGTGTGCAAAGATAAAATGATGTACTTTCTCATAGACAAAAGCTTGGCACAATGGCCAAAACAGCTGATTTGTTGGATTCAAGACTTCACCCAGGCTGCCAAGAAAACTGTTTAACTTTACCTTTCAAACAGAGATACGAGAATCTGACACACTTTAAAAGGCTATTTCTGGGCTGTCAATCAGAGCAGGACAAGAGATAAATACTGTATTTGCAAGTTATCGGGAACTTGCCAAACGTAGACACAGAAATTAGGCTGCTATGTTACTCTATGAAATTTGGACTACATAAATATCAGAAAAAAAAAGAAAAAAAAAAAAGGCAAGGAAAGCAATTGCTAAAATAAGGACTTCTTGTATCAGGTATCAAGTCATAATACAAAAATGTGTATGGGATTTTTATTTTTTTTCCCCACTGATTTGCACTGATGAATGATTAAATAAAACAAAATCATCTATTGAACAATATTACTCAAAGTAAGAAAAGGAAAATCATAAACAATTACCTTCTATTATCTAGTGGAGACCTCATGCTTTGTCTCAGAAAAACTAGCATAAAAAATTCAGTTGTGTTGTTCGGTGTTGTTTTCCAACATGGTGAGATGTAGAATCACTTTTGCTAAAAATAAAATTGTATCATTGCAATAACTTTTATTTTATTTCTTTCTTTATTTATTTATTTTGGTGTTTTTTTTGAGAAGTGACTTTGGAGAACAAAAGATTGCATTGTGATTTTTAATGTTCTGTAAAAATAACTAAATATATCTAAGTTTTAGTGTGATGGAAGAGAGAATATTCTATCACATAGAGATTTGATATTCATGATCCTACCTTATCAAAAGGACTTTGTCAAAAAGGACTTGGGTTCAATTTGCTTCATTCACAATCCTTCCTTATAATCCATTCTTAATCATGTTTTATTGTAACATTTTAACTATTCTTCACCTGTGATCATACATATACTGTACTCCTTTATATCTCCCCATCCTAAAGTTACCGATATATATGCCCACATTTTCTACTGTTTGTTTTTAGATTTTCAAATTAATGAACATTTTATAAACATCTTTAGTTAGAAATTAACTCAATTTAATTTTAGCTAAAGCACTTTGTAAAAGGAAAGGTTAGAAGAGGAATGTGCATTTCCATAGTCTAATAATTCTATTAAGCAACCTATTGTCTCTTTTCATTCCAGTTCATCTGTTTCATGGCAATTAAATATCAGCATGTATTTCTAGAATAACATTATGGAGAGGCCAGTTAACCAAGGACTAATTCTAAAGCAGAAGGTTCATATAATGACAGAAAGACAAACCACAAAATAAATGTAAATCTGAATATCACTGAAGTGTGATAGAAATTTTGAAGAATAAATATTATTCAGAGAGAATTAAAGCAAAATATCATTCAGTATTTTATACTATTAAAAGAACTCATCATCTGCCATCATGGAAATAGTTTTATCTATTACCATCAGTCTGCTAATTCTTCAAAAATAATTTCTTACATAAATTTCACCCTTCTTCTTCCTTCTCAAACAAACAAACAAAAAACAGCATATGCATGTTATCACTTTGTTTACAATTTTTTTGTACAGTATATGCTGTTTTCTGTCTATGCTAATAGAATAAAAAGATTGATAAATGTTATAATTGATAGTAACAACTTTGGGAAAAATTTGTAATTCCAATTATCTTAGTTACATGACTTTTTACCTACAGCCCAGACTGATCTATGAGCTTGCCTTTTGCTATCAACAAGGTTAAAAAACTTTCTCTTCTCCTGTCACGTTCTGTACTGTTCTGTCCTGTCCTGTCCTCTCCTATCACCATGTTTCTCTATTCCTTCCTTCCCACCATGTCTCTCTATTCCTTCCTTCCTTCCCTTCCCCTTTTTTCCCTCCCCCCCATTCTCTTCCTTCCTTCCTTCCTTCCTTCCTTCCTTCCTTCCTTCCTTCCTTCCTTCCTTCCTTCCTTCCTTCCTTCCTTCCTTCCTTCCTTCCTTCCTTCCTTCCTTCCTTCCTTCCTTCCTTTTTTTTTTTCTTTTTTTTTTTTTTTTTCTTTTATTGTCTTTATACAATATGAGCTAAGCTTCACATATTATTTTAGGGTGGTAAGAGTTAGAGCAAATCTTCAGTTACAATTGGTAAGGTTATAGCTGAAGAAGGTTGAGAACAGTAGGGTTACAGACAATTGATGCCCTGAGTAACACAGACTTTGATTTATTATTAAAATAGAAAAGGGTAATTAATAATAATAACAAATGAATATTTACCATAATTCTGTTTTCACTAGTAATAATGATTCTTTGTTCAAAGAAAGAGCTCTAGCTATAGATCTATGTAGTTAGAAAACACAACCAAGTAGTTCTTTCCTGTTCTGATTGGGAAAGGTTTAGTACTTTCTTTGCTCTATTTTGAGAACATGCATAATGTAACACTTTCTGTTGAAATGGACTGCAACACTAGCAGTTCAGCACTTGCTGATGCCTGTTAGAGGACTTGAACTTTTGACCGAATGATCTATAGAGAAACAGTAGACCAGCAAAGGCAGGACAAGATATTTCAAAACCACAACTGCAGCATTTCACAACATTTCTTGATTTATCATGGAAAGCATCACATCTTAACACTCAAAACTCTAATTTGCAAACTCTCTCACATGATTCTTTAAAAGGCTGTCCTTTTTGCTTATGATATATTCCAAATGCAAATGTAAATATTCAGCCACTGCCTGCAAAGAGGGATCAACACTAATTTATAACTTTCCACAAGGTAAAAGCATAATACATTTATTTCTCTGCTGCTGTTGCATAGGAAAGCAAATGGAATGACAGAAGAACATTCTCACTTCTCATCAATTTTCAATAGCCATAAATTAGTAAAGTTTTTACTTGTATATGTTCAAGAAACACTGAAGCCTAGGACTTCACCTTATTTATTTATTTATTTATTTATATAATTTTTTTTTGCATTTACTAGCTAGTAGCTAGCAGCTATTAGAACTTAACTGTGCGAAATATATTTCATAAATCTCTCTGTTTAAGATTTTTCTGCTTTGCAGACAATTAAATACTGATATGATGCAGTATTATGATTGATCAATAATCATGTGGTGGATTAGTAGCATAACTGAGAATAAAATTCCAAAAGCCCTTACTTTGAAAGATTTATGTTCTCAATGGTATTGGTATTGGTATTAAAATATATTTGTTCACATACTCATTGTCCTGCCTGTACCTGTCTGAAACTTAGTAATTACTATCACCTTAGTTATTCCACAGTAGTTAACCTGTTGCCCTTACCGTATCTGTCATACATTTCCAATAATCCAAGCACTTCAGATCAAAAATAACAGTACTGAAAACAGAGCATATGCAGGACTGGAAAGGACGTGTATCAGAACTGTCAGTTGCAGATATCAGGCAAGGTTGAATAAAATTTGATTTGAAGGATATATCCTGAAATGAAAATACTTGTTTGGCAGAAGGCTTGCACTGTTCAGCACCTTACTGCATTGCTAAATCCTTCTCCCTGAGCTAAACCACAGACTTGAACACCTGTTAAAATGCCAGCATGAGGCATGGCTGCCATAGATAATTGCAAGTCTGTGGGTGACAGTCATCTGACAGCAGCCTATGTCTGCTATCAGACACATCACCCCATCACCACATTGATGATTAATACAAGGGAATCCAATCAAAGCTCCCTCAAAATGTCTTCAGCCACACACAAACAAAACCATATTGAATTATTCATAGAATCATAGACTATCTGAGTTAGAAGGGACCCAGAAGGATCATCAAGTCCAACTCCTGGGTCCCCAAAAGACCACACAAAATATCAGATCATGTGTCTGAGAGAATTGTCCAAATGTTTCCTGAACTCCAGCAGGCTTGGTGCTGTGACCACTCTCCTGGGGAGGCTGTTCCAGTGCCTAGACACCCTCTAGGTGAAGAACCTTCACCTGATATCTAGTCTGAACCTCCCCTGTTGCAGTGCCAAGCTGTTCCGTCAGGTCCTATCACTGGTCACCAGAGAGAAGACCTCAGCTCCGGTCTCTCTTCTCCTCCTCGTGAAGAAGTTGTAGGCTGCGATGAAGTCTCCTCTCAGTTTCCTCTTCTCCAAGCTGAACAATTCAAATGACTTCAACTACTCCTAATATGTCTTCCCCTCTAGACCCTTTACTATCTTCATTGCCTTCCTTTGGACACTCTTGAAAAGCTTTATATCTTTCTTATACAATGGTGTCCAAAACTGCACCCAGTACTTGAGGCGAGGCCACAACAGCACAGAGTAGAGAGGGACAATTCTATTTATTGACCAGCTAGCAATGCTGTCCTTGAGGCACTCCAGGATACAGATGACCCTCCTGGCTCCCAAGGCATACTGATGACTCATGTTCAACTTGCTGCTGATCAAAACCCCCAGATCCCTTTCCACAGGGCTGCTCTCCAGAATCTCATACACCAGTCTGTGCATACAGCCACAGTTGCCCCTTCCCAGGTACAGAATCTGACACTTGATCTTGTTGAACTTATTGTTGGTGATTGCACAGATCTCTAATTTGTCCAGATCTTTCTGCAAGGCCTCACCACCCTCAAAGGGCAACAAAGCTGGTGAGGGGTCTGGAGAACAAGTCTTATGAAGAAAGGCTGAGGGAGCTGGGATTGTTGAGCCTGCAGAAGAGAAGGCTCAGGGGCGACCTCAGGGGCACTCTCTACAGGGACCTTAAAGGAGGCTGTAGCAAAGTGATGGTTGGTCTATTCTCCCACATGCCTGGTGACAGGATGAAGGGGAACGGGCTAAAGTTGTGCCAGGGGCATTTTAGGTTGGATATTAGGAAGAACTTCTTTACCAGGAGGGTTGTTAGGCATTGGAATGGGCTGACCAGGGAAGGTTCAGGCACCATCCCTGGAAGTCTTTAAAAGACGTTTAGATGTAGAGCTTACTGATATGGTTTAGTGGAGGACTTGTAAGTGTTAGGTCAGAGGTTGGACTAGATGATCTTGGAGGTCTCTTCCAACCTAGATGATTCTGTGATTCTGTGTGAACAGCTCCACCCAATTTGGAGCTGTATCATCCGTTAACTTGCTCAAAAACCTTCAAGTCCTTCATCCAAACTGAGGCTTTCACTATGATGGTCCCAGCAACCTTCTGTAGATGGCCTTGGTGGAACAGACGACTCTCAGAAGTCCTTTCCAACCTCAATCAGTCTGTGATTCTGTGATTTTATGAATAAAGCTTTTCAGTTCTAAGCCTCCAAAGCAATGTTGTTTTTTCTTTAATGAAGGTGTTTCAAGAACAGTAAAATGTCTGCCAGTTGATCCATCCTTTTCCCTAATAAACCCTTGCTGACTACCATGGACTAAATTCTCCTGAGTTTAGCTGACCTGTTTCAGTTGCTTGCTGCATATTTATTTAATCAGTTCTATTTAATTAATATTATATTTCATTTTTTAGATGGGATATTAAAATGTATATGTAGAATCAGATTGTGTGGTATTTATATGTTATAGAAAACCATTCTCAATTTGTCACATTTTTTGAGAATGTAACTTTTCTGGGTGCAGCTAAAGAGGTAAAAAAAAAAACAAAAACAAAACAAAAAACCTATAATCAGGAATGAGTGGACACATTTGCCTAAGAGTTAACAAATCCTCCATTATTTGTAATTTTAAAATAGTACAGTGAGCTAGAATGTCAGGAATCTGCTTTGTGAAACATTAATACTCCCCAATGGAATGGTAAGAACAAGTTGCTTGTATACTTTTGTTTTCATTTCCAGCCTTGTCAATGATGTGTCCAACATATGACAAACCCACATCATCTTTATTTCTGTTTGTAAAAAAGGTGATACTCTTCATGTCAAAGGATCTAAAAGCATTGCAAGGCAGCAATAGAGATTACATGATAAGAAAGACATCATGCTCTAAGGTATGTCCAAACCTGCCTTATTTCCTACCATTCTTTTTCCTTCTCTCCTTTCCTTCCCTCAGTCAAAGAAGTATACATGGGACAGGAAAAATAATTTTTATGGGTTGTTATACCTCAAATGAAGGAAAAATTAGATGGATTAAACGTACAAGGGTCATGTAATATTTGTAGTTGCAATTTCCTGGAAAACTTTCCATTTTACATTTATTTCTAAGTAGCTAAACTTTGCTTAACTAATACAAGTTTACTACAAAACAAAAGAGACTTTATTTGGCCATGAAATTGTTCATAAAGAGAAGTATTAAATAATGAGATGAAGAACACTACTAATTGGTGAAGAAAGCATGAGGTTTCAACACTCTACACTCCATATTTTTGGACAGACTAGATGTAGTATATATACTGAGTAAGTATATCTGTACATTCCGTTTTTGCAGTGTCAGGAAACACTTGTACATTTATGTTTTGTTGTGTATGTAGCTGCAAAGATAAAACACACTTTAACATCCACTTGGCAGTGGTGGTATCCAAATCAGAATTTAGATTTAATACAAAGTGTACAAAGAATACTCATGTATTTCCAATGATATACAGTTAAATGCTGGACATCCCTAACTGTTTCTGTATTCACTTCTTCCCTATGTATCCACATTTACCAACTACAAATTTTCTTAAAATAAAGGTGATTCACCGGAACTGCTTGTTTTTACATCCTTGCTGCATACAGAAAACACTGTCAATTTTCCCTTTAGTAATAGGTTAGAAAAAAAATACTCTTTGAACACCAGCCCCTGGAAGGCCCTTGGAAGAGCTTAAAATTTTTATAAAACAGGTGGAATGACTCACTGGTTTGTGGACTAGCTGGAAGTAAAACAAAGACATTCATTTGCATTTTAAACTTAAGAAACATGGTTCTAATTTTGGTCTTTTTTTTTTTTGTCTTTTTTTTTTTTTCCCCTATTATGAGACTGATAACATCCGAAGCGTGACAGGCAGAATTCCAGGTATTTTACAATGCATATCTGAAAAGAAGCTTAGATTAAAATGTCCTGTACAATTCAAATCCTTTTAGAATGTGGATGCCTGAAAATGATTTTAAAAGTGGGGTGAAGGCAGTGGGAGGTGGTGGTTTTCCTTCTTTCTTTCAAAATTGCTGTTGACTAAAAAATGGTTAAACAATTTCTTTTGAAATAACCAAGAGCACTTGTAAAAAACTTCCTGTGAATACTTCCTTGTAGAATGCAGAATTCCCATGACACATTATTTAGAAACATAATCTCATAATCTCTTTCACCATGAAGTTGCTAGCTACAGTAGAAAGATTCAGCTGCACATGCAAAGAGTGCATGAACCTGTGAAATGCGCCTTTGTATCTTGTTGGGCTGTGCTCTTTCAAAAAGTTTTCTTGAATTCCAAGAACCTGACCTCTCAGGGAGAAAAGGATTGATAGCATAAGTAGAGAATAAAAGTTGATAGTGCACTATCAGCTAAACTAAGCTATCACACGTTTTCTCCAGAAGAGAAGGTGACTAAAGATATTTAAGAGCTGAAATAGTTCTTGAACAATGTAGGGAAGTGTATTTTTCTATCACCCCACCACTTCAGATGGATTCTATCAACACTTCCATGACAGGGTACTAGCTTTGCAGTCTCCTTCTCGGTAGATAGCAGGGGTTGGACATGTACCCCTCTGGAAGCAGTTTGTGCGAAAGCCTGCACAGGATCTGTTTGAAAACAAATGCATGATCAAGTCTTAGCTGAGAAGTCTGAACAATCCCCTGGAACAGCACAAGATATTTAAGCTAGGCTGATACTTTTCCTCAACAGCGTTAGATAATGAAGTATGAACTAATTCAGGGAAATCCCATGACCTAGATTATACAGGAGGCTGGAATAAACAGTTTTAATGATCCCTTATGGCTTTAAAATCTGTGGACTCAGGAAGACTATGACTCTGAATCAGCAATTGATTTGCTGTAGAAAGAGAAGGCACATTGCCATTTCTTTTCTTAGTTTCTCGATCTGAAACTGTGTATTACTTCCTAATTCCATTTTAATAAGACACAGTATGGAATAAATAAAACAATTATATATTGCTCTAAATGTGAAAGATTTTTAGTTCTTAGTAACATGAGCACCTTATGAAAAGATACTTCCAAAAATAAAATTAATGTATAATAAGATTTCATTCACATTTATAGCTGCTAAACAAAGTAACCATGCAAAATAGCATGATAATTCCAAAACATGAAAGCATTTAAATAAACATTCATTATTATTATTATTATTATTATCATTATCATTATCATTATCATTATTAATATTATCATTATTAATATTAATATTAATATTAATATTAATATTATTAAAATATTGCGTTATGGACTTTCTATAAAAAATGATTGTTTAACATTCAGTTATTCCGGTAATACTGGAACACAGTTCTTTTCAAACACTGCTTTGCATGTGACAACATAGCCTAACCAAAAAACATCCAAAGAAAAAACAATGCTGTGTTTGTCTGCAGTAAACAGTATCATCTTCAGCTTAGTAAATATCTTACTCTTTGTTATCAAATAAAAATTGACACAAAGAAATAGTCACTGAACCAGAACAATCTTTTATAAACCTCCATTCGGGTTTCACCATAAATTTTAAGCATATCATTATGAATGAAAACTCATATGTGAATACTTGTAAAGAAACAGGATGTAAAGAAACACACTTTTTTTTTTTTTTTTTTTTTTTTTTTTCTATGAGTAATAATCTACCAGAAAACTACAGGAAAATAAATAAATTCTAACCTTATTATTTATTTTATTTTTTATTTTTATTTTTGGACTTCTGGCAAAGAGAAGCTGTGATGGAACACTTCCCCAGGTTTGACAGTTCCAGGTTCTTACTTAAAGTAAATGACCATATAGGTCTTCTCACATCTTGTTTCAACTTCACCTCCCAGAAGGTTAGATTTTTGCCTTTGGTCCTAAAAAGTTTGTTTCCATTTAAAATCCTATTTTTTTTTTTTTCCTCGTCTATGCTTAGTGCATAGACAGCGCAGAACAGTTCTTCCCCGACATGAATATTCTTTAAGTCGGTGTTCTCTCAGTGCAAATTCTCCTACAAATTTCACTACATAGAGCAGAACATAAGTCTGTAATAAAGTGAATTTCAGGGGATGAGGGGTGGGAGAAGAATTAAAAAAAAGGAGGTGAATATGTTTGGGTATATGGACATTACCACACAGGACCATAATGTATTCAGGTGAACTTAACAGAATATCTAGCACTACTATCATTGCCATGTATCCTAACAGGACATACAATTTTATTGTACTGAAAAGCAGTACTCCACAAGTAGATTGAGTTATTAAACAAATAAAAAGCACCTACAGCTAAAAGTATGGTTTAAATAGTGCTAGAACTAAATATAAATTAAGGGATCTATTCAGATTATTTTAACAAGAAAGGTTTCAACAGGAAAGAATGCAGCAGTAAAACACAGAGATGTTAGTGCTGTAGTACACTGAAAAATCTAAGGTGTGGCTATAAATATATTAAGGAGAAATACATGTAGAGTTTATTAGTAATAGCATTCTTTTTAAACAAAAATAACCATAAAGCAAGTTATTAAGTTTGCTTCAGAGCAATTGTTAGTTTTCAAATCTCTTTTCATCATTTCTATGTTTTTTTTTTTTTTTTTTTTTTTTTTTTTTCCCTTTTAACTCAGTGTGGTGATAGAATCAATACAAATCTTCTCTTAACATATCTGTCTCTGACCTGTGTTTGTTTTAAGCTGTATCATTCATAATGGTGATCGATGGGTAATGCTATTCCTCTTTGTCCACACAAAGCACAGAGCATAAAAAGTGCATATATTTTATGCCCAAGGTCAGGAGAAAATTAATGGATAAGAGAGAGAGAGATAAAATGGATTTCAAGCTGAATGGGCTGAGTGCTCTCTACAGGGCACTACCAAGGCAGGCAGTACAAAGCCCATTATACTCCAATGCTCTTGAAGCATTTCAGAAGTGAAATTGTTTCCACAGGGTAATGCATAACAGTACGAAGCTTTAACTTTTCTGTTTCACAGATAGCCTACAGATATTGGGCAAGTTGTCCTATTCAGGATTTTCTTTAGCATATTCCATTTATCAATCTTTACCTTAAGCCATAAACCCATTTGGTGTTTATGACTAAAGTTGTTCAAGCAATGTTTATTTGTCATTAGTAAACTTTACATCACAGACTTTTCTTTTCATTCTCTTACTAGTTATCTGTCAAGATACCAAGTGAAGACCTTTCTTAAAATAAATAAATAAATAAAATAATATGTCTATATACATTTTAAAATATGTATAACTTCTCACTTACTATAAATTATAATTTTACAATTAAGAAATAATAACATAAACTAGGATTATTTTTTTCAGAAGTATAAATTAAAACATACTTTCATTTCAATCTGAAGAAAAGAAGAATGGAAGAAGCAATGAAAAACAAACAAAACAAACAAAAACAAACAAACAAACAAAAAAAAAAAACACCCTCTGTTAGAGTAGCAAGTATGTAACTTCCTAACATTTTCCTTCTTTACCCTTGTGAATTCTTCTAACACAGACTTCTCCTCTCCAGTAGAGATTGATTGAGTAGAGATGCATGATAGAGGTTCTGCAAAATATAATTTACTTGTTGAAATAATAAAATAGTCTTGTCATAGGGGTTTACTAGATATACTAGTCAGGAGTTGTATCTGAACATATTTCAGTGTTCACGGCCTACAGTTAATAGAAATTAACTAATAGAAAACAAACCAAAACCAAAAAACAAAAATAAATTAAAACAAACAAACAAAAAAAAACAAATAGAAAACAAAACCAAAGCTCAGCATGGATTCCAGCAAAGATATCACTAGTGACCACACTGTTCCTTTTATTCTTAAGATATTCTTGTACCAAAAAAAAAATTAAAAAAAAAATAAAAAATACAGCAGTGAGCACCAGATAACATAACAGACAAACTTGGAAAGAAATTGAGTTAGAAAACAAACACTATTTTCTCACGGCCTGTATCAGCAGTTCGGTTGCTGCAAGTATTCTGCTAAAAACAAGTTAGCATCATAGCAATAGCAGACTGGCTGAGAAAACAGTTGTTTTTGAAAGCAATAGATCTTGTAATATAAGAAATAATGTTACCCCACTGAACGTATGTTGATAGTGTATATGATAGGGTGGAATTAGAAATTTTTGGAAGTACAAATCCCACTGTTTCCTACAAGTTTTTGATATTTGCTTACTGGTTTTAGAACTACTGAACACTGTAAATTAGATATAACCATATGGTTTACTTGCTACACAATTAAAACCCCACACATCCTGTATGTATATAACTGGGGGGGGGGGGGGGAAAGACCTAACAATATAGGAAAACCAAGATTAGGCTATTTTCTTTATTATAAATAAATAAATAAATAAAAATCCATACCTTACAATCTGAGAGACTGGAAGCATAAACAAATTCAGACAAATTCTCAAAGTGTCAAATTTATAACCAAATGCAAAATAATAAAATAAAATAAAATAAAATAAAATAAAATAAAATAAAATAAAATAAAATAAAATAATAAAATAAAATAAAATAAAATAAAATAAAATAAAATAAAATAAAATAAAATAAAATAAAATAAAATAAAATAAAATAAAATAAAGAAATAAAGCAAAACAAAGAAAAGCCAACCAAACAATAAAAACAGGTAAATTCTGTAAGTCTGGAATGATCATACTGGGAGATATTCATGTCAATGTAATGTATTATGGTAATTTGTTCAAATATTTTATCAGGAAATTACTCCAGAGCAGCTACACGAATTCATAAATACTCCAAAATGCCTTCATGACATACCTAGGAACATATATGTAATAATATATATTATTATAACACATTTATATACTTGTTGGTGGGTTGTTGAATATCTAAATGGAATCATTTTATCTATGCATTGGGGATTTTGTTCCGCAGAAGTGTAGTTTTATCTAATATTCTTCAGTAGTTTTGTTGTTGTGTGTTTTTTATGATATAAAATAATTGTTTGACATTTTTTTAATAATTTTTCAGTCTGTACTTTGGCTACTTGCTAAGGAAAACTGGATGTCAAAAATAAAAATCCTAACAATTTTCTTGAACGTTAGTCTTGAAGTTCTGGATTATTCCTGAATTTCATAAAACTGGGCAATCTGAAGGTCAAAACAGAATGATACACTCATGTTTCTCTTTTAGGTAAACTGGTCTCACAATGAATCTAAGCAATCTGTGTTACTGTTTATTCAATAAAAAAATTTCCAGAGGCCTCTAAATACTGTAAACTAATTGGATTGGGATTAGCTTCTGTAATCACCTGTTACTTCTTTATGTGACAAGGCTATTAGTTTAATACTTTTTTTTTTTTTTTTTTTTTTTTTTAATGCCTAGTATATAATGGCAATTGTTTATTACTGTGAATAAATACCAATGAGGAAAAATAAAATATTGTATTACTTGACAGTGATATTTACATTCCTAAAAATACCTTTAATCTATGTAACTCTTTAATCTCTATGGATTATTTTTTTGAAGTAAACAGTGTAGTAACTATATCAAGAGGTTCATCACAATGTTATAGTATCTTTATTGCATAATAATGGCCTTCCTAAACAAAACAAAACAAAAAAGACTTTGATGAATATATTATGTAAAAAGTTAACTTTCCCAAAACAAGGAGCGTTCTCCAAATCCTATGGACCTCAGTCACTGAGAGCAAGTTAAGCTATTCTCATGCCAGTTTTTAATATGCTAATTCACTTTCACCAGGGATATGTAACCTCTCTGGCCACTGCATCAAACAGTAATAATGCAATAATTTCTAGGATATACAAAGAAACTGGAGTGCACATTAGAAATGATGTGAATGATGAGGCATCCACTCTTTGGCACAGGACAGGCAGGCGACTCTGGAGAACCCCAACTATAATAATCAATGCTGCTCTTTCTACAGTCACCTTATGATGAAGTGTATTCAAAATGCTTACTGAAAACTATAATTGAGAATGACAGAACTTTGGTGCAAGTTAATACATCTTAAATTCACAAGAGAATGTAATTAGCAATAACTGTATAAAATTTGCATCATTTAAAAAAAATAATTAATGTTAAATTCTATTACTTTATTTTATTTATTTATTTTTTCTCCAATAAGGACAGGTATAAGGATAGGTAAGGATAGGTTTTGGGCCCCTCGCTACAAGAATGACATTAAGGTGCTTGAGCGAGTCCAGAGAAGGGCGACGAAGCTGGTGAGGGGTCTGGAGAGCAAGTCCTGCGAGGAGCGGCTGAGGGAGCTGGGCTTGTTCAGCCTGGAGAAGAGGAGGCTCAGGGGCAACTTTATTGCTCTCTCCAGGTACCTTAAAGGAGGCTGTACCGAAGTGATGGTTGGTCTATTCTCCCACATGCCTGGTGACAGGACAAGGGGGAATGGGATAAAGTTGCGTCAGGGGCATTTTAGGTTGAATATTAGGAAGAAATTCTTTACTGAGAGGGTTGTGAGGCATTGGAATAGGCTGCCCAGGGAAGTGGTGGAGTAACCATCCCTGGAGGTCTTTAAAAGACGTTTAGATGTTGAACTTAGCGATATGGTTTAGTGGAGGACTTGTTAGTGTTAGGTCAGAGGTTGGACTCGATGATCTTGAGGTCTCTTCCAACCTAGACAATTCTGTGATTCTGTGATTCTATTGTTTTATTAGTATTGCAGTAAGGGCTCATGACAAGATTTTCATAAGGCCCTTCTCTTTTTCCTTTTCCTCTTTTAGCAAGAAGAGTATCTTTGTACTGGGTCTGGCTGGAATGTTAACTTTCCCGGCAGCAGCCCATACAATGCCGTACTCTGTACTTGTAGCTGGAATAGCAGTGTTATCACACCAGTGTTGTGTCTACTGCTGAGCAGCAGTGGCACAGCATTGGGCCTTTCTCTAACCCTCCTAGGGGGTGGGCAAAAAAGTGAGGAGAGAAACATCACTAGGGCAGCTGACCTAAACCAATCAAAGGGATATTCCATACCATGTGGTGTCACACTCAGCAATAAAAGGTGGAAACAGGAAGAAGAGGGGAGGGGTGGGCTCTCGTTGAGAAGACGTTGGTCCTCCTCTCGAACACCGGCTGCGTGCGTTGAGGCCTTGCTTCAAGGACGTGGTCAATCATCGCTCATTTGTGGGAAGTAGAGAGTAATTTCTTTCCTCTGCACTTCCATATAGCTTTCATTTATTTTGTTTGTTTGTTTTCCTCCCTTTTTCCCCTTTCCCTTTTATTTCCCCTTAGTTAAATTGTTTTGTTCATGGTAGTCTTTATTTAATTATTATAATTATTTCCCTTTAATTAAATTATCCTTATCTCAACCCGTGAGTTGTTCTTTGCTTTACTTCTCCCCCTCCTCATCTAAAGGAGGGGGAGTGAGAGAGTGGTTGTGGGGTTTAGCTGCCCAGCACGGTAAAACCACCACAATCTTTTTCACTCCAAGCTTTGATTCCCTCCCCCACTCCCTCCTTCCATAAAGCAACTGCTGAAGCTGATCAGTTCTACACATCTTTCTGTACTAATTAACTTAATCAGTTCTTTGCTATACTGGGTGTAAATGAGAGGGGCAAGCTGGAAGTGGAATTATTGTTTATACAGTGTTTAAGATGCAAAAAAATAAATTATCCAAATAAATTTCTACATGTTTTATCTATCCAGTCCTGGACTAAGTCTCTCATTGGAGTTGACCAATCATGACAAGAGTAACAGTAAGAGCTCAAATAAGCTCACAATATTTCTAATCTCTTTTATATTATTCATGGAACATCTTAACTACTTTTGCTTCAGGTGGCAAACATCACAGAAAGAACTCCAACCTTGACTCAAATTAGATAACATTTCAGCACTGTATATTTGTATTAGCACTTGTTGCATACACTAGAGATAAGATGTTTCCCTTGGAGCTACTGTACACTGATGATCTATGGTTTGTTCATCAAAAGGCTATTATAATTGACTCTAAAGATATCAAACTCTTTCATGCATGTAGATCCACTTATACAATGAATGATTTTGACTTTCAGTACCCATACATGCTACTTTTTTTAAATACCTATCTTCTTCCCATTTAGAGAAGACAGAGTGATAGAGAAGTAACAGTAAAAATGCTAAAACGTTCTGGCTAGAATCAATTTGACAAAATTTCTTCCAGAGACTTTACAAGAGCTCCCTGTAGTGGGTGTGTAACAAATTGAAGGAAATAACTATGTGTTGGTATGGCAAACAGCACCTGCACAGTTACTGAGGAGTTACCTGTGTCAGCCACCCTGCTAGAGGTCAATTCCTCATAATAAACAACAGGGATAATAAACATTATCAAACCACCTTTCTTCTCTGCACTACAGTGTCAGAATAAGGAGAAGCTCCTGACAACTCATGACCTCTTCCCCCTTCCTTACTGATGTTATTTCTGTAGTTTTGTTCTTACTATGGTAACTGACGTGAGCTAATGAAATGCAGAGTCTTATCCTCAGACGGAGGAGCTATCTGATTGACAGGAGACAAATGATTGACATTTAATCCTGAAACTGACTTGGTATAGTAAATGGGGACAAGTAGTCAACTATGGCCATACCACAGAAAGTAAGGCCACAACACCACACAGCTTTAAAGAAATATGAAGTAACTGCAAATGTATACATTTTATCAATAAAGAAACCCAACTTAAGTTTTCATCATACCTCTTGTCTATCACTAAAGTGAATACAGAAATATCAGCAAAAATTATTTGCAAATATAAATCCCATACATTCATTTTAGAGCCCTATTTCCTGTTTTCTTGATTTAGGAAACCAAAATAACAAAGCAAAACATTAATGCAAACTCAACCTTAAGCCTAATATACACAAAATAACTGAAGGAGATGGTGGGCAGAGATTCTATTAGTGAAAGGAGATATTATTTAATGATTTCCGTTATGTACAACCACCAATTCATAAGATCAATACAGAATCACAGGATCACAGAGTGATTGAGGTTGGAAGAGACCTCTGCAGGTCATCTGTTCCAAGGCCTCTGCTCAAGTGGGTCCAACTAGAAATGTAAGAAGAAATCCAATTTCTGTTGTAGGGTGGTAGCACCTCCAGGAGACCAGCCTCCTCTTTTACACATTTTGCCACAAGCCCAATTTTAAGAATTCTTTAAGTACATGTAAATTTAAATTTTCATTTACAAATATATATATTATTATTATTTTCGTAGCTTTTGAAGCTATAAAGAAAAATCTCAGAAGTGGTTTTGTAGTGGTTTTGTAGAAGTGGAAGTAATGTAATATAGTCCTTATAAAGTAATAAACACCTTAAAAACGATCCATTAAAATTAGAATTGGGAACTAACCAATGTTTTTTTATCTGATATACTATCTCAACGTGAAAGAATTAATAGAGGAGACAACCAATTGATTGTAGATGTACTTGGTATAGCCCAAGATAATGCTTCTCTAGTTCTTAGTTGTATCCAAGCTCAATTGTGGATGTAATCTATGGTAGGAGCAATTAGAAGAGAAGGTGAAGGAGTATCTTACCCACTGAGACTCAAAAGATAATATGGGATAATGAAACTAAATTTGAAATGGAATTCCAATCCTGGTGGCATTTAGTCTATTTTACTTATAACCCCATCAATAATAGGGCCACAGCTTTTGTCTTAACAATACACAATGTTTCAGTATACACAATATACCCAATAATTGCACTGGGATTAAATCACAGTGTAATTATTATGTTCTAACACATTGGAACATGTGTTAGAACATGGACTCAGTTAGAGCATGGACTCAGTGAAATGGAAACAAATGGCAGACAGTTCATATTAACACATGCAACAAGGTTTTATTTTTGAGAGTAATACTATACTATGTTTTTACTGACACTGAACAAAATGTTTGTCATCTTGAGGTACATCCCAATGAAACCCCTAGTACTGTACTGGTAAATAGCAGAAAGGGATGTGCTTGCATGACAACCCTTTGTGATTTTATATTTGTAGATAGCATTAATATAACTACAAGTAATAGCTTAAATATTTGCATTTGCAACTTTACTGACCTTATGGTGTGTGACTTTAATTATTCAGCTCCTGTTAAATCTTATAAATTATTACCATCTATATCATACATGGATTCAAGATTTATTGCCTACCCCAATTGGAATGCATCTTATCCTGGTGAGGAAATTACTAGAATGAAATGATCTGTGTCGACTGCTAGAACACGCCCAAAACAATGGACAAAAACTTCTAATTACCATTCATTATGGTACAGAAGAAATATGTGATGCCATGTAAATAGTGAAAAAGGATGAACACCATTGGTGGGACACTTTTTGGACATTCACCAACAGCAGCAGCACTGATGGGCTTGGCTGTGTTCTGCAGAGGGTCCACAGAACTGTCTGGAAACAGCTGGAACCTGCCAGAACTGTCTGTGTCTTCTAGGAGAAGCCACCTTCTGCTTTACCCCCACTACAGAAACACTGACACCTACACCCAATATATTTCTGTGTTTACAGTATAATTTAGCTTCTGATTTAACAAGACTAACTTGAGATAACGGATTTAAAATGTAGCAAATAATGTCACAATAGTGAAAAACACTGTGAAAGGGTTTTATTTTAACAGCTTTTGTGACATGTCTTCTGACATGGCTTTCAGCTCACTTATCATCAGCATCAGCATTCAGGCCATCTTTCAAATAACATGAATGTAGAAGCACATGTTGCTTGTCACACCCCGATACAGTAGAGTTTCATGCAGTTTAAATAAGATCTATATTTTGCACCATTGTAATTTAGACTATGTGAAATATATATACTGGTATGTAACCCATTGTATCTATGCAGAATCTCATATTTATATTTTCTTAACATTGGTTGTCCACTGGCCAGCAGTGTATTTTCACTTTGCTGCATTAATAGATAGTAGTTTTTTTAATGCTTCAAAAATGTTTGCAATGAACACAAACTACATTTAATTTAAGGTTCTTTCAGAATAATCTAAGGGCTGCATATACTGGGAGATAAAAAAACACACACAAAAGAAATAAATGTTTCAAATATATGATGTTTTTTTTTTTTTTACTGACACACATTAGTAAAAGAAAAAAAAAAATAAAAAGAATAAACCTTTATATGGTATATTTTAAATGATTTATAAAGCCAGTAATATTTTTAATGAAAAACCTTGGCTGTATTACCACCATTTAAAAAATAAGCAAGCAAGCTAGCAATGCAGTAGGTAACATTCAGTTATGCCTCATCAATTTGATTAAAAGCAATGTTAAAATGAAAACCATGAAATCTCAGGGCTAGTATAAAGCTCATTTTTATAAAGTTTCTGGAGATGAAGCATACATCACAGGTGTTCATTTTAGAATCCATAAAGAAAGAGATGCAATAATAAGAATTGAACATTTTTTGCTTAATACCTGATCCTAAAAAATACATACTTTTTTTTTTTTTCCTTTAGAAATATAAGTAATTCCATCCCTGTTCAGCTCAGATACATATGAGCATGTTCAGCTGAATAGGCATAGGAAAAAACACGGGGGGCATTTTGTTGAAGAAAGCTCTACTTGTAAGCATTGTGGCATTAAGCATAGTGAGAAAAATGGTAGCAAAGAGAACTACTCCCCCTGTAATCTCTGAAAGAGAGTTTTTGCAAAACTCTTGAAGGGAGGTAGCCAACTGTCATAAACCATGTGCAGCTCCAAACAAGCCTGGTTTGCTAGGTATGTGGCACACCTGGTCTATCATCTCCTGGGCTGATAGCCACTGTGAATGCAGCAGCAGTGACAGGGCACTGTTCTGTGCTGACCAAATGGCCACTAAACTACATCAAACTACTACTCCAGGACTGGGATTGAGAAGTAATCACAGAAATATCTGCAAATATATGGCATACTTTTTCTTCCTTGTGAGATGATGTTATGTGATGTGAGTTTTATTCTTTTTAGCAGGTTAGGATACCCAAGAGGTCTAAGGCACTGTGTTCAGGTCACAGTCTTCCCTGGAGATGGGGGCTCAAATCCCACATATGGCAGCTTCCTTTTGTTTCTTCCTGGTGCAGTGGGTTTGTCTCCTCAGTGACTGCCCTACCTTCCCAGATACTCATGCATAACAGGTATGAGGCTCTGCAAGGGGAATTGAACAATAATGAGGATGATGGTTCATCTGGCTTGGAGGTGTTGTCAGGTTAAGTCAGCCTATTACCTGCATCAGTGCTGCTTCCAGAAAGCAGAAAAGAAGGGTCTTTGTCATAGCAGACTTCTTTCTGAATGGAACAGAACACCTGATACGGAAAGCAGATCCACTTCTTATGGAAGTCTTCTGCCTCCCTGGGGGCCTGGTTAGAGATGCAAAGAAAAAGTTTCCTACCCTGATGCAGCCCTTTGAATATTACGCATAACTGAATTTTCAGCTACGCAGCAATGAGGTTCCAACAAGAAGTCCAAGGGCAATTAAGAGAGATTTAAGGGATTTGGGACAACTGGTTAAGGGATCAGGAGCACAATCAGTGTTCTCCTCTCCAGTTGCAGGGAATGATGAGGGAAGAAACAGGAAGAGTGAACAGATCAATACCTGGCTCCAAACCTGGTGTCACCAGCAGAACTTCAGAGGTGTTCTGATCATGGGTTGTTTTACAAGACACTGGGCCTGCTGGCAACAGACAGGGTACGCTTGTCTCCAAGGGGAAAAATTATTTTTGCACAGGAGTTAGCAGGGCTCATTGAAAGACCTTTAAACTAGATGTGAAGGGGGAAAGGGATAGAAACAGGCTCACTGGAGATAACCCTGGGGGTGGCTCATCAATGGCTGTGGGCTGATGTGCTAGCAAGGTCCTTCAGTCTGCCATCCCAGTGGAGGTACTGGATGGAAAGCCATGCAACAGAAAAGACAAGGGATATTGACATGTTAGAAATCACAGAAGTTCCTGAGAATGGCCCCCCAGAAAGGTGAAAGGATCACTATCCCAACGGAAGTGCAGCTACACTAACACACACAGCACAGGCAATAAACAGGAAGAGCTGTAAGTCATTGTACAGCAGGAAAAATGTGATATAGTTGCCATCACAGAAACATGGTTGAATGATTTGCACAACTAGATGCAGCAATGAGTGGCTATAAACTCTTCAAAAGGGATAGGCTAGGAAAGAGAGGTGGTGGAGTATGTTAGTGTTTTGACTGTCTTGAACTTAATGATAGTGATGATAGGGTTGAGTGTTTATGCTTAAGAATCAAGGGGAAGGCCAACAGGTCAGATAAGGAAGTCTCTTACAGACTTCCCAACCTGGATAAAAAGGCAGATGAAATATGCTATAAGCAGCAGGGAGAAGTCTCACTATCACTAGCCCTTGTTCTCATGGGGGACTTCAACTTGCCAAGATTTCAGTTGTAGTAACAGTAAATTATTGATTTTGCATATAATGTCCTTTTCACATTAAGGCCCAGCCACTTTTCTTTAAAGAAAAAAAGGTCCATAGATAAAGCAGAAGATGGAAACCTAGGAAAAAAACTAGAATCCATTTGAACCTAAAATCAAGAATCAAATCTTACAATTCTTTGTAAGCCTTTGCACCAGGAAAAGCAGGTTCACCAAGGTAACATTCACAGAGGCCCAAACATGTTCCTGGATTGCCTAAGAGCCAAAGGTCACAATAAAACATTAATAACTGTTTGTAAGTTTTATTAACTTTTTCACTTCTTTTTCTATAAAACATGAAGAAATTGTCAATAATATAAAAACCTGAGAGACTCAGTAATGCATTTTCTGTGCCTTTCATGTTCTTCACTTTATTTTTTGACTTGTAAGTAAGTCTAATAACATTTACAAAAATAATGGTCCTTTAATGTAGCCCCTGAACGAATCTCCTTATGATGTACTCTACAGAGAGAAAACTTGTATCTTAACAGAAATTATTCTCATCTCTTTACTTGGGCAGAAAGAGGTTCAAAGTACAATTCAGGAACACAGAATACTTGGAAAACCAAACTACAAACCAAATAAAAACAAACCAGGAGAATTCTATACCATAATGCAGTAACTTAATAGAAACTCAAATAAAGTAAGAAAGGAGCTCCTCAGAGGTTCCAGTTGCTGCTTGAGTCTATAAACCATACTTCAGAGTGAGCAAGGTCACTCAGTCATTAGATATACTATACCAGTATATTTATTCTATACTATACCCATATATCTATCAGCATGCATGAAGTCAGTGATGGTTCTGGATTATTTTCCCACAAAGCTTTACAGTTAAATGGTAACCTTCACCATCAGCATACCTATTAAATGGAACTATTATATTCAGCTAATTAGGTTGTCATTGTAAATGCACTTCATATTTTTCCTTTAAACAGGTTAGATTAGAAGTCATAAGTACATTAAAACAATACATTTAAAAACAATATTGCATTTGGGAGCTGAGGAAATATAAGTGCAGTTTATGTGTAGTTTAACAAAGACCAGCAGTACAGCTTAAGATATGCAAAAGACAAAGACATAGCACTAAGAAAATGCCTGCTAATAGACATAGATTCATGAAAAAAAAAAAAAAAAAGAGAGAGAGGCATAGTGACTTTATTCAAACCACTTCTCATCTGGGTCCCTCTTTCGTATCCAACACCGCAGACTACTCATTAAGTTTGGAACTGAAATGAAGGTTGGAGTGGGTTAGCTTTTTCAATGGAGACATAAGTCAAAAACTTATCAGGGCAAAGGCTGAAATGAAAAGCCACGCATCATCAGCTGCATCTGCCATCAGATGCTTTGCTCAATTGTCTAGTCATGCTCTAAGCATAGAAAGAGCACTCTATGTTCTTCTTGATGCCCCACATGACAGCTGTTATGCATACAATGGGAAAGAAGCAGACATTAGTAGGAGTTTTGGTATCTGAGACATTTACTATCACATTCCCAGAATTCATGTAGTGATAATGTTATTCTTTCTGTAGTGATGAACTGTTATTCTTTAAGAAGACTGAGTTTGTTTTTGTTACTGTTTTTGTTTTGTTTTTACTTCATATGAATGATGTGAATAACCATACATGTATATTTAGGAAAAGGATGGAACATTACAAGTCCACTTGATATTAGAAGCCTTAAAAGGCTGAAAGCAAGTCTAACAAATGGCGAAGTTTTCTGCTTTAGCAATATTCCTCCTTAAAATGATTTATAGAAATAACTCCACATCATTATATGGGTAAAGAATAAATAGCTATTTAAAATTAAATATAATATATGTATATATATATATGCTATGTGAGTATGTATATATTTGGTAATCAGCCATATACACATTACATAAAATTAATCATACTGGATAAACTAATCAGATAAATGCTCTGCCAAATGCTATCAGTCCCAATATTGTACTGAGTCTCTTCAGTGACTGTTTTTAATCACCTTCTGTTTTAATCACCTTACAGTGTTTATGGTATTAATTTTCACTGAGAATTTATGTTCTATCCTTATGTGATTCTCATCTTGCCTCTTTCTTCAATTCCTTTTAGTTTAGCCCAATTTATTCTTCCTCTTGGAGGTGTTAATATCTGAGGCAGTTATGCCAATTTTGCCCGAGCACTGTACATGAAGAGGTTAACTATCTATAGCGCTGTCTCAGGCAACATCCAAACTGATTTGTAACCTAAGCAAAAACTTAAAACTTTAATATGTTTAAACAACTGACACGGGCTTCTCTTTCTGCTTACACTCAAATAAAGCAGAGTGTCAGACAATGTATCATGGCAGAGACTCGATTTCACACACTGTTTGAAACAAATAATCTTCTCCATGTAAATAAAATCATTTTTTTCCTACTATTAGTAAATATAGTTAGCATTTTTCTTATTGCAAATGAAAGCATAGTTTAATTTTCATTTTTAAAATGAAAATTTTAAATTTCTTTGCTCAGAAATATAGGTTATCAGAGAATACTATGTGTATCAGTACCTACTATGTCACTGTTAACTTAGAGATTCTATATCCTTTATTTTCTAATGCAGCCTGCAATAATAATCAGTTCCTTCCTGCTGTCTGTATGTTTGATTAGGATTTTCACTGGAAAAAAAAAAAAAAAAAAAAAAAAAAGATATATATATATATAGCTTATAACAAGAAATGCATAAATGTTCACCAGTTCACTGGTGAATCTCATGGCTTGCTGTTTTCTGTAATGTTCTAAGTGGCTGTACTTCAGTCTCAAAAATTATCTTTAAATTTTTTAATCATGTTCCACTGTTTCCTTACATACTTCCTCTTCTTTCTCCATATGTGTCAGAGAAAATTACTCAATAAGTAACAACAGAATTATTTGAGAAGTCCCTACAGATATATGCTGTATTTCAACATTTCTAATAATTTTAAAATATTTCAAAATTATTAGAGAACTCTGTAATAACAGAAATATAACATTTCTATATTATAGAATATATAATATATTTATTTGTATATTGAAATATAAGAAGAGTCTTTTTGTTGCTGTTAGCTTTAAATGTTGAGCTAAAATGAGATAGAAATATAGAACTAAACACTGGTGAATATCTACCAAATTATTAGTATATTAGGACTCAAAAGTCTAACAGCTTAATTTAGCATGTCCCACTGCACCAGGGACTGAAACTGATGCAACATAAAGAAGATATTAAACACAATTTTAAAAAACAGCATCACTGAAACCACTAAGGTTACACTTGAATATTTGTTACACTTGTTCTTATCCTACATTTTCTTGACCTGGAGGGTACAAACTTTGGATTACCAGCGCATCATTTTAAATATAATTTTAGAACGTTTTTTCTCAGTTTCAGTCGATACAGATGTTTAGTAGAACAACAACAAATGGAAAGACATGTCTTTGGTCATCCAGGTCAGGTTTGTACTCTGCCTTAAAATGTCACAAAATTATGCTTTCTGTCCACAGCAGTTCTAATGACATTTGTCTGCAAAGATCATTGCAAAAGAAATTCTCTAACTTTGTAGACTTAGAAACAACATGAAAATATAATTCAAATTCTTTCAAGAACAGTTAACTTTTCCCTGTATAGGCCTGAGGAAACAAATAAAGTGACGGGCAAATGAACAAACACAAAAAAAACACACAGCTCACTTCTCTCTATTTACCTAACATTTCTGAAGTCAAAACAGAGAAAACAGCTAGCATAACTGAAATGGGGCAAAATGCAGTAGGCTGGAGAGACTACTCCTATCTAGAAAATACAAAGGTAATATGGTTTATTTTTTATTTCATGTGACAGCAGTGATTTCATATGAAAAGACACAGAACAGGAGGAAAAGGACAAACAAATCACAGAATCACAGAATTGAAGGGGTTGAAAGGGACCTCAAAAGATCATCGGGTCCAACCCCCCTGCCAAAGCAGGTTCCTCAGAGCAGGCTGCCCAGGAAGGTGTCCAGAAGGGCCTTAAATATCTCCAGAGAAGGAGAGTCCACAACTTCCCTGGGCAGCCTGTTCCAGTGCTCCGTCACTCTCACCATGAAGAAGTTCTTTCACATGTTGGTGTGGAACTTCCTGTGCTTCATCTTGTGATCATTACTCCTTGTCTTGTCCCTGCAAACCACTGAAAAGAGGTTAACCAAATCAGCAAAATAAACTTTTGCTAACATCCTGCTGTACTGGGTCTGGCTGGAATGTTAACTTTCCCAGCAGCAGCCCATACAGTGCTGTACTCTGCACTTGTAGCTGGAACAGCAGTGTTATCACACCAGTGTTGTGTCTACTGCTGAGCAGCAGTGGCACAGCATTGGGCCTTTCTCTAACCCTCCTAGGGGTGGGCAAAAAGTGAGGAGAGAAACATCACTAGGGCAGCTGACCTAAACCAATCAAAGGGATATTCCATACCATGTGGTGTCACACTCAGCAATAAAAGGTGGAAACTGGAAGAAGAGAGGAGGGGTGGGCTCTCGTTGGGAAAATGTCGGTCCTGCTCTCGAACACCGGCTACGTGCGTTGAGGCCCTGCTTCAAGGACATGGTCAATCATTGCTCATTTGTGGGAAGTAGAGTGTAATTTCTTTCCTCTGCACTTCCATATAGCCTTCATTTATTTTATTTGTTTGTTTTCCTCCCTTCTTTTTATTTTTCCTTTCCCCCTCCCTTTTCCCCTTTCCCTTTTTATTTCCCTTTAGTTAAATTGTTTAGTTCATAATAATCTTTATTTAATTATTATTATTATTTCCCTTTAATTAAATTATCCTTATCTCAACCCGTGAGTTGTTCTTTGCTTTACTTCTCCCCCTCCTCATCTAAAAGAGGGGGAGTGAGAGAGTGGTTGTGGGGTTTAGCTGCCCAGCACGGTAAAACCACCACACCTGCAAGTATCAGTTTCAGAAATGGGAGGTTCAGTGTCATGATAAGAATTTTAGCACATCAGAACAGCAACCAGTTTACCAGAAGGAACAGTTATTCTCTAGAAAAATCAAGCTTGAATGACTTCCAAGAGCCTTGAGGACCTTGGCATCTAATGCTTTGGCATCAAAAGCCTTGGCAATAGTTAATCAGCTCTTCAAGTTACGGCAAACTGCCATTTCCCAGTTCTTGGACAAGAGAAGTAATTTGGATTGTGTGGTGAGAACATCAAGATCAGAAAATTAACTTAGGCAGGAATAATTCTGTTTGGACTGTTGCACACGTTTCCAAGGGCTTACTTAATTTGAGAATAGTTATTAAAACATCCAGGTATAGCAATAAATACAAAACCAATAATGCTCTATTTATTTATTTGTTTGTTTGTTTGTTTCTTGTGGTAAAAGTGTAATGGGACAGCTGGAACAAAATTAAAGTTGGCAGATATCTGGGTATGTTTCTTAACAATTATTTTAAATAAGAATACTGAGAGCACATACCAAGAATAGACTGGGCAAGCACACAAAGAAAGACATAAGGACCAGCAAAGGCTCACTGCAATATAACTAAATAATAAATGCTTGCTACTAGTCCCAGAAGGTCATCTTCATTATTAAATCATAAGACAGGCTGGTGCAAAAGGTTTCTGGGTGCTTAACATTGTTGTATCTAGGCTCTGTATCCGTCAATTTATTCCAACTGCATTACATGTAGATTTCTAGGAAGTAAAGCACTGCAGTTTTGTTGTGTAGGAAAATACAGTCTGAGGGCTGTATGTATTGTTCTATGATATCCCATTCCTTTCACTTACTAGAGGAAATTAGAACTTGATTAGTCAACCTGGAACTGCAGGTAGATATAGTTCTATCATCCAGCTCTATTTTATTCTTTTTTAATTTATTTTAAATTAAGTAGGATTGAGATGAGAAAAGAGTTCTCCTCATGAGATGGTACAAGATTTGAATCTGCTTAGAGGACTTACCTTCAGCAAATGTCTATTGCTTCTATCATCTAACATGGAAGAATATTAAGGCTATCAGTTGATGGAGCACACTACAGAATTACCTAGTCTTCACAGTAAAGAGATACTTTGCATATGTAATTATATCTACTGTGTAGCTACCTGTAAAGCATACTGGCTTTCTGTTATAGTCTAAACTTCTTAAAATAAATGTTGATTGCAAACCAAAGTATAACTGAGAATTTTAGACTGTAGGAAAGGCAAAAATCTAGGCAGAAATGGTGATCTGCAATTTAGGGGAGAAAAAAAACATCTGCATAGAAAAAATGAATTTATCCTAAACACCAGCACACTCAGGGAATGAATGGATTGAGAGTAAGCTAACAGAGAAAGAATTTGGGTTACTAGAAGATGGGAATTGGACACGAGCTTGCAGTGTGTGTTTACAGTCCAGAAATCCAACTGTATCCTGGACTGCATCAAAAGCAGCATGGCCAGCAGGTTGAGGGAGGTGATTCTCCCCCTCTATTCTGCTTTTGTGACACCCTAACTTGAGTGCTGTGTTCAGCTCTGGGAACCCCAGCACAAGAAGGACATGGACCCATTAAAGTGGATAGAGGAGGGCCACAAAAAAAGGATCAGAGGGCTGGAGAAGAGAAAGCCTAGAGAAGAGAAAGCTCCAGAAAGACATTATAACAGCCTCCAAGTATTTAAAGGGGGCAGACAAAATGCTGGGGAGGGACTCTTTGTCATAGAGTGTAGTGATAGAACAACGAATAATGGTTTTCAACTAAAAAAAAAAGAGTAGATTTAGATTAGAAATTAGAAAGAAGTTCTTCACTCAGAGAGTGGTGAGGCACTGGAACAGGTTGCCCAGAGAAGCAGTGGATGCCCCATCCCTCAAAGTGTTTAAGGCCAGGCTGGATGGGGCTTTGAGCAACCTGGTCTATTGGAAGGTGTCCCCACCCAGGGGAGTTGTAAGGGTTGTAATTTGGTGATCTTTAAGTTTCCTTCTAGCCCAAAGCTTTCTGTGTTACTATGTTACTGTTTTATGAATTTAGAATATCAAATTATTGTTGCATGACCAGGTTTAACTCTACTTCTTATCAAAAAGACTCTCTTGTGTGAAACACAAATGGGGTTCATCCAATACAAGAAGTGAAAATCCTTTCCCATAAAAACAATAGGATATTTTAATAGGTATTTGAACTCATGGGTTGATGCACTGGGGGGAAACTGCACTGGTATACTCACCCACTAAATAATTAAATAATTCTAGAAACTTTTATCTAAGCATTTACTATTGGTCCCAAATCTCAAATTCCTGGAAGGCTGTCCTGTTAACTCAGATAGTCTGCCAAGATTTCTAGTTTCTACTAATTACTCTTATAATATTACAGACCTGCTCAAAGAAATTAATAACAATAAAGACAGATGGTATATGTTTTAGTTAAAAATTATCAAATTGGAGATGATTTTCAGTGTTGTTATTTATTACATAGCTGTTGATATCAATCTGTTATTCTGCCTTTCATACAGAAATCAAATAAATACAGAGAATGGTTTCAATGATAAATAGTTTAAAGAAGTGCAAAATGTCTTTGCTGTTCTGTGCATTTAACATGTTATGAAGATGGAGGCAGACATATTATAATGTGTTCTTGAAAATCCTTAGAAAATATTCTGATTTTAGAACTTTACAAAATATTAAACACCAGTCAGTAACTCTTGTTTCATATTCTGTTAATGTCATCTTATAGTGTCTTCACTTCTGGGCAATGATATATACCGCTTACCATAAAATTATAAATAAATAAATAAATCTTAAATATCCAGATGTGCTGATATATTTACTTTCATATGAAACATTGTCTGGAGACCAGGATTGCACTGGTTGGAATAGAAAAGTCTAAATATTGTTACTTGTTTTTTTTTTGTTTGTTTGTTTGTTTGTTTTTTTTTCCATTAAATAAGGCGTAATAATTGCATAAAAGCACTCCCACCACTGAAAGTACAATCTTCATATTTTTCAGTCAAAACACGGACCAGCTATTTAGTGATTCTTCTGTTTGTTTGTTTGTTGTCTGTTTGTTTTAATCCTTCTTTTATGAAGAAGGACTAGAATTTACCCAAGCTTCCTCTTTTTTTTTTTTTTTCTCTTTTTTTTCCTCTTCACATTCTCCCCCTCCCCAGCATTTGCATATATAAACAGGAGTCTAATTTAAAAATTTATATAGCTACAAACTATCAAACTAATACATATGCATTTAAATATGGTAATCTCTTGCAGGAGCAGCTATTATCATCAGGCCTGTAAAGCACATCTCACATAAAAGTTTTAGCAAAACTAAGCCGTAAGTTCTGGGAAAGTATCTTGTGCAGTATAATAATATGTAAGTTTTTTTTTTTTTATCAGCTGGCACTTTAGAATTGTTTTGAAGCCTCCTTACACAAAGAAAATTTGTGAGGTAGAAGATTTATAAAAATATTAGTGTTCCCTCTGACTATCTTGCTCCCTTGCTTTGTTAACTTACACTGCTGTGTTGTATATATTTCCCTCACAATTACTTAAACTAAGAAAAAACCTACTTCTTAAATGCATGACTATAAATGTAAATATGCATATAAAGATGCAAGTACACTTTTTTGCACAAAAACTTTTTTACACATTTTTTTTCTGAGGGGGTTTTCATTACACAGAAGAAGAAATTGTTGGCACACTCTCATATGTGTAGCTTTCTGTCTAAGCCTTTTATCTCTCAAAATAGCATGAAATATGCTATTCCAAGATGGAAAAAGTTTTTTAATAGGTCTAAACCTTGTCTGTTAAAGAACAAACAAAAATTTTAGCTGAGGCCAATGCAGTACGTGGAATTTATTGCAAGCAACCAAGTCCACAGCTAGTGCTGGAGTCATCTACTAGGTACAGATAAATTGTGTGGAACATGAAATAATGGAATATACCAACTCTAGTTTTCCTTAACAGAAGATTTCCATACATAAAAAAGTACCATGGTGAAAACAGAGAAGTCTTGTAATTGAATTCTGCTTTCTTGTTTGTACATCAAAATTTAATGACCTATGACAGATCAAGGAGATTCACTACTATGCTATGACAGATAAGCAAACATTTGCAAAAGTTCTGTTCTCTGTTTTTGTTTGTTTGTTTCTTTCTTTCTTTCTTTTCTATTTTTCTCTTCAACAGTCTCAGCTGATTTTGTTATATCAAGTATGATTATAATCAGCCATTCCTTTCCTGGCTTCTTCATCACTAAAAAACAGACTTTGAAAAGCAGAATCAGTGGATGTGTAACAACTACTGGCTTCCTCCAAAGTGAGACTTCCTCAGATTAATAATAATAATAATAAATTAAAAAAAAAGTACTTCGTACATCTGGTATGCTATATAAAGGCATTCTAACTTCTTTATAGCTGCTTTGTTTAAAAGGTACCTAAGATATTTATTTTAAACCTTGATCACAGCGATTTTATGAAATTAAACAGATTTTGAAGCAGTCTTACCTACTATTAGAGTAGTCATATTATATATAAATAATATATTGCCAGAAAATCACTGCTTACTCCTCATCAAATACAACATTGGGCAGAATATCTATAAAAATATATTTTTTTATTTTAGTTTTATCCTTTTTTATATTGCTAATTGAAGTAATAAAAAACCATAGAATCATAAAATACCCCAAGTTAAGAGGGGCCCACAAAGATCATTCAGTCCAATTCATGGCTGCACACAGAACCATCAGAAAATCAAGCCTGATGGTGTTGTCAAAATACTTCTTGAACTCTGGCAGGCTTGGTGCTATGCCCACTTCCCTGAGGATTCCATTCCAGTGCCCAGCCAACCTGAAGAACCTTTTAGAATCATAGAATCATTTAGGTTGGAAAAGACCTCTAAGAACATTTAGTGAAGGCATTACCAATTCCACCATTAAATCATGTCACTTTTTGTAATACTGATATTGATTATTGATTGTAATTTTTATATTGATATCAACTGTAATATTTTGTGATATCTGAATCTTGATACACCTTCGTTCCATTCCAAAAAGTCCCTACCTCTCAAGACTGAATACAATGTTTTGCTTACGAGGACTTTGAATTTAACAGCATATCAAGTTTCTGAAACATAATTCACGCTGTGCTGTCCTCATAAAAGGTCCACAGAAGTGAATCTGTATACTGAGACTTTTTATTTTAATTGAAACAAATGAACCAATGCAAAGGAGCACTGATGTTAACACTGGCCTAGGAACATTACTGGAGAATCATTTCAGTCCTCTGAAACTAGTTCCTCTAAACTATGGAATTAAGGGCTCTCAGGCCCTTAGCCCAGGCCGCTCAGGCTTCATCCAGCCGAGACACGATACCACAAAGGCCCAGCCTGCCTGGGCTTTGGCTCCACAGCTGGGCTGTCCTGGTGGGGAAAATTCTCCTCTTTCCCAGCCTGAGCCCCTCATGCCTCAGCCTGTGATGTGCCTCCTGCCCTCCTGCCATGCACAGATGGGCAGAGCCTGGCCGCGTCTTGTCTGTCCCCTCTTGTTAGTGCTGCTGCTGGGTGCCCCCAGAGCCACCACTTCTCCCAAATGAATCGGCCTCACTCCACAGCCTCACTTCACACGGCAAGGCCTCCAGCACCACTGTCTGGGTGGCCTCCCTTCAGGAGGGAGTCAACATACCTGTATTTTTCTTGTACATTGTAGGGGTGGGGGCAAAACCAGACACAGTAACCAGATGTATTGAAGCTAGACAAGGTAATCAGATGTGCTCTATGGAGAATTGAGCACCAGGGGACTAATTCTTTCCTTGAACTACTATCTCTGCCCCTGTGCACACAGCCCAGGTTACTTCTGCTTTCACAGACATAAACACAAGTGTCTTATGAGTTAGTTATTAAAATATCCTTGTCCACAAATGTGCACTGAATTAACACTTTAATTTACTTAGGAACACGCTGTTCTAACATAAAATTTACATTTAACTAGTTGGCTGAGAGTTTGAATTCAAAACTGTTAAAAATAATACTGTTTAGAAGATGTGTTTTCTTTTGGCAATATATATGGAAATAACCTGTTAAGTTGTCAAATTCTTCTCTTCCTTGGGCACCATTAAAGGAATCTATTCTGTCAGCCACTTCTTCAAGAAATCACTTTGTTAAAAATAGTGTGCTTCAAAAGACATTAAAACAATGACGATGTTACATTAACGTAGGTCTATTTAGCATGTTTTATCACTTGACAGGTTAATATTTATGTAGGCTAACAGTGCCTAAAATAATTGGAGTTAACTATTGGTCTTAATTTCAAAACAATTTCGTTTTGTATTGGGGGGGGGGGGGGGGGGGGGAGGGGATGGGAACAGAAGTGTACAGTTTTTATTTATTTTTTGTCCTCAGTGCCATTTATTTATTTATTTTTCTGATATGAAGAGAGATAGAAATGTCATTCATTTTCTGTTGAAATTATTTAAACATCTTGCTATGCAGTTTATGAAGCTGTCTTTCCACAGGTGTATGTCAAGAACATAAAACAGCCACTGTACGCAAACCACAGAGATACTTAGCTCAGTATACTTTTTACGTCAATGGCCACTGATGCTAAAGAAAAAGTGTAAGAGGCCAAATACATAACAACCCTTCCTCAGTGTGTTACCCCAGCATCTAGTGATTTGCTGCTTAGGGTCCTTTGTATTTTTTGTCTGCTCTCAAAAAATACACAGTTAGAACTGGTATTCTTAGAACACAAAGGTGGAGCTACTCCACAGTCCCCTGTCTGCAAATTGCATAAATATTCTGCATTGCTAGAAATAGGTGGTAGATCAGTTACCAATGAAAGGCAATACAGTTTGCAGATGAGATTCAGTCAGCCCCCTGTATAGTATTGGGGGCTGTGTGTCAACACATGACCTCCTTACATTTACTAACCTATTGGAACTATTATAATCCTTTAAAAAGAACTGCTTACTGGCCCACTCAGTTGAAGACACACTTGCTTTGACAGAAATAAATGTACATAGAATGAGGATGGACAGAATTAAAAAAAAAAAAAAAAAAAAAAAAAGCCAAAATAAGTGGCAATAAAATAAATGAAAAAAGAAATCGTGTTTGTGTTGCCATCCATTCATTTTCAATGGATGGTTTTCCAGTTCCCATTTTGCTTTACAAATGCATGCTTATTTTGCCAAATATCATGGAAATGAGCAGCATAGCCATTTAAAAGTCATCAAATAAACATCCTTTTTATTACTGTGAAATGCAAATATCAAGTCTTAACAAGTAAATCTAGGGTCTGTAATTTTAAAACAGCAATAACAATAACCTCAGGGTATGCTTTCGTTTTGCAGTTGACTTTATGAGAAGCAACTGTTATTTCTGTGTGGCACTTCAATGAGTCAGAGGAATGCTCATTCAAGTTAAAACAGTGGCACTCTGGCAGTACTTGTGATGGAAAGTCAATGATTATTGGTAAATCCAATCACACTGTCCCTCACACTGCCCATGACAATGCCTCTAACCTATTTCAAATTTAAATGTAAGGGTTTACATAAACATTCCTTAGGAAGACTACAGCTAAGCAGGATTATCATTTAACACTATGATAAAATTCTCAAAGCAGAAAAGGTCTAACACATTCTTTTGAAACCAAGAAAGTAATCTTACAGTTCCATTGTAAGATTTGTAACAGACAGACAAAAGCTGTAAATGTATAATTTTTCTACATGTGGATATCTCTCCAGAGACACGTGAAAAAATGGACCTCTATTTCAGAAGATAGGACCTTTGAACTTTGAAGCCTCTTTGTAAATTTAAAACAGGTGAAGAATGTAAATAGAGATCCTGTCCCTGACATAAATATTTTATCTTCATAGATATGAAATATTCACTAATTTTATTTTCTTATATAGATTAAATCTGTATAAGAAACAGTTATATGCACATCTGATTGTGAGCTCCAGATGGAATTAAACTGATATAATGTCCTAAAATAATTCCGATGTGAAGACTGCAAGCTGTATCTTGAAAGAACAATAACAACTGTAAAAATATTTATATTTATGACTTGTGATTGAGAACAGTATTCAAACCTGTTTAACATTCTACAGAAAAGGTAGCATACAAAGATTATTTCCCAAGGAAGAGTAAAACACTTAAAACTGTGTTTAATACTTCACAGATTCCAAACACCTTGTTTTTATTCCAGTGTTGATCTGGCAAACTCTGAGAAATTGTAAGATCCTACTGCTAGATTCAAGAAGTCCAAGATAAAGAATGTACTGAGTTACTTTAGATAAAGCCAATTTTATTGACTTTGCTTATAGTCAATTTTTGTTTGCAGTCCATTGCTGTTTGTAGTCAATTTTAAGGATCTTAGTGAAATCATGGATTTAGATGGTTATTATGGAGCCTTCACAACAGAGTAACTTCTTTGGCCCCAAACATCAAATCCTCAAGCCCATTTATGTTTATGGAATTTCTCACAGTCATCAAAGCAAATTTAAATTTGATACTCAAGCTACATGTCTGAAACAGAAAACACACTTTCAAATATGTGATCAATTTTAAAAGAAAAAGTAAACAAAACAAACAAACAAACAACAAATTACGGTCCAATAAACAGCCAGAAGACTCCACTGTGAGTATCTTTGTATCTCTCATGTATGCAAATTAGGCTGGGATTGGTTGGTTATCTTCTACCTCTAAGGAATAGGCAAAATAGATCAGAATGCAAATTTCATAATCAAAACTTTAAGCCCGACTTATGGTGAAGAAGACATTACAATATTTAGTAATGTTAATTTTTAACTGCATGTTAAAATAATGTTAATATTTAACTGAAAATTAGATGTGTTAGTTTCTCCACTCTAAAAAGAAAAAAAAAAAGAAAAAGAAAAAAAAAAAAGGTAGATACTTAACATGTCTTAAAAACAGTCCTGTATAAGAATGTTCCTTTCAGTGCTAAAATGTGGTATATCTATTGTTCTCCACCTATTTGAAATTTTCTTGCCTTAGTTTAAAGAGAAAGCTGTTCTCCCAAAATCTAGAACTACAATACAAAATGTGTGATGGGTTGAGATGTGTAATGGGCACGTTGTGAAGAAATATCAGGAGAAATATTTTTCACTATTAATTAACAACAATTCAAACATCCATTTAGATGTCATTAGAGGCATACCAAAACTGCAGAACTCTCTAAGTGTAGGTGAGAAAACTTAAACTTGGAAAATATCCATGTCAAACACTTGGCTCTGAGATTGCCTATAAACATAATTTACTACCATGCAGGTAAAGTTAAGACTGGGTAATTTAATGTAAATCAATTGCAGAAAACAAGACCTAAGCTCAAGCACTTAATTGTTATCCATTCCTGTTATGGAATGGTTATTCCATTACCATGTCATATCATAAAACAATGGATTCAAGCATAGAAAGCATGGCCCTAACTAGCTAGCAACAGTAACAGTTCCGCCCTTGACAAGCCCTGCTTATATTGGTCTTTTTGATGATAGAAGGATTTATGTGCAGCAGTTGTTCATATCACAAATGTCTTGATCTTTTGTGTCTATCTATTTAAATGTGATTCTGTTGATATGATTTTGCCATACCCTGAAAATGACAGACAAAAACTTTTGTAGAAAAACAAGATTTGGGCTGACCATAAATTAGAAAAACAAGACAAAAATGGATGGCAAGAGACATACCAGTCTGTATTCATATCTTTACCAGATGAAATTAATTAGAGCAGCAAACTAATTATTTGTGCACACCATTTTCATTTGCTCCCATAACGCTATTTTATTTAATTTGTAAGAATTGCAATTTACTTTACCTGAAGAAATGTGGTTTGGGAGTTTTTATATTACTTTCTTGAGTAACACAAATACGTTGTCTATCATCATTTTCTTATGATTAAATAAACATTTATTATAAACTATTTAAGACTTGGATGAATTTAAATTCCATTCCCCTGGCATTCACTCTGAGATTCCACATTCAGGATTCTTCACATATCTCTTAGCAGCTGCCACTCCACAAAATTGTGCCACTCTCTAAATGAAACAGCACTAGTGATCCATACTGTAGCTCTTAAATGATTTAATAAATGGCCTTTTTATCATCAGAAATTTCCTTTTAATTACTCTAGTATTAAGACAACACAAGTGAAAAATAATTAGTTAGCAGTTATTCATTAAAACTCACAAAAAAATAATATAATCATTTGCAGTACAGAGTCTACTACTGCTCATTGTGATCATTTCTAAAATCAATAAAATAGTCCTAAAAATTAAAAAGCAGCAATATGCTTCTCATTTTCCTTACTGGCTTTGAGCTAACAGAGAACTGTTGCCAGGAGACAATATGCACCTGAGCTATGACCACTTACTCGACATGAAAACAAAATTCCTGCTATTGTAGTATACTGCAATGAAAACATTGGAGAAGTTTCATACCACACAGAGTTTTGGCTAAACATAATATTTTAATACAGTGAAAAAATTCTTATGCACAGCACACACCCTGAATTATTTACCCCTTCCTATGGGAAGCTAGATTTTATCTCCTTTGAAAGTAAGTATAAACAATGGGTTTACGCAGCTCGTGCCAGTTCCTGCAACTAGGAAAAGGGAAGTTAATAATTAAAATTAATTAATTAAATATTCATTTAATGTTGATTGGGGAGTGGAAGGGTAAAATAAAGAATTCATTCTCTGAAACATTTCCCATTGCTCAAGATAAACAGCAACTCCCCCAAAATTAGTTTTCTTTCTAAGAATAAAATTTACTGTACTTTTAGTGCAGCATTTACATATTTTGTCTAATTTTTGTCTACAGTATATATTGTTTTTATAATTTGCTCTTTTTTTTTTTACCCCTATGTCCATACTTTACATTTACAGACAAATTAATTTTATTCAGTCCACTCCTCTCCTAGAGGTAGAGTACACACTGCAGACTTTATGCGTACCAGCTCTATTTGCCTGAGGTACAATGATGCAGTATCTCTAAATAATGAAAATATGCCAGAAAACAAACAAACAAACAAAAAAAAAAAACAAAAACAAACAAACAAAAAACAACAACAACAACAACAACAACAAACATAGAAGTAAGTATTTTCTAGACCTATTCATGTTGGCCAGACTTCCTCTGTTTGGAGCAAGTAATTTTTGTGAGGTAGGGCTGGAATAGATTGTGTATCCATACAGACACAGTAGCAAATCATTCCTCAATTTATTCCATTCTCAGAGCTGTTTTTGAAGGGGTGATGAACCTCATAATTCCCAAAATATGTCCTTTAACGTCACAGCTGATGATGTGTTTGCTCTTTCCCTTATACCTTCTGTAACTTGTAGTCAGCTACCCTTATATTATCAAAACATTGGCATTTGAGAGAATGTTATTATTTTTGTTGATCTTCCTGCACTACCTTGATAAAATATGGTATCATGTTATATTATACTATACTATGTAAAAATGGCAGCATCAGCATTTTTTTGTACGTTGTACAAAATTTTTAGTACAGGTAACTTTAATTATAAATAGAAAGAAAGAAAAAAACTTAAGTGCAACATGAGGACTGTAATCTATTTTCCATCAGAAAAGACTTCTAAAAGATATCTCTTTCTGTCTCCTTGTCGTTACTTCATTCTTCCTTCATCAGCAATCTGCGCAATAAATCAAGTCTTGTGATCTTCTCCTTTACTAAACAGTTTAATTTTACAGGCCACAAAAAGAATCAAAGACATCCGCCTCAAAGACAGATCAGACCTTTATATGTAAAACTTATCGATCTCTATGCAAATGTGACTACTTACCTATTTAGCCACCTAACCAATTCAGACATTTTGAAATTTAATTTTTTAAAACATAGAAATGAAGTCTCCATGAAATGATGATATAACAGTGCCTTAGAAAAGGCACTATTAAACGTTGAGATAGCAGGAAAACAAAAAGTTAGGGCAATAGTGGTGAACCTCAGAGCCAACTGATATAGTGAAGAGTGTTTTGTACTCTTTAGAGTGATTGTTGATTTTTAAGATCAATAAAGTTGATGGCTGATTTTGTTTTTCTGCTGTCTACGCCAAAGTTATTGCTAGGAAAAATCAGATATATGGAACAAGGAGCTGAAAGTTCTCTGGTAAAGGGAAAATTAATTTTATTGTATGCCCTTAATAAAAATTGACTGAAGTTTATCCAGTGTAATTACTTATGCTAAAATTTAAAATTTTAAAACACATAGAAATGAAGTCTCTCTCCTCTCACCATAAACTTAACAAATTGTCATTCAAAGCAGTAGAAAATGCTGTTCATTTTGGTTGGCTCTACGTTTCAGCACTGCTGCCACATAAGGCTCAAAATCTAGATTTCATGGCTGTATATATATATATATATATGTATTAATCATGATGGCTACATCAGTTTCAATAGGGTTCATAACAGATTCAGTTTTCTTTCTTCTTTCATGAAATATGATGCTGTGGGTCCCACAGCAACCACAGCATAAGAAAGACATTGACCTGCTAAAGCAAGTCCAGAGAAGGGCCACAAAGATGATCAAAGGGCTGGAGCACCTCTCCTACAAAGATAGGGTGAGGGCTTGTTCTGCCTGGAGAAGAGGAGGAGACCTTACAGCAGACTTCCGGTACCTAAAGGGGACCTATGGAAAAGCTGGGGAGGAACACTACATTTAGAACGTGAAAATTAGGTCACTATTTAAGGATGCTTACAAAGTCCCTTTAGTTTAGGCAACTCAACAACATCAACAAAAACATGAGCATCTCACATTAAGCCCTATCCTCTACTGTCTCAGTATTTAAGCAAAACAAACAACATTAATCGCCCATGCCCAAATAAACAGAATTTCAAAATATCATAGTATGCCTTAAAAACATGTAGAAAGTACACAGCGTTTGTCAGAGAAACTACCAATAAGCTTATTTTTATGTTTCTCGTTATGAAAAATGTGAATGGTAGAGCCTGAGATTTTTTCTGCTTGTTTCTTTGTTTATGACATTTTGCAACTAACTACCTAATTCATTATATGACTGATCTGAAGTCTAGCTAAGAAGACAGTTTTCTCACTGACTGCAGCATACTCAGTTCAGTCCTCTGCCTGCTGTATGAAACATGCCACAACAACAGATGATTGCTTTTGGGTTTACTAATGTCTTTTCTACACTTGGCTTCATCTTCTTGCCATAAATCAAGTCCCAAGTGACAGTAGCTTTTTGAAGAAAAAAAAAAAATAAAAATCTGGCAACTTTTCAGCCTCTCAATTCACTTTCCTTGAAAGTCATTTTTCTGCAGGTACAATGAAGAGGATTCCCTAGATAATCTTCCTTATCTATACAGCCAAAAACCAAATAAATCTGTGTGTGAACATTAAGATAGAGGATGTCTACACAGATTGGTTTATCTTAGTAACTAGGCTGATAATGCCATCTAAGACAAGTTGATATATTTTATTAAAATAAATTACATGGTTCCAGGGAGACCTTACAGTAACCTTCCAGTACCTAAAGAGGGCCTACAGGAAAGACTCTCTCAGGGAGTATAGTCATAGGACAAGGAATAAGGGTTTCCAACTAAAAAACGGTAGATTTAGATTAGACATTAGAAAGAAATTCTTTACTATGAGGGTGGTAAGGCACTGGAACAAGTTGCCCAGCGAATTTGTGGTTGGATGTGGATTTGAGCAACCTGGTCTAGTGGAAGGTGACCTTGCCCATGGCAGAGGGATTTGAACTAGATGATCTTTAGGCTCTCTTCCAACTCAAACCATTCTATGATTCTCTGTTTCTATGATTTTGTTTTGCTGTTGTTATCTTAGGTATGTCCTGGCACTGTATGTCACAAGATGCATTCAATATAATATAGGTGCTAAAATGTCACTAACTTTTTAAATTATAGCAGATCCTCTGTGGTATTTTTTTACAGAAAAACATTTTTAATGGAATAATTTAAGTCATGCTGAATTTAAGTAACACTTTTGCACATGATTTACCTGTTTCTAAGGGAAGATGAAGAAATTCCATTACTACTGAACCAGTAAATGGTAACTTTATTAACGTATCTTTGCTAAGATTCTGAGATAAATGGGACAGTAGCAAGTAAGCAGCAGAATTACATATCAGTTTACAGCAAGTACTGTAGTACCTGGAGTGAAATGTATAACAGGATTTTGTATCATGTGTACATCTGAGCATTCATAGAAGTTTTTTACATCTCCATGAAACCACTTAACTCACAGTTCTTTCAGCATTTTACCATATTAGTGCAAAGAAACTCCCTTTGCTTTGTTGAATCAATTAAAAGTTGTTAGTTCAGAATTTGTTTATTACTAGTGCTAGCAATCAAAATATGCATGTTTTACATGATCCATTGAATGTCACCTTCCTTTTAATGCTTATATGTTTGCCCAGAATATGTTAAATATTTTTTGGCATGTATTCTTCTCTTTTATTTTTTTGCTTCCTATGACAAGTCACTCCAAACTTAACAATCACAGCAATAAATACTATTTTCAAACCTATTGCCAGGCTAACGAAGCTGAAATATTGCATAACGTTTCTTTAATTTTTAAATTACATTTTCAGATATACATGAGAAAGCTTTCTCACTAGGCTTTTCCTGTATTTGAAGATTAGCACTTATTGCATTAAAATGAATTTAATTTTGTTACATCAGTACTATAGTCTCAACCTTGTCCTACATTTCAGTACACATTTCTGTCATCCTAATGGTGTACTTGATAAAAAACAAGCATTCACAGAAGCCAGTAGCCTGGAAAGCTAAAGATGGACCTTCTATATGAATGTCTTTTTTTTTTTTAGTAATTGTCTTGGTTTTATTATGCTCTATTAGGCATTTCATATAAATATTTACTATGACAACAATTAAGTTGAAACCTACCAAGCTGCTACCACCAGCAGTTACTTACAGATAATGTTGACACTGTCTGAGGTTGAGAAACTAATCATTGTGTCATCCCCTCAAACAATCTCTAGAACTTTTTTTTTGTTTTGTTATTGGATTTTTTTTTTTTTTCAGTCAATATAGAATATTGACATCAAAACATTCCCTGGAATTGTGGTATGAATTTTACCTTCATATGGTGCAGTAATGACAATTACATTGCTACTATATATCATAAGGGTGTGTTGAATTGAGTGGGTAGAACTGAGGCCACAGATTACAACTACAACATGGAATATGGCATTTGGCATTAAGTTAATGCCAGTGGTTTGATTAAGGCCTTGACTTCAGTCAAGGCAGTGGTTTCTGGCCACTGCCAGAAACGATGAAAGCTTGCATAATCTTAAACCCCAATACAGATCCAATAGGACTCTCTAAACGAGGGCGAGGACCTTGAACATATGTGTAATAGTAATCTCAGGAAAAGTGAGTGCATTCTAAGAATTTTGGTGTCAAATATATATATATAGTATAGTACTTATTTGTATATCAATTAAGATATACAAATGGTTAATTATTAACTACTCATCCTAAAATTGAATTATTTAAATTGACTTACCTTATAGAGAGATAGAAAATGAAAAATAGTTAGTTTTTCTTATTTATGTGTACAGACACATAATTTTGCAATACATGGAAATCATGAACAGAATACTAAAAAACCTATCCTCATGCAGAACAGCTAGCAGTTGTGCATGTAGTTAATCCTCCGCCTTTTCCTGTGTAGAAATTCATAACATTCATGTTATGAATTCATAACATTCATAACATCATGTCTGTGAATGTTTGTATACGGGTCCGTCTTTGAGGAAACAGATCAAAATGGTAACCCATTGTTTACAGCAGCTCATGGCTTTTCAGAGAAAGATTTTATTTTAATTTGATCCAATTCATTGTTACATGTTTTAATACTGGTTCTGCAAGGGTAGACTGGAAGAGGAAATATTCCTCTTCCGCCTCGTAATTCTTTGTTCTCAATGCTACATGTTCCTGACTGATTTCTGGTGATTATGGGACTGTCTAGGAAAAGGGGTGAATCATCGTACATATCAGTGAGTGGTAAAAACATATAAAACAAATGTGTTTTAAAATAATTTGCTCAGGATGGCTTAGTTTGTGTTTTCGAAGCGGCTGACATATTTCCTTTTTATCAAAGATGGCTATGACACTATATGAAGTTATTATACACAAGAGTGGGAAAACCCAGATGGGAGTCATGTTAAAATTAGTCATTGAACTGTTGCCTGAAAGTATTTAACAGGTGTACATTCTTAGCCAAAACTGTCTGGTGAAGAATTATTTCAAGCTAAATAAAACTGCCCTCCTTTGTCTGGTATTATTTCAATTCCTCTTCTTAGATCACAACAACTGTCAGATCCCTGAAAAACATCCACAAGCTTTTTTTTTTTTTTTTTTTTTTTTTTTTAATGTGTATTACAGATATATAGCCAGCTGACAGATTTCAAAACAATGTTTCTTGTCTTAGGACCATCCACACTGCCTTGCAAATACCAGGTATTAATCATTTTCTACAACTGTTAATATTTCAAAAATTAAAATTGATCCTGTGAATATGTACAAATGCATGAAACTGAACTAGTTAATTTTATGCCTATTGTACATAAAACATAAACTTGAGTGGATGAAATCCAGTGAAAGATGAAATTCAGTGAGGAACAGCAGGAAGAGAAAACAAAAACAAAACAAACAAAAAAACAAAACAAAACAAAACAAAAGACCTTTACAAAGGCATACCCATAGCTGTTATTACTAGTTGGTAGCAGGAAAAGTTCTTTTGTGTATTTTCATCATGCTAATAAATCTATATGACCAATCATGTTCAAAAAAAATATGTAGGTTAACAAAGAACTGAAACTTCAAGATAAAACAATACTTTCAAGATAAAACAATATTGTTTATAGGAAATAAAGTTAGGACAAATGTTTCAAAATGTTCTCATGGCTATGGATGAATACCTTTTTAAAACATCTTAAAAGGTCTTATTAATTGTCCAGACTATTAATTTTCTAAAATAATTACTCATCATTGAAATTCTTGAATACAAGGTATTGACTACTTGACTACCAGTATTGATATTTACAATCAAGAAATTTGATATTAATTACTTTTTTTTATTTTTAAGTGACTGCTCTGCGTTTTAGAAGCAGCTTTCTGACTTAAAGCTTTAGCTTTATATTGTAAGAGGTTCTTTATAATAACATGGTGTGCAAAAAAAAGGAAAATATGTAGTTAGTACAAAATCAAAATTGACACTGCTACTAGTGCTACTACTACTATTACTTCTACTATTAAAGTGCTACCAAGCTATTATAAGAGTGCTGCAAAAATATGTTTGATAAATTTTCCATCTAGGAAATAGATGGAAATTGGCAGGAGAGGTACAAAAAGGTATTAACTATTAAAATCATAAGATTAGGCATTAACCAGAAAATCAGAAAACCTACAGCAACTATGCAGTCATTTTCATTTGTTTTAAATGACTATAAACAGCAGGTTTATAAAGAATGACACAAAAGCCCACAACAGATAATTGAAATCACTAATGTCAAATATACATACCTAGAAATTGAACTCAATACCTTGCATCACATATTTATAGTAATAGGCTCTTATAAGTTTACTGTTTTTTACAGAATTTGTAAAGTGCAGTACTTTCTCAACCGTTACCATTAGTCACCACTATGTCCCTATACTAGAAAGGAACTGAAAACACACATATACGTTATAAGTCAGCAATGGGAAATGGATTATGCATTTCAAAATATATTTTATATATTCTGACTAATTGGTTAAAACACCTGGCCATGCCCATCTTTATAGAGATGGTAAGTCATTAAGTGTTTCAAATTATGCTGCATGGAAGGCAAGTGTTTTTGTTTGCCCTACCTACATTCCCATACCCATAGAAAAGATTTGAAAATAGTTTATAAAGTTACATCTAAATATTCCTAGTGCTCTACTACTTTCTTAGCCATTTCAAGGAATCTGCATGCTATTCAATATTTTTTTTCACTCTTTTTTCCTTTTTTTTTTTTTTTTTTTTTTAAATTTAAGTTGTATTGGCTACCTTTCTGTTTGTTTCACTTTTTCTCAAAATCCTTTTGTGTGAGTATCAAGCAGATGTGTTTTGTTACTTAATCTTCCTTGCTCAGTTCCTCAGGAGAGACTTTATAACTTAAATTGCAAAGTACTATTTTCACAGCAGGAACAACAGTCTTCCTCTTCAAAAAGAGGCATAATAAAAATAGAACTGTAATGAACATGTGGGGACTGTTAGTGTTAGGTCAGAGGTTGGACTCGATGATCTTGAGGTCTCTTCCAACCTAGAAATTCTGTGATTCTGTGTGCTAATTCTAGTCAAAAGGTGACTGTATGTAATCTGTATCGTGCTCACTGAAAGTTGAGGAAGTTTGGGAAACTCCTTTGGCTCCACATGCAACATATGTTTGAGATAAACATCTTTCCAGTGTATGAAGTTATTACATAGGTATTTTCTTGCTTTCCCTGTTAGTCTTTATTTTACTTTCAATGGTCTGTCCTACCAGCAGCCCCCCTGGCAACAATCATTATGACTACACAGTGAACAGTCAAGTCAGGTAAACATTGGTATACAAAGCTTATACAGCTCTAGCTGGAACATGAACTAATTTTTCCTACCAGGCAGCTAATACCCCGAATATGTATAGTTCTTCCTCCCATTTGTCTAGAAATGAGATACATCCCACAGTGCATTTTTGAACACTACAGCCGTGCCACTCCATTTGTCTAATTTCCATGCCCTCAAAGATAGCTGTCCCAGATGACAGATTACTTTAGAATAGTTCCTTCTCGTTTCAGTACTACTGGGTACAGTGAAAATACAGAAATGAGCTTCTATTATCATGGAATCTGTTGCTGGCAGCAGAAATAAAAAATGTACCTTGGATGCATTTTTTAATAGCATGGAAATGTTTATTTGACTTCTGAGAGTGTAATAAACATCATCTCTCTCAGTTATCTGTACCTCAATCTCTTTGTGTATGAATAGACAGGGAAACGCTTACAGTTCAGTAAATATTTCACTTTTTATTTTTTGCAGTAATGACTGTTTGACATTAAATCAATCACTTTCTAAAGTGCATAAGAGAGGAATATCTGCCCTAGGCACTTCCCATTTACTTTAATTCTTCCTTCCTTATACAGTGCCTGCTTCACAAAAATTCTCTACATTAGTAATTTTACTATTATCACAATACAATCAACAATAATAGAGAAAATAGTGGGCTCAGAAAACAACCTACTTTTTTTTTTTTTTTTTTTTTTTTTTTTTAATATACTATGTAATCTCTCTCTTTACTTTTCAGATAATAAGCAAAAAGCAAAACAAATACCTAGGTATTCAGCTCTACTGTGCCTTCTCCACCACTGCTTAAAACCTGCACTACTCTGTGTTGCAAACATCTACTATCTGAGAAGGCAGCTGAAATTAAAATGCTTGGGGTCCACATGGTCATGGCAGAATTTCAGCTAGGAATGATAATAAGAATTCACTTTAAAAATCAAAACAAAACAAACAAACAAACACAAAACAGTATTTCTTAAAATTAACATAATGGCAGTGTTGCTGATTTCTTGACTACAGCAGGACAGGGAGGTACCCTTCCTTTCGAATTTATATTTTTGCATGTGATACTTGCCAGAATGTCTATAGCCATTAAAAATGTCTGTTATCCACCATTTGCAAGTCCAAAAAACACTATTACATGACTTTAAAAAGAAAAAGGACAGACAAACAAAAGGAAAGCCATTCTATCTGTAACGTCTGCAGAGTATGGGAAGATACTACCACTTTATTGTTTTCCATAGCCAATTGAACACTGATAATGTTGAATGAATACATCAAAATATTGTTCCAGTCATATGGTTCTCAATATGAATTTTGAAAACAAAGGCCTCCAAAAGAAATATATAGACCCTTCTTGTCTGGAAGGAGGCTTATCCTTAAAAGCCTTACTTTCTGTGAGATGAGCATTTTCATGTAAGTGAATGTGTCCTGGAAAGCAGTTGCCTACCTTATATAAAGAAAAACAAAACAAAACAAACGAGCAAACAAAATAGTTTTAATTTATCTAAGGCTCTTAGTCCAGGCAGTCACTATATTCATCCTAGCAAGTAAAAGTTTTTCTTGCGTTCTTATTTATTCTGGTAACAGAAAAAGTCCTAACCCTTTGGCTCTGCTATGCACGAACCTAATGAAACTAGGTAATAGTTGTAGTGAATGAAACTGCTGTTACAATATACTTCCAAAGAGAGAAAAATGTCAAGTTTGGCTCTAAAATACGTATTTATTGGCAAAAATATTTCTGTTCTGTCATGGTAAAATGTTTTATAGGCTACCCAGTTAAAATGGATTAAATTAAAACGAAACAAAACAAAAATGCATATAGGTGGATATTTTAACTCCTAGAAATACCCTAATTTCATCAACCTCACATATTAGGATGGCAGTGCTTGTGGGTTAACTGTGGGTTAACTCAGACTTCCTCTCCAAGATTTCCTTTTGTGCAAGACTGAGCACAAATGCCAACTTGGGTCTGTGATAGCACCTTTACGGAAAGATTTGAAAAACACAGAAGTTAATGTGTGTATCTTCTGCAATCCAGAGTCATACATACTCTGATGAGTAAAGTGTAAGTGGACCACAGATGCAACTCACTCCAATCTGTTTGGCATTGGATTATATCAGTTAAATCCTTTTCACACCTTTATTGTGTGTTTATTCCTACAGCAGCTATGAGCAGAGCAAATACTCTTTCGCATAAAGACATAATCAGTTGGAGTTTCTTCCACAAGGCTAGTTTTGAAGACTGTACAACATAAAGATTTGTGAAAGATTGCAAAGTAGGTTATAACAAAATTACTTATCTTCTAGGTTAGTATACGTAGGACTGAATAATCATTTGTCATGGAAATCAACAGAGTCACTGTATTTAAAGCACCTCAGAATTTTAACCCTGACAAAATTTCCTTACAATGTGATGCTACTCTGTACGGTTCTTACTTTTCTCTGTAATTCCTTTTTTTTTTTTTTTTAATTTCTCTGTTATTCCTTTTTCTGAATCTACAGTCTCAGTATGTTCATGAGCTCTTGCATATTCTCAGTTTCATATTCAATACCTAAACCTATTCCTGAGGCCAAAATATATTACATCTGTTGCAAAAGCCATAAGTATCGTGGCTGGAAACAACACATATTCTTCCAGATTTCATACATTTTAATTAGACAATCAACCTGTAATTAATTTAAATTTAAATTGACTTAAATATTTATCCTCACAAATAATAGCATTCAGTTTTTGTTCATCTGGTATTTGCATATGCATATAATAATGAACTTTTTCATACAGAACCTAATGCTAGTATTGTAAATAGCAATAAGATATCTGAGAAAGAAATAAGTAGCAAAGACCACATATGCCTTACAATTAAATAATCAACAGGTGTAGCAAAGAAACAGATCTACAGTCAGTTGGTGTTGACAATCTGCCTTTTCCAACCTTTACAGCCCTCAATAGAGATGAATGCTGTTACTTCTTTTCTACAAACCTCAACATGAGAATTTTTCTTCATTTAGGATAATATAAAAAAAAAACTTGCTTGCACATTTCAAGACCAGAGAGTCTTGTAAATACATTTCATGAAATTCTGAAAGCAAAGAAAACTTCTTCCATCTGGGTTTCCTAATTGTATTATTATTATTATTATTATTAATTATTCCTTCTCTCTTTTTGCATCTCTTTTTAATTTACCGAACTTTTAATGCAGTATGAAAATATAGTTTTATGTTCATTTTAAACTGCATGGAAGCTGCACATAAACAATGTTTTCTTTATTCAAAACAATGAAGGGAAAAATGCATCTCAGAAAGTTAGGAACAAATCCATGATGCTGAACCTAATTATCAGTCTTCCCATTTTCGCTGTCTATGCCAAGAATAGTTTTTTAAAAGATAACAGAACAAACAATCTTGGCATTAGAGAGAACAACTTTAAATATTAAAAAGATTTGTTTACAACAGACTACCTCTAGGAAGTGTGTATTGTTGTTCTTTGACTCCAAAAGTAACACCAGGATTATCCACAGTGACGGGAACAGTTAATAGAAGTATAGAAATATATATTTATACATAGAGAGAGAGAGAGAGAGAAATCCAAACTCCAGAAAAAAAAAAAAAAAAAAAAAAAAAAAAGAGAGAAGAAGTCTTCTTGTCTCCATAAGTTTGTTGGGACAGAAGGAACAAAAAGAAAATGTGTTTAAACCGTTCAAAAAAGTTCTCTAAATTCTGTCAAGCAGACATCATCAGTTCATGTAAACAGGCCCTTAGCAGTTATTTCTGCAAAACAAATAATGCAATGTGATATCACAATGCAAAACAGTAATCTTCAGCTGTAAAAGCACCCCTCCAAACTGAAGAGTGATATTTCATAAAGTGTCTACAAATCCAGTTTCCATTTATCTCCAGCAGACAGAATGAAGCATTCAGGTCATTTGACTACTAGCACTTACTACTATACGAAGTACTTACAAAATGATAAGAAGTACTACTAGACAACAGTCTTGGAAGAACATATATATCCTCACCCCTGCAGGACAATGAAAAAAATGAATTTTCCTTTCCTATATTCAAAAAATTATTGCCAAAATAGAAAGGTAGTTCTACCTGAAAAAATAGTTCAGGTAACATGTATATTTGAAATTGAAAAAGTCCTCCCCCTCTCCTACCCCCTCTTTTTTTTTTTTTTTTTTTCTTTTGGTTTTATATGTGATAGCTTGGGGGAAAAACTTTATAGCTGTTTAATTAATCTCATCTAAATACTGTTCACGTAATTTTTCAAGGTCACTGTTAATTGGACAAATTTCAGTATAAATGCTGATCATACAAAGCTAAGCTACCCAGAGCACCACTAAAATGTAGATCAGATGCATTCATAAAACATTGTTTTTCATTCAGTAATTAATGTATGTAACCAGTTATGCACAAGACATTCCCGTTTTACTTTTTTTCTTCAGTCCACTCTGTCATACCCACATTACCAGTCTATGGTCAAAAATTGAGTATATAAGGTACTCAAGTGTTATGTGAAATAGTTATTATTTAACAGCATTAGAATTATAATAACACCCATATGAAAACAACTTCAATTAATTTTCTTGGAGTGAAACCTCCCTTTTACAATGATCTAAGAATAAGTTAGCTATGTTGAAAAAGAACTTACCACGTAAAACAGTGAGTCTTGTGGACACACTTATTTCACCAACACTGTTAGAAGCCACACACTCATAAATAGCTTCATCTCGTGGTGTGCGCAGTGGTTGTATTCTGAGAACTGATCCAGATCCATCATCAAATTCTATTACCTATAGAAGGAAACAACAGCTGTCACAGATGTTGTTACAAATGCCTATCCCTCCATTAATCTGTGCATGACCTGTCAGTATTTGTGACATGAGAGCCAGGTTCATTTTTCAAATATATGTACAAATTCAACAAAGGTGTGAATATGGGCAATGCTGTGTAACATACACTGCTCTTCAGTAAACATTCAATAGCTACTCCAAGAGAGTTTCAAGAAAGGACAGGACAAAAAAAAAAACACAACAAACAAGCGAACAAAAAAAATCCAGATGTATTCTGTAATTTAATGCTCTTTTATCCCAAAGTTGATCACCAGTCTCCCTCTATTATCTTATCTTCCGGCCTTTATATTTTGATGCCAGTTACATTAATTCGTACTGCTGCAGGCTATATTCCCAACCTGCTCACAAAGTACATTTCACTTGTGAGCTCACAAGTGGAATAAGCTTGGCAATTTCTGAGCAGTTTACCTATATATTCAGCCCAGAGAATGTGAGTAAATTTATCCAAAAAGTGCTCCAAAATTAGAACACATGTAGCAGTTAAAAGACTAAATAACAAGGCCAAATATTCAGGTTTAGTTTTGAAATTATAATATTTGTACAAGAAATATTCATCTTTACATGCAAAGTATGAAATTATTTCCTTCATGTTTTGCAGTCACGATCACATCAGATTTTGGTGAGTGCTGCAACACTCCAGATGTTGGAAAAGGCTTCCCTATAATTAAATAATAATAGTAATCTATTTATTATTTTTTTCCCTTTAATTTCTTTGTCAGTAAAATAAGTTAGTACTCAGGTCAGTGGTACTTACCAAGACTTACTAATCTTGATATGACTAATATATGACTTACTAGTCTTTTTTTTTTTAATTATTTTTACAAAATAATTAATTTATGGCTATAATCACACTTGATATGCACATTAAAAAAAAACAAAACAAAACAAAACAATACAATTTATATGCCTATTGGCATATATGTTTGAGTTGGTACAACCTATTCAAATAATCCCTTAGATTTTTAGTCTTTTTGAAAGTATGAAAAAAGTACAGCGTTGGGAATTATGATTAATTTATCATGATTACCCCATTATTTTTCCATATTCATTATAGAAAATGCTCAGTTCTTATGAGTGGAAGAAGTCTAAATGGAAATATGAAAGTAATCTTTTCTTTTTTTTTCTGAGAAAAAAACAGTTCTGTAGTCCAAGAAAATAGTAACTAGAATTCTTGATAAATTGATGTTTATGAATGAAAGGAAAATTTCACAGTCCTAAAAAGCATACAGACAGATTATTTGCATATAAAAATGACAGTATGGGATCCAAATAGTCCCAGTCATAATACTTAAAATTAATAATCATTCTTCTTTAAATACAAGTGCTGAATAATTCTAGCTGGATGACCAGCAAAAGCAATTGCAGCAGTTTGGATTGGGAAAATATTGCCAAATTTAAGTCTCAAGTCTGGTGTCTCCAAAATACACATCATAAAATAAATTTAGTTTTCCTGTGATAAATTCTCCACAGATAGTTAATTCCTCATACTCCCACACTACCTGAAGTAGATTAAAACACAATGAAACAAAACAAAACATTAAATAAATAAAAAAGCGAAACAGAACCACCCTCTTGCCACACACACAGAATGGTGTAATATTAATATTAAAAAAAAAAAAAAAAAAAAAAAAACACTTTTTTTTCCCCTATTCTATCTCTCTTTAACTTCCTCTTAGCAAGGCATCTCAGTAACTTAAAGTTTATTTTTCTAATTTGTATAATCGAATTTATTTGAAGCAAGAGGAGAGAAAGAATCCTCCCATATCACATTCACTCATAGCATTTAAATGAATATATATAAGCAATATAAATGAAAAATTAAAGCAAAGTCCTACAAAGGGTTGTTTTAGCCTTTAATTTTAGGACTGGTGTGTCACACTCACCAACTGTTTGATCAATTATCAGTTTTAAGAATTATCCAGTGAGAAGAACATTATTCTATGATAACATTCTTCAAATAAAAACCTGTTCACTGTCAAGAGGAAGGGAATAAACAATTTGTTCTCATGTTACTAGATAAAACAATTACTTTGTACATTAAGTTCCAGCAAAAAGTTCAGATTAGACATGAGAAAAAATGTCAAGATTCACAATACTCCGTACAAGGCTATCAAGTTCATTTAAAAACTAACAGTCATAATAATAACAAATAATAAATAATTAATAATAATAATAATAAATAATTAACCCTCAGTATCTCTGGGAAAGAAGATGGATTAGATAGCCACTTGAAATCTCTTCCAACTCTATCCATTAGGCTTCTATATAGACAAGTGGTCAGGTAAAACCTTTTCATGTTCTCTACTACTAAGCAATCAAACTCAGAGAAATACTCAAAATATTAATCTAATAAATACATAAATAAAAATAAACGTACCAGAAAAAAAAAAGGAAAAAATCTCAGATTTTTCTTGTTTCCCAGAGATTCCTTATGTATTTTTTGAATCTCATTTCTGCCGTTACTCTGTTGTTATTCTGAGATTCTACAATGTGAATTAATGCTCTGATTTTTAATGGGAAATAAAAGTGCTTATAATGTTTATGTTCCATGTATTTTATTTGGATATTTTATAAGCATTCTGTTCAGGGGTTATAATAAAAAAAATATTTATAATAAATAAAAATAAATAAAATACTTGGCATGTGTTTTCTATTTCTTTGAAATACATTCCATCTTACCTGACTATACAGCTTGTTCTGTATTTCACTAAATGAATTTATTATTTATTTATTTATTGTGGTTGCATTCCAACATTTTAATGGAAATAAAACAGATGTATTTTTGCCTATTCTCCCTAAAACCAGGTATATAGACACACAGAAAACAATACATGAATCAAGTAAAACACCACATATTGAAAAATAAAACTCAGCCGCGGTAAACATGTACATGCCCAATCTTTCACTGTTTAAGAGTCAACTTGAATGAACATTTTGTGACCAGAATGGGATAAATTACGTAGATTTTATGATAACATTTCTATGTTAACCCCTGTATCCAAATACAGCTCTGCAAATATTCTGTAAGGAACAAATGGTTCCTGGCACTATCAGGTCACTTTTACGTTTGATTTAAATTATTTTTTTCATATTGCAGTAAATAAACAAGCAAATAACTATATAAGTTAATAAAGGGATTGATAGCTTTTGCATACTGCAAGTACTTCAAATATCTTTAAATTCATTTTGAACAAAAAGAAAAAAAAAAGGAAAGAAGAAAATAGTCTATGCAAGGAATGCAATTCTTTTCTACTGGCACAAGTCTAAACTGAAACCCAGTGAAAGCAATATTCCCCAAAACTACTAACAATGAACACTGAAGACTTCAACATTCATTCAACATTTTATACATATATTTTAGATCACTCAAAAAATGTGTCACTGTTTTATACACCAATTAGTCATTTGCCAAACAGTTGTTTTCCTGATGCAAAAGTAGAGACATGTTAACAGTGAAAACAGTGAAGAGGCACTAGGAAAATTATACATTATCAGCCCCAGTTTGGTATCCATTATACATGCCTTCTCCCATTTTCTGAATTTGTTCTTCATGTTAAAGGTCATACAATATTTGATATCAATTCTTCCTGCCACTAAAAGAGGGAATATTATTAGTTGTTTTATTTCCCCAAAGAACCTGTATCCTTTGAACAGATTATCTTCACCGTTTCCTTTAATTGAAGGTTGTGGAAAGAGAGGAAACAGCTTTCTCTATAGCTTTTCCCAAGGATATTGTTAAGAAAAGAATCAAAAACAAACAACTTTTATATTTCCTCTGCAGCAGCAGGAAATATAATGTCCCTTTCATCTTTCTCTGCAACAGTGGGAAGCAATTGTGGCAGCAGAAGCCATAGTAGGCTAGGCCTGCTTGGTGCACACTGCCACAGACAGAGGTGGCTTACTCTCTGGGGACAATAATCACTGATCAAATAATTTTCCCCATCTCCTTTACAGAAAAGTTTGCAGGGTGAACTGAAGCATGCCAAGGCTCCCCATTTGGATCATGCTGGTTTAGAATGCAACAGCAGCAGTTTTCCCTTTAACAGTGCTATTTATAACTAGTTTGCAAAATGAAACCTGCACAAAACTGCTCCCACTATATTATTCCCAATGGTCATAGCTATTTTATTTAATCACTGATAATAGAGCACATATGTTGCGATTTGAAGTGAGACTGGAATTTATGTTTTTCAGAGGAACAGAACAATGGACCTAATACCTCAAATCTCTGATTGCTGACTTTCTTTCCCTTTTTGTTCCAGACAATTTTAGGTCTTGGGTCTCCTGTGGCTTGACAGATGAATGAGGCGACTCCTCCAGAAACCCCTGTCTGGTCGACAGGTGTTCTTGTAAACTTTGGTGGTGCTAAAACAAATACACAAACAAACAAAAGCATTAATCTAAGCAGGACCCATGAAAAATAAGTTATGCCAAGACTTCAGAATGAAGAAAGGTATAAAATATTTTATTTCTTAGATAATAGCATTCACCTGCAAGAAAAAGCACTAAGAAATAACTAAAAGGTCAGGAAAGTACTTACAGATTTTACTAGTAAATTTATATTAAAATGGAAAATCTGATATCATCAAAATAGCAAGATCACACATTATATTTTATCACCAGTATAAATAAAAAATCCAATTTGTCTTCTCCTGTAAAATGAGCTCATCAATCAACTCAGATAAGATCATGATTCATGACTTGATGTTATGATCGCAGGATGTCATGAAAACAGGATCTCCACCTTTAGGCCATTAAAATCAGTTACATTTAGGAGAAATTCTATGAAACCATCTGTAAGTTTGCAGTGGGGAGGTAAATGCCTATGTATTAAGAGTCTATGCAGAAAGGATTATAAAAGAAGAGAGATATATGCATGGGCACAGTTTCAAATATAATTCCTGTTCATTCCCACATTATTCCACTCTGTCAAAATAAATAAATAAATTTACACATAAAATACAACTATTGCAGGAATAGAAGAGGACAGAGAACTGAAGAAATTTCAAAAGTAGGAAAGGACATTTTTATTAATTATTCTTTTACTTTCCTTTTCTGTAAAAACATAATTTAACTTAATTTATAGGACTTCTGGTAAAATAGAATTTTCAAACTTACACTGACATGAGACATGACTCCTGAAAAATCAATGTAAAAACTGAGATTTCTAACCATAGTTCAGAGATGTTGAAGAGTTTGTGTACATCATTCTCTTTCTGAGCTGAGCAGTTTTTAGCAATCCAGTATGCTTGAAGATGCTGATTTGAATGATATGAAATGAGTATTTAGGGTTATTAAATTATAAAACAAACAAATAACAAAAAGCCATGGGTATTGGCTTTGTGGTCTGTCTTCAGCTGTAAGCTGTTATATGTTGCTCTACAGCAACTGCTGCAATTAATTTCTGCTGTCCTCTTCAACTTTCAACAGTCACTTTCTGTTCTCAGCCTCTCTGGTTGTTTTCACTGACCTCTCAGAACTGGCGGCTATGTACCTGTACTGTACTAGTTTTTGTTTCTGAGTTGCTGTTCTTCAGTTCTTATGTCTGCCTAACTGTTATTCTGCTGAACTGCCCGTTCCACAAGGCAAAAATTCTTGTCAGCATGTTTATTTAAATGTCAAAACCCCAGCAGGCTATAAGTGTATATGTATGTAACACTGGTGGAAATCTTGACATTATTTTGAATGCCAAGAAAATATGTTGTAGCCATTACTAAAAACCAAACTCAATATGCAATATTTTATGTTGCTACATTAAATATTATAGAATCATAGAAGGGCTTGGGATGGAAGGGATCTTAAAGATCATCTAATTCCAGCCCCACTGCTATGGACTGGGATGCCACTCACTAAATCAAGTTGTCCAGGTCTTTCTCCCATCTGGTCTTGAACACCTCCAGGGATGGGGCAATGCACAACCTTCACAATTACCTGATGCCTAACGTGCAACATACCACTAAAATATAAATAAAATAAAATAAAATAAAATAAAATAAAATAAAATAAAATAAAATAAAATAAAATAAAATAAAATAAAATAAAATAAAATAAAGTAAAACTGTTACAATTTGAGAATCCACACCCTTTCTTCTTAAATGGAAAGGTAAGACACAATTGCTATTGCTGTGTTTTCAACTTTCCAGAATGCTCAAACCTCCATAAACTACCTGCTGTGCTAATTTTGCCTACTGAACACTACGTATTCACTAAGAACAAACCTGAAAAAAGCGCTATAGCAAGTCTGAGCACAGCAAAACAGTGTGCCATCATTGCTGCTGTGGAGATAAAAAATCTCCAAATCCACAGTGAATTAAACACAGAGGTAGAGCAAAGAAACTAAAAATCCTTTCCCAACTCACAGGCTTTATTCTTGGACAACAGAAAAGACAGAAATATATTCTGATGAAGAGCATCTGGGTTTCACCATCTAGGGTTTCACCCAAACTCCTAGCCTTGAATTTTTGTCTACACATGTATTAACTCAGCTTTCTGATATGCAGAGACATGACTGAATCAAATATTCTCTGGCACAAATTGTGAATGTGTGTCATCAAGAAAAAACTGATACACTGTCATTCTCTTTTTATTCTTTTTGACATTTTGCAAATTCATTGTTTAACATCAAACCAATAAAAGAAAAACACAGCATGTGTAAGTTAATCAGCTCACAGACTCTTTAATTCCAAATATATGATTAATTTAATTCATACGTTTAATTCTAAATATATGATTCATTCAGAGACTGGCAAATTCAAAAACTCAACATAAATAAAATAACTTACTTCCTTAGAGATATTGTCCATTTTGGAAAATTTGCCAGTTTTGCCATGTATTACTAAGGTTAAGGAGAAAAACAATTCAGTTTAAAAACTATTCCTGAAACATCTGGCTTAACTATCCTGGGTTCAGGAGAACTTCAGATAATTTAACAACAAAGAAAATAAAAGCAATGAAAAACAATGAACAAAAAGTGTGACGAACTATGTTAAACCAGCTCTGGAAAACAACAAACAAACATATTCTACTACTAGGTTTTATGTCTATGCCAATCACCATGAATCATAGAATCATAGAATGGCTTGTCTTGGAAGGAAATTTTAAGATGATCTAACTCCAAAACCCCTGCCATAGACTGGGATGCCACCCACTAGATCAGGCCCCATCCAGCCTGACCTTGAACACTTCCAGGGATGGAGATTCCACAGCCTCTCTGGGCAACCTCTTCCAGTGCCTCACTACTGTTACAGTGAAAAATTTTCTCTTAATGTCTAGTCTAAATCTATCCTCTTTTGCTTTAAGAACATTCCCCCTTGTCCTATCATTATCTAATTGAGTAAAGAGTCCTCCATCCCTTTTATAAGCCCTCTTTAATGCCAAAATGAGGTCTCCCCAGAGCCTTCTCTTCTTTAGGCTGAACATTGCCTGCTCTCTCAGACTTTCTTCATAGGTGCTCCAGCCCTATGATCATCTTCGTGGCCATCCTCTGGACCCATTCTAACAGCTCCACATCCTTTTTGTGCTGGGGCCCCCAGGCCTGGATGTAGTACTCCAAGTAGGACCCCACAAGGGCAGAGTAGAAGAGGAGAACCACCTCTCTTGACCTGCTGGCCACCCTCCTGTTGTGGCAGGCCAGGATGCAGTTGGCCTTCTGGGCTGCAGATTCGCACTGCTGGCTCATGTCAAGCTTTTTGTTCACCAGAATTCCCAAGTCTCTCTCCACAGGGCTGCTCTCAATGAGTTCCTCTCCCAGTCTGTACTCCTGTCTGGGATTGCCCCAGATTGCACACAGGTGCAACACCTTGCACTTCAGCCTTGTTGAACCTCATGCAGTTCACATGGGCCCACTTCTCCAGCCTGTCCACATCCCTTTGAATGGCATCTCCTCCTTCTTTGCTATCAACTACTCCACTCAGTTTGATGTCCTGTGCAAACTTGCTGAGGGTGCACTCAATCCGATTGTCTATGTCATTGATGAAGATACTAAAAAGCACTTGTCCCAAGACAGACCACTGAGTGATACCACTCATCACCGCTCTCCACCTGGACATAGAACCATTGACCACCACTCTCTACGTGCAGCCATTGTGTCAATTCCTTATCCACTGGATGTTTCACCATTCAAATCCATATCTTTCCAATTTAGAGATTAGGATGTCAAATGGGACCCTGTAAAAGGCCTTTCAGAAGTTCAAGTAGATGGTATCAGTCAGTCTTCCCTTGTTGACTGATGCAGTCAATCCGTCACAGAAGGCCACCAGATTAGTCAGGCACAATTTACCCTTGGTGAAGCCATGCTGGCTGTCCCAGATCACCTCCTTGTCTTGCATGTACCTTAACGCTTCCTCCAAAAGGATTTGTTCCATGATCTTGCCAGGAACAGAGGTGAGGCTCATCAGTCTGTAGTTCCCCATGTCTTCCTCTTTAATATCTTCATCGGTCCTCTTTAATATCTTCGGTCCTCTTTACATATAATATATTATTCGGTCCTTTTTAATATCTTCATTGATGATCTGGACGAGGGCATTGAGTGCACCCTCAGTAAGTTCGTAGATGACACCAAGCTATGCATGTGTGTCGATCTGCTTGAGGGTAGGAAGGCTCTGCAGGAGGATTTGGATAGGCTGCATCGATGGGCTGAGATCAACTGTATGAAGTTCAACAAGGCTGGGAGATGAGTGGTTGGAGAGCTGCCAGGCAGAGAAGGACCTGGGATGGTTGATAGTCAGCTGAATATGAGCCAGCAGTGTGCTGAGGTGGCCAAGAAGGCCAACAGCATCCTGGCTTGCATAAGAAACAGTGTGACCAGCAGGGCTAGGGAGGTGATCGCCCCCCTGTACTCGGCTCTGGTGAGGCCGCACCTCGAGTACTGTGTTCAGTTTTGGGCCACTCGCTACAAGAAGGACATTGAGGTGCTTGAGCGGGTCCAGAGAAGGGCGACAAAGCTGGTGAGGGGCCTGGAGAACAAGTCCTATGAGGAGTGGCTGAGGGAGCTGGGCTTGTTCAGCCTGGAGAAGAGGAGGCTCAGGGGTGACCTTATTGCTCTTTACAGATACCTTAAAGGAGGCTGTAGCGAGGTGGGGGTTGGTCTATTCTCCCACGTGCCTGGTGACAGGACGAGGGGGAATGGGCTTAAGTTGTGCCAGGGGAGTTTTAGGTTGGATGTTAGGAAGAACTTCTTTACCGAGAGGGTTGTTAGGCATTGGAACAGGCTGCCCAGGGAAGTGGTGGAGTCACCATCCCTGGAAGTCTTTAAAAGACGTTTAGATGTAGAGCTTAGGGATATGGTTTAGTGGGGACTGTTAGCGTTAGGTCAGAGGTTGGACTCAATGATCTTGAGGTCTCTTCCAACCTAGAAATTCTGTGATTCTGTGATTCCTTTCTCCCTTTTTTAAAAATGAGAATGATGTTTCCTTTTTGCCAGTCACCAGGGACTTCGCCTAATTGCCAATATCTATGGTTGGCATGCTTTTACTCATATGCAATATATTGTTTCATGATAATACTAATTTTAAAGAGAAGACAGATAAAGGAGAATCTCTTTCCTTCTTATTAGGCATTCAGAGACATGTTCTCCATTAGTGCAATTCAGGCAAATGACAGAGCTTGCACTAATTTATACTGTAAGACAATTTGCCTTTCCCATTGCTGATAAACTGGAAATAAAACAAAATAAACAAACAAACAAACAATAATGAAAAAAAGCTCCACCTCCAAAACTCTGAAAACTGCAATACTTGTTTATCTAGTGTTACATGGCAGTATACTTGAAAATGTATGTTTTCTATAAAACCTAACTGGTGATAGAGATAAAGCTAATTTTCTGACTCCATCTAGGACTGGGAAAAAAATTAAAAAGGACTAAAACTGCTATGCCTCCTTTTGAAAATGACTTACTATCTTCTGCAGAGCAGTAAAAAGGTAGTGAAGCTGCAGAAATAAGGCTGAAGAGCTAACTTGGCTTTGTTTGGTACTTGAAGAATAACAATGTGTTTCCAGTCCTATGTGAATTTTGGTGGACCTGTAATCTAATAAAACTTAGTATGAATCAAGTTCTTACTGTGTGTTTAGTGTGTTCAACTCTGGGGACCCCAGCACAAGAAGGGCACAGACCTATTAGAACAAGTCCAGAGGAGGGCCACAAAGATGACCAGAGGGTTGGATCACCTCTCCTACAAAGACAGGCCGAGGGAGTTGGGCTTGTTCAGCCCAGAAAAGAGAGGGCTCTGGGAAGATCTTATAACAAGCTTCTTCCAGGAACCAAAGGGATCTACAGGAAAGCTTTGGAGGGACTCTGTGTCAGGGAGTGTAGTGACAGGACAAAACTAATGGCTTTATACTTAAAAAAAAAAAAAAAAAAAAAAAAAAAAAAAAAAAAAAAATAGTTTAGAGTGGATATAAAGAAGAAATTATTCACTGTGAGGCTGGTGAGAAACAGGTTGCCCAGAAAAGCTGTGGATGTCCCATCCCTGGAAGTGTTTAAGGACAGGTTAGATGGGGCTTTGAGCAATCTGGTGTAGTGGAAGATGTCCTGTCCATGGCAGGGGGTTTGGAACTAGATGGTCTTTATTTACCTTCCAACCCAAACCATTCTCTGATTCTAGCAGGAGAGGGAAAAGACAAGCAGGGTTATTACGTAATGATGTAATTTTCTACTTGTAGACATAACTCCCTCCTTGTAGATTTTTTTCAAGACAGGCAAAGTTTTAAGCTGATCTTGTAAAGACTAAAGTTACATGCATCAGAAGGATAATACTGTCTGGATGTTTAATAGGTGTTATGAGGATAAACTCATTTATGGTCCAGATGAGCTAAGACTAGGGTGATAGTAGCCAGCCAGCCATGGAGAAGGACAAACAATGAGCACACGAGATCCATCTTTTCATTATTCAATCAATACGTTCATCTTGTTACATATAAACTGCCTATCATCAGTGAATGAGGATGTGAACTCATGCCCAGACAGAACCAAAAAAAACCAAAAGTAGTATTTGTTGCCTTTATCTTTATAAAGGTTGTTAATTAACATTTGACACAAATTAGCTCCACAATTAATGTTGTCAGTTTCTTGACATTGAATCCGACATAAGCTGCTAGTGACTGTAATAGCAAATACAATTACACTGCACACACAGTTGTGCTTATTAACATAAGGGCAATTTTGATTGAGAATTGACAACTATTTTCAATCTCCCTTAACAACATAGATGTAGAGTACAAAAGACACTCTATCCAGCACACTTCATTAAGCTCAGCTATCTACATGTATATGGGAATCTTCCAGTGCAACTAAATCTGCCAAAAAAAATCAGATCCAATAGGTTACCGACAATCATATGACAGCCTCTCAGCAGTATTAAAACTCTTGTCATTTTTCAATAAAGCTGCAATTCAAATAATAGTAGCAAAATTAAAGGAAAAAAAAAAAAAAGGTAAGATGCAGTAAAAATCAGATACTCATATTTCTGCTCTTACTCCAAACTTTCTTGTGAATGTCATCAAAATTGCAGCAGTATTAAACATAAACAATGCAGCTTTGTTTTATTTCAGCTTGTTCAGCTATTAGTGCCCTCCCAGATCTTTGTACAGAAACTGAACGCTGATATTTTGACAAGGAAAAGCTGTACAGCAGAACACTTCTGTAATTGGCAAGTATGCAGAGTAAGCATAAGCGTTAGGCCTGAGAGTTCCTACCCCCTACTGCTTGTTATCCACTTTTCGCTGGGGCCACTCAGAAGCTCGTGTAACAACTATTGAACTGCTGCAAATTACAGCCTAAAACATGAAGTAAAATTGAATTTATTGCTAAATCACCTTAAATATACTGATCTAATATGTTTGGTTTATGGAATTTAAAGCCATAGAAGTTCAGCTGCTGCTTCACAAAAAGTCATGCTGTCCCCCAAGGAGACAAACAGAACTCTGAAATAGAGTTTACTGCCACTCAGGAAGAATCTGCCTTTTTTTTTTTTCTCCATCAAGGCCCCAGAAAATGCATTTCTCACATGACACTAACATAACTGATTTGGATTAGAACTTTTCCATAACTTTCCATGAGCATAAGGTATCTCTTGATTCTTTTGTAACATTTTATTTTCATAAGTTTAAGTACAATCCTGAAGAAGTGAATGGAATGAACTAATTCATATTTCTCAAGGTTATGGAATTGTCTAATTGTTCTAATTATACTCCTCTACACCCTGTGCTGTTCTTTAAGGACGTTACATTTTTCCTCAGCATTCAAATAAACTGTCTGACAAAATGTTTTTTAAATGCAGCCCCGTTCTTTCCATAGCAACTGAGAGTTATTCTGGAGTAAGCTCTTTTATGGAGATAATTCCTCTAACAGATGAATATGAAAATAAGACTTCACTTTTTAAAAGCAAAGGGAGGTCTGCAGCACCAGCATAGCAAGCTTAGCATCTGGAGCTACTGTTGACAAGATACATAGGGAATGCAGACTTTAACACAGGTCTGTTTCTGGACCCTCTGTCTGGGGTGTGTGGAAGTTCCTAGCATACTGCAATTCAATTCACAATTAAACTTAATCATATTTTTGAAATATGAAATAGTTTCATATGCTGAATAGAAGTATTCAAGGATTTTCATTTCATGTCCTTTTTCAGCTTTCATAGTATGTGTGAATGAAATAACAAAAACATATGGAAAAAAAAAAAAAAAGATGCTTAGATGCTTTTTTTTCAGACTCCCCTATTTACTTGTAAATTATCATAAACCGGTGTTTCAGGAGTCCTGAAACATTACAGTAGCCTTTTATTTGTAAAGACTTGTTTTGTAGCAATAAAATATGGAAGATGTTACAGTCACAACTGTTCCCAAGGAAACTTTTCATCTGACACTCAGAAATGCTCCTGATCCCAGAACGAACAATACAGTGTGCCAGGTGCACTCTGGGGTAGTTTACAGATATCATCATAAAAATCATTGTCACTTGTTATAGAGTCCCTCTTTGATACTGGTCAGGTTTCACTTGGATATGTGACTGATTCTTAGTTAGAAATAAAAAAAACACAAACTGCTAAATATTGTAATAAACAGGCCACAGACTGGTTTAAATTCAATAATGATGAAGGCTCCTTTCCTAATAAACAAAATATAACTATGATAAACATGAATAGATAGGGAAATGTTGCATATAATCTCAGCCTAATACCATATAGATACATTGCAAATTATTTGAGCTGTTGTTCTTTTCACAATTCCTCTATGAGCTAATATTCTAAAAAGCTATAATATATATGCACAATATTTAACAGAAGAGCTTTTTGCACTCATTTATGTCTTTAAAAATTTTTTCAAAGCATACTCATTTACAGCATTCACTGCTAATTTACTCATTAATCATAATTTGTGACATTAGTTAGACTGATCACTGTTATAAGCAATTATTTTGCCTTAATTCTAACCTGCACATACAATGTACCTGCAAATTGGCTATGTAAGAAACTTAATTAGCTTTTTATTTCTATAAGGACAAGTGAGAATTTGCATTCATGAAATCTGCATCAAGAAATCCCAAAGTTACCAACTGGTATGTTCCTAAAGGCTCCAGGCTGTCAGTCACAATCTGCTGAATTTCTCCTGTTTCTCACAGTAAACAGCCTAAAACTCACATCCTTCAAAATGAAGAATTGTAACAACGCAATCTTCAAATGTCATCATACCTAGAGCAGCTGAATATGTTTATTACCCTGTGAATGGAAATTCCCAGTTTTTGATCCTTGAACTATTAAATGCAATCCAGATATGCCAGCTAATTCCAGCTGAAGACCTTGATCCATTTGGTTTACAAAAATTACCTGTAGTTATAAACAAACACATGCTTCTGAGTTTTCTTCCTGGGTGAAGGAAACTAAGCAGTTCCAATTTACAGGCTCCACAACTTAAAAACTCCTCCTTTAAAACAACATTAATAAAAGCTTTACAATACAACTAAAATGCTTATCACCCATCTTGCTTTTGATACGTATATTCTTCTAGAAACAAAAACACTCAGAAAGAATTATGTTAAAAAATGACTGTTTGTGTGTGTGTTTTTTTTTTCTGTTGTTTTTGTTTTGTTTTTAATTTACCAGTTACCTCTAGTTCCCCAGCCTTCATTTAGCCAGAACATACCCACCCTACAAATTTAGTAAGCAGATCAGAAAAAAAAAATATATTTGACTTGGTGATCTCTCAAGGAAAATGGTAATTCAATCCTGTCTTTACGTTTTCAACTTTTCTGCAATGTACAGCACCAGTTTACTAGGCTCTTTACTAGGCCTATGTAACAGTTTACATAGGGTCTATTCTTGCCTGAGATAAAGAATCAGATGGCACACTTGCAAGTGAGGTCTTACAACTGGGATAGGTAGGTTACATTTTCCAACAGGTCTAATGTTAAAATAGAACATTCCTAATTTGTACCTCTAGGCTGTGCAGACCCTGGTACCAGTTCATTTCATTGTGGATTATGCATGCTTTTCTAGATACAGACATTATCTGAGCCCTAGGGACATGGTAGGAATGCAAACCAACACAGAAAGGAGCACACATTTACCTGCCAGCTTACATCATCTCTTCCCCCTTCACCGCACATCCTCCTCCCCCCCCCCCCCCCCCCCCCCAACTCATCTAAAGGTTTCAATGACTGGGGTGAAATAAGACTTTCACAAATACTAAAACAATACATGAAAAACGTGACCAAAAAAAAATTAATTAATACTGCAGACCAATATGCTCATTCTCTAGGTAGGACTAAGCTGAAGAATATTTTGTTCTTCTTTTTCCATTAAAATTATTGCTTGGTTTCATGAAAAATTACTGGGACACTTACTGTAGAACTCTGAAATTCAGCAGCAACCATTGCCTATCACACCAAGCATGAAGGGAAGCCAGGGCTGATGGATCATCTGGGCCAGCCTCCTCTGCAAATGTGAAGGATCCTGAAGCCCAACCCTGTTTCCTCTCACCTTCAAGCCCCGAGAGGCATACACAGTTTTAAGCACCAGTGCCATATAACTGATACCTTTCTTACAAGCTCTAACCCTTCTATATATCACTACAGAAAATAGAATGATTTTACAAATTTCTGTCTGCATCTTCCCTTATTTTTGCCAGTGCATGTTCAGTAGTTCTCACAGAAACACCCTTGTTTATGCTAGTTAAAAGGCTTGTTTTTAATGTTTGATTAAGTTGAGCACTGAAAGATGAAGGCATAACATTAATTACCCATGATATGGTAAATGTATTAGAAGGGTAAGAGCTCTCTCTGTTTTTTCTCTTTCCAATGCATATATGAAGTACAAACAACAAAAACTGCAAATTTAGCATAAGTGCACGTATGCCTTTAAGTTAAACACCACATGTTCAAATGCTTCATATAAAACAAAATAATGACAAACATTTATGAATAGGTTATATTTATCTTATATGTTATATGTGGAATCTGGCTGTGGATTAATCTACCTGAGTTAAAAAAGAGGAATTTGCTAGCTAATCCAGTACTAAGCCTTCTTCCAGCAGCAAATGAAAAATATAAAGCCTCTTGAATCTAAAAGGTTTGTGACGTGCACCACTTCATCCCCCTGGAACATTATATAACCTTGTCATATTCACTAATTTAATGAAAGGAAATTCTGCTTCAAAGCTCTCTACTGCTTCGTTTTCAAATTTTAATGTCTGCAGACTGCATATGAATTATTTGGTAACTGAGAGCTGACACTCCTTTTCAATGTGCAATATAGAAACAGTGGATCTTAAAATGCCAGGCAAGTTGACCTCTTTTCCAGAGGAGCTTCTCTCTAAAGGAAAGGGACAGTAACGAGATCCTATAGGCACTAGTTTCAGTTAGTGACTGAGAGCATCTGGGCTATTACTAGAGAGATGACCTTTACTACTGTTTCAGTCTTCACTATAACTCTCACAGTATCAATACCAAACCTAGGAAGAACAAAAATTGAGGAGTTACAACTATCAGGTGAAGTTTCCACTCACTTTTTACTTATCTAAACAGAACAAAATTCATACTTGACCATTTAAACAAAAGACAGATTGCTGACTACTGACTGCGAACGCAAAATCACCTATAAGAATGACTCAAAGAGAAAAGAAATCATGAAACTCTGTGTACTTAATGTGTTTCGGTGTTCATGCTCAATAAGGTTGGACTTGATGATCCTTATGGGTCCCTTCCAACTCAGGATATTCTATGGTTCTATGATTCTAAGGTACCCTTATAAACAAATTATTAAATCCTTTTCAATCAGAAGATAAATTAATAAAATTATCCATGAAAACAAATGATGTGACTTACATCTAAATATCATCTTTCTTATCTAGAGGTGAACTGCTGTGATGCCAATACCCAAACTGGACTTGCATCAAAAGGGAAAAGCACTCTTTTGCAATCTTCTACTATGCTCTGTGAAGGTGACCAAAGATCCTAGTCTTTTGTATAACATGTCTACATAGGTGAAATGCTTTAATGTTATCCACTTACTGTAAAATCATCTTTGGCTCAAGGCAGTTGAAAATAACTGCAAGAAAAATGTACAAAAATCAAAATACACTTCAGTTATTGAAGTTTATGGGGATATGGGTGAGAGAAAACCAAAAGTCATTCAGTCTTTCTATTGCAATTACCAAAGCCAAAAAACCTTCCTTCTCCATTTCTCTTACTCTATAAGGTGATAAGGCTTAGTTTAGCGACCAAGCCCTTGGCCAAATACTAGTCCGCAACAGATGAGATTGAGGAACACCTTGGGTGTCTGAAGGGGATGTTTAGATTCATCAGACCTGTCTCAAACATAGTAACTGAACTTGAACTTAGTGACATGGCAGTTAATACCTTCTCCACTTTAACCACTCTGTTTACAGTCCTGTCCTGTCCTGTCCTGGTGGTAAATACATAGTTTTGTACCTCTGATTTTCTTAGTTACACTGCTGAGGTAGAGAGCTGTTACTTGCATCAAGTGTGTGCATGAATCTAGTCAAATCTTACAGTCCATAGGAACATACACATTGACAACAATTCCTTTGAACATACATACATGAGAATACATACAGCCCTGCTTGTTCAGGAATTAAATTTTATGCAGGACTTTTGGGGGCATTAAGGGGTTTAAGATGACTTTCTACTTCCAAACATTCTTTAAGAGATGGCATGAGTTGACCGAAACATAATTTATTGAGCTGGTTAAGTGGTTAATAAAATAATAAATAAATAAAATAATAAGTGGTTAATAAAAGGACTGTATAACTTTGTTATAAATGTTATATATATAAGTGTATAGTGCATAATTTTGTTATAAAAATAATTAAAATAAAATAAAATAAAATAAAATAAAATAAAATAAAATAAAATAAAATAAAATAAAATAAAATAAAATAAAAATACTTGTTAGTACAGACTCATAATTTTTTCTTGCTTTCTTACTAGATTAGAACTACTTCATCCCAGAACTAGAAAAACAACTATTAGTTGTAAAACAACTTTTATCATTTGCCTACACATACTGATCATATGTAATCTAAATAAGGTATCCAGTGAAGTAGATATAAATATATATACATATACGTACATAAATGTTTACATGTGTACACATGTATAGTGTGTGTGTGTATGTTCATCATACTAGTAATGCTATGAGGACCATGCAACACAGCTCAGCTGCACAGATCTTCAGCTGTACTAAAAGACTAGTTAGCATAGCCTGTAAGATGATAAATTACTGGTGCATAAGCAGATGTTCATAAACTAGGTCAGAAAACTGTTTATAGGTATTACAAAAGATTGAGTGACTAAAGGTCTCAGTGGATCAACTCAGTTCCTTGCCTACAAATCATGTAAGATACATCAGTGCACTGAACATAGTGCAAGTAGCCTGCTTTACAATGGAGTTACGCAGATATAAATGTACTGATTATATGTAATTTCACTGGCAGTATTTTTCGTACTGTGTTTTCAGCTCTACACAAGTGTCCTGCTCTGTAAAGCTCCTATAGTGAGTTCAAGATCCTAAAAGTCATTTTTCTAAATTATTTATTTATTTTTATTTATTTATTTTTCAATCAGGACAGTGCACCACGAGGCAGCAAAAAAAAAATACTATTCTTAAAGTGCAGTTTTTCAATTAAGACTCCATACGCTTTATGAAATTCTTCTTATAAGACCTAGTTTACTCTAAATACACTCCAATACAGATTTACCAGTAGAAATTTCAAGCATCTAACTCATTCAAAAACATCAAAACTAAAACCTAACATAAATGTATGAACAAGGAGGTTGTAACTAGCTTCAAAATTCAGTGAAACAGTACAAACATAAATAAAAGAAACATACCACATAAAGGTAAATCCCTAATTATTGCAAGTCTACTTCTGTTTTAATCATGATACATAACAGATTGTAAAATTATATTCTTCACAGTCTGTTACCTAAGATCACTGAAGAGTACAGTTATCTGATGTCTTGCATGTCACCGTTAACACTGAACTTGCTTTACAAAAGAATGCTTCATGTTTATTAATTTTACTTAAATGAGTGTAATATAATTTTCAGTGATTAAAAATACACCTAAGCAGATGATGCTGGTCCACAGTATTATATCTCACCTATGTTTCATCTATCATAGCTCTTCTTCTCTCTTAAGTACAATTTTATGCATTTTATCTCAAATAAATCAATAAATAAATAAAGTCAAAAAATCCTAACAAAAACAAAAAATCCTAAGCCGATCAAACTGGAACTGTCTAGAACAGTTCATGCTCGCATACATATGACAGTCAGTAAAGGCAACACAGAGGTCAACCTGGACTTTGTGTCATGCCTTATCTGCGGAGTGATCATACTTGTCCAGTGAAGGACCCCTCACAAATTAGGAATCATGACTGTACCACTAAAAAATAGCTCTGTGGTCTACTGGAAGTTATCTCTGATATCCACCCACTGATCTAGAGGAAGGTGTCCCTTTCCATGGCAGGGGGATTGGAACTAGATGATCACTTATGTCCCTTCCAAACCAAACCATTCTACGACTATAATTCTATGTGCACAGCTGATTTTAGCAGGGCCTGAAGTATCAGTTTTCAAGTTCGTGATTTGATATTAAGCACATTCTCTGATCTCATTCATTCTACTGTTCTTAATGCATACTTTAGAAGACTACTAAATACAGGCTTGCAAGACCTCTGTAGGATACAGCGAAGCCCCTCTTAATAAAATAAAATAAAATAAAATAAAATAAAATAAAATAAAATAAAATAAAATAAAATAAAATAAAATAAAATAAAATAAAAATAATATAAAAATCTATTTGCCCTGTCATAGCAATTTTCACTTTAAAAGCTCAGTCATAATTGGAAACAGCAGTCCATTCCCATCTTTAAAATAAAAATATGAATTACTGAAATACATAACTACCAACAAAGGTTGTGCTTTTCTTTTTTCCTTTTACAGGCTTTCCAATATGACAATAAAAAGCATTATCAGATCTAGCTATGATTCCCTTCCTAGTTCATACCTACATAGTACAAAAATTTAGAAGATAAATTCACTGAAGTTTGGTCTCAGGAGAGGAAATCAGAAGACAAAAACAATGAAAGAGACAGTTGGCTACTGGACAGAAGAGAGGGCTGCGAGCCAAAACTTTGTAATTCTAATTGCATCTCTGCTAATTGCTTGCTGTTTAGCTTCAGGCAAATTACTTAACCTCCATGTCTCAATTTCCTTACTTCTAGGATAATGCTACTTACATATGTCACAGAACAGAGGGAGGAGTATTGACAGGGTAACTGTCACTGTATTTACAAAATTTGAATCGAGATTTATGCTTGTGCATTGAATAAGAGGGCTGCAAAATATTAAAGCCCTATCTACTTGTACCAAGGAAGACACTTCTATTAGGAAAAAGGAAAAGGGGAAGGGGAAGGGGAACGGGAAGGGGAAGGAGAAGGCGAAGCGAAGAGAAGAGAAGAGAAGAGAAGAGAAGAGAAGAGAAGAGAAGAGAAGAGAAGAGAAGAGAAGAGAAGAGAAGAGAAGAGAAGAGAAGAGAAGAGAAGAGAAGAGAAGAGAAGAGAAGAGAAGAGAAGAGAAGAGAAGAGAAGAGAAGAGAAGAGAAGAGAAGAGAAGAGAAGAGAAGAGAAGAGAAAAAAGAAAAAAGAAAAAAGAAAAAAGAAAAAAGAAAAAAGAAAAAAGAAAAAAGAAAAAAGAAAAAAGAAAAAAGAAAAAAGAAAAAAGAAAAAAGAAAAAAGAAAAAAGAAAAAAGAAAAAAGAAAAAAGAAAAAAGAAAAAAGAAAAAAGAAAAAAAAAAAAAGAAAAAAGAAAAAAAAAAAGAAAAAAAGAAAAGATGTCATTCGAATCTTTAATGTGCCAGTGAGGACTAGTAGCTATTTGGCAGTTATTAGCCTTTGAAAATTGCAGTCCTCTGCAAATCAGTACCACAAAATGTTGGTTTAATTAACACCCTTTTCTCTACAGAAATCAGAGTACATTGCACAAATGTACTGACTAAGAACTGCTCATTTTGACACCAGGAGGTATGTCCTGAAAGTGGTTATCTTTTATGAAGTTGCAACTAATTATTTCTGCAAAATATATCGACTTGTATCAAAATTTAAATTCAGAGGTGTATAATTTTGTGTATTTCCTTTTTTTAAAAAAATGATTTCAACGTCTTAATTTTACAGCCACGTAAATTTTAATATTCTGTTAAAACATTAATTTACTGAACCATTTCAATATGTATAGATATGTTTACTTCTACATGTTTGGAAATTAGAAATTTATTAAACCTTTATTTAAGTATACATTAAAATAGCTGAATGTCTTCTGAAAAATAACCGAGAGTCTAGGGTTTGCTGTTTATTAACCCAAATTTCCATATGTCTTAATCTCAAAGGCATATTCAAAATGTAGAAAACGTCTACATTGATCACCGTCACAGCTACAATTTCGTCACAGGAATCAAACAAAAGCAGTATAAAATCTGTATAGTGGCAAAAGGGTTTTTTTGTTTGTTTTGTTTTGTTTTGTTTTCCTTCTGGATATATGAAGTCAACTAAAAATGCATTTCTCATACCTGAAACTATTGACACAAATACTACTGCAGCTGGAGAAACAAAGAATATAGCATGACCAAAAAGAACACAAAAAGGTTGGCCTCAAATGCCAAAGTATGAGAATAATTTGTCTGGAAAAGACAGGAATGAAAACCTAAGTGAAAACACATTTTATTTAATGAAAAATATTGCTGAGAAAGAAAAGAAAAATAGAAAGTGCGGGTCAAACAGTTCCAGAAGATAACCCGAACCAAGATAGCTCCATAGGTCTAACAGATATTGGTATATGGATATATAGGCAGTCAGTCACTTAGATTTATTACATACACATGTGTATACATATATACATGTATATATACATATATATGAAAGCTTTGGCTTTAGCATGTAAAAAAACATTGCTTGTTCCTTAGGGCTGTCTCAAAGGTTGTAATTTACTCTGTGTTCCTTAACATGCAATACAAATAATAATAGTAGAACCTCTTGAATGAATTACTGTATTGTTCATGTGATTACAAAAAGAAATTATTCTGCACATTGCTCCTTCACTGAATGCCTTTAAAAGAAAGCTTTTGGTAGTTAAATAATTCTGCACAGTGTTGGTGCACATAACTGGAAAAAAAAAAAAACTAATTAGAGTTAGCAGGAAATATTTAGAAAAGTTATATTTTGATGATTTTACTTTTAGCACTAAACTTCTGAGCAGGCAGCTTAAGAGAAAAAAAAAAAGTTTTTGTTTGTTTATTTGTTTTTTCCCATTATTATTAACAGTGCTCTTCAGTATCACAGTACAAGAATATAATGCAATATATGGTAGCAAAACAAAAGGAAAGTGGGGAAAAGAACCAATATAATTTTTTGTTTGTTTGTTTTTTGTTTTTGCAGGTAGAGATGGAAATCATCAAAGTAAACCCCACTACAGTACTAGATGTATTTTTATGTGTTTAGCCCAGGAACACAGTTAACAATGATACATACAAGGTTTAAAACTTTTGTGTCCTTTCTTTCTGCTCCATAGATAGTTGTATGGTATGGTCATCTTTACATGTTGACCTTTTGTATCAGCCTGCAGTGAAACATCAGCAGATAAGTCTTTTGCTATGCTTATTCAATTAGATCTACCCTGGTATTCAGGAATATACCTGCTCAGTGGAGTAAGCATAGTTCATAACCTTCACAATACAGTACCTGTTTTGTTTGAGGAACTCCAATTGGTGACATTCTACTTTATATTTCTGAAAATATATTCATTTATTGTTCTTTCTGTTTCTGACCCTCACTACATTGTGTTTGTTACTGTCTCAGCCTATAGACAAAGGGCTACATGCAAGTATATGTAAATCAGTGGTAATCTAATTCTAAAAAGATATCTTTCCATAAATAAGAACCGCTGTTATTTCAAATAAATTATCATGCTTTGAGACCACTCTTCCGAATTAACAGCGAATAAAAAACAAAAACAGAAAAATAAAAATAGAAAAAATAGTTGAGTATATGACTTTCCATGGCAAACAAAACACAGATTATACAATGTTTTTTGCTTCTGAGGGCATAAGACTAACCTGTGTATGTGTATAACAGAGAGAAAAAAGACCCAACAATCCAAACAGTGCTGAAAGCATCCCTCACCTTTGAGTGTCCTTCTTCAGCAGCCACTCCTGCAATGTCAGCCACATACGTTACCTAGTGTCAGATGAGGCAAGACAGCACAGCTGCTGTTGGCCACAGAACCTGCCAGCAGCTACCAATGTAGCCACAGGTATCTTACACCACGATTGACACAGGCCATCAGGCTGCCCTGCCTGCCTAGTGGCTAGGAGATCCAGAGTACATCTACACAAGCCACAAATGACCAGTAACAACCTCAAAAATGACAAAAGTATTGATATACCAAACTTTTTGTCCTTCTTAACGTTCTGGAAAAAAAAAAAAAAAAAGAAAAAAAAAAAAGTCTTACCAATCCATACTGCCTTACAGTTATTGAACTCCCCTGGTTCTGGAATCCATTGCAGAGAAGTGTTTTTTTGTTTGTTTTTGCATTTGTTTGCTTGTTTTGTTTTTTACCTTGTTACTGTCAAAATGAGTTTTTTTTTTTTTTTTTTTTTTTTTTCTTTTGTATGAGTGTGATTCTTTCCATATTGGTAACTTCCAAGTTCAAATCTCACGTAACACCTGAATGTCAAATTTATTTCACAATCCACCAGTACATTTTTTCTCTACACTGTGTGGATCTGAACTTTTTATCTGATTCCCATCTTGAGACTACTCTGTTCTCCTAGATCTGAGAATCTAAGTCCTTTTTGATAGAAGTCAACAGTTATTTCTTAGGCTTTCTGATCGTGTTCCAGTGAATGTTTCCACTATTCTTAAAGCATTGTGGGTCATAGACTAAGACATAAGTTTTGCTGTAAGGTGAAATCCTAGTGCCACAGAAATCAGTGGTATTCCTAAAGGGGGCCAGCATTTTGCCTTTATTGCTAGACTTTCTATGATTGTAAATGAGTCCAGTCTGCACCTGGTACTGCTTTTCAGGACTATTTTTTTTTTTTTTTTTAAGTTCCCACAAATATGCTCACAAAATGGAAGTTCTATAAGATACATTACAATAAACACAAATGAGCATTTACATTTATACCACATTTACGAGCAGACATTTTGGAAGATTATTTGAACTTCAATATTGCTGTAAAACTTGATTAGAGATGCAAATAAACTTCTGATGCAACTACATTTCTGTAAATGATTGTTCTTGTTAGGCAATCTTTAAAGACTGACTGAACTCCTTTGAAAATAATTTTGTTCCATTCTGTTAGAAAATCATCTCCATCATCAGCTGACACTGTACTTCATATAAGAGGTTTTATATATTTGATGCATCTGTAATTATGTAAAATGTTTCCTTGCTCTTGGAAATCAGTAAATATGCATACCATGTATAAATAAGGTGTTTCCTTGAGTAGACTGGCTATTTTCTTCACTTGTAAGAAGTTCATACCTAAGTAATTTCAGTGACACTGCTAAAATTTACAGAAAATTTGGCCCATTGTTTTCAGATTCATGTTAAGAATTAAGCAGCACGCATTTACAGCAATGTGATCAGGTATTAATAACATCCCATCCAACAATAACAGACGTTTGCAAGCTACTACATTATGCACTAGTGTGGAAAATTAGCCCTGATTGCAGCAGAGTGGAATGAATAGCTATAATCTGGTACTATTCATATCTTCACTACAGCAAAGTGTTACCATACCAAGTAACTGTAATTAAGTCTTACTAGTTACTACCAAAGAAGAGAGAGAGAGAGAGAGAGAGAGAGAATACAGAACACATTCAACAGGCAGTGAAATAATTGGTCTAGGTGACAGGTGCTCAAACTACTCTGCACAAAAAGTGATAAATGAATGGGAGTCGTGAAAGTTCTTAAACATACGTTTTCACCTAGCTTCTTCCTGTTAGATAGAAACAAACCTGTATTTCACATGAACATATTGTGGTTAAGTTGAATCTTCACCATAAAAAAGTTTAAAAAGCTAATTTTTTTAATAAAAAAAAAGTTTCAACACCAGATGAAATAAACTAATTGAATAAAATTCAAAACCGGGTATTGCTCTTGCTCAGCAACTAAGAGTAACTTTTTTTTTTTTTTTTTTTGTTTATTCCAGAAGTACGTGCATTTCAACAACTATAGAAAAGACATCCATTATTTACCCTTTTTATAATTAAACTATATAAGCAATGAAACAATTATCAGGAGCAAAAAATGTTAAATATCAGCTTTTATTTTGTTTTTCATTTTTGGATGGCAAGATGCAGAAGAGAGGGCAGAGGAATAAAAGGAAACGTATCATTCTCTTTTGATAAAGTGAGTAAATGTAGATCTGATCCTACAGCATAAAAAATTTACACTGAGGTGGAAACTCTCACTGCCTATACTGAAAATAATTCCTGTTAAGTGATGCCACATACAGTTCATGGCAAATCCTTATATAGGACACCTCCATTTCTATTGAGCATCATACTTTGTACCACTTCATCATACCTTTGTGTTTCCAGATTCTCATACATATCCAGGCTACTGCAGTAGCAGTCCTTAATTTCTCTATTTAATGACTAATACAATCAGTCTCATTACAATTTGAGAATCTGATTCTCTTCCCAGTAATCCTGATAGAAATAAAGAAAAAAAAAATACATCAAAATCAGGCTAATTAAAGGGTAAATAATAATGGAAAGGAAACAGCATCTAATAACTCTTTTAAATAAACCATTTATTTTCCTTTTAGGCTACAAGGTCGAAAGAAATGAGTTACTGTAATTTTGCCACTGCTGCTCAGTAGACTTATTATTTATTATGTTTGTTAAAGTTAATTATGTGCTTAGATATACTGTAGTTATTACTGTCAAAAAAAAAAAAAGTGTTTATTAATTCAAATTGTTCCATTAAAATAAAGTGCACTAAGTACATATCTGAATGATTATTCAATCCTAATTATTGTTGCACAATCATTTTGGTGTTTCTAAACATCTTTTTTTCCTCCAGAATGCATAACAATGCATTTAGGACTATTAGCATATATGATCGGTGTATTTAATATTATTAGGTATATGTATGCATGTTAAACAAAAAAAGAAAGAGTATGAATTGTGTATTTTCTGGCATGGTCATTTGTAGTCTTCTATTTTTATACTTCTTAGTACAATGTTATGGGAGAAAACAAATGTATAAATATTATATACAAATATTTTCATTTTAAAAGCACAGGTACATTACAGATACCAAAATGGTAAATATCAGATTCAAGACTGCCCTGAATAAATTTAGTTGTCCTGACCCATAGGTAGGTAATATATATCATTATTAAATTATTTTTAAATTTATGTTCATGTTAATGTACAGCTATATTTTAACTTGTATTGAAAATGCCTCATGTGAACGTAATCTCTTTTCACCCTGCTGTTCAGACTTGTTAGGTATGTCATAAAAGAGAACATTCACATGGTATGTTTTTGATCATGGTGGAAAAAAAAAAAGAATTAATTTATTATTTTCTTTCATAATGATGCACAATTGCAAGCACAAGTAGAGGTCCACTTATAAATTCAAATAGTCCAAATGTATGTTATTTTTAAATGCTTTGGAGTAAAATGAAAGCTCAAATTCAAAATTAAAAGCACTAGTGCAGTCAGGAAAGTAGTTGCTAAGGCAAGAAAACATTTGTAAAACATCTAAAAAGGAAAACCTGTAATAACCAGACACACTACAGAAGCAGGTAGAGAAGGATGACCACAATTAAATTAGAATTAATATGTTTTCCTTTCACAAAGCCCTCTGGTTGTCCTTCTGTCTTAGAATCTCAGCCATAAAATGAAAACAAATAATTAACCTTTTACAGAAGTGATGTTTTTCAGAGATTTGGTACAGAATATCTAAATCATTTATGTTTTTGATTGTTCATTAATATAAGAGTTTACCTGTACTATAATCCTCTGATCTACTAAAAGACTTGTAAAGTCTAAATTAAGAACTACATATTTTACAGCATTGTCTTAAGCTACATTAGTTTCCCAGTTCTGAGGACCAAATTTGAAATTTATACTCAGGCAGTCTTTCACTACTATTTCACTACTATTCAGAATCTGCTTATGGTGATATGCTAGTGGTGATCATAGAAAAAAAAAAAAAATCATAGAATATCCTGAGTTGGAAGGGACCCCTAAGGATCATCAAGTGATCATCTTGATACCGCACAGGTCTACCCAAAAGTTCAGACCATGTGACTAAGTGCACAGTCCAATCTCTTCTTAAATTCAGACAGGCTCGGTGCAGTGACCACTTCCCTGGGGAGCCTGTTCCAGTGTGCAACCACCCTCTCTGTGAAGAACCCCCTCCTGACGTCCAGCCTAAATTTCCCCTGCCTCAGTTTAACCCCGTTCCCGCGGGTCCTGTCACTGGTGTTAATGGAGAAAAGGTCTCCTGCCTCTCGACACCCCCTTACGAGGAAGTTGTAGACTGTGATGAGGTCTCCCCTCAGCCTCCTCTTCTCCAGGCTGAACAGGCCCAGTGACCTCAGCCGTTCCTCGTACGTCTTCCCCTCCAGGCCTTTCACCATCTTCGTAGCCCTCCTCTGGACACTTTCCAACACGATGTAATTGTTGGAATTAAATAGGAGTTAGGTGTTACTGAGGTGCAATTCTTTTACAAGTGACTGAATTAATTCATCAAATCTAGCATTACTTCTGAGGATTTCCAGCTGAAGAACCGAAGACAGTTCCATATTTGGGTAAAATTATGCTTCAAAAATACTGCAATGAATTTCAGATTCAACATAAAGAAAATTATATTATAGAGTGAGCTACTTTTTTTTCCATTATTTGAAGATTCATCTACTGTTATGTATTAATAGATAACAGTTTGAAATAAAACTTCTTGGGTAATAATAACTCTGGTCCTTCATTTACTAACCTATATATTAAGAACATCATCATAACTAAGTAGAAAATAATAATGGCTTTCACCTCAAAAGAGAAAGATAAGGAAACACTACAGAAACTTTCATTCCTTCTTTCACTTTTCATTTCTAAAGACACCCACTCATCAACATTATTTAATATTTCTAGAACACTTAGTGCCCTCCTCAAACAGGATCTCATCTTGGTATATCCATCAAAAACAGGGACAATAGTCTTCCTCCAATAATGTTTACTGCCATAATCTTTCTCTTTAAAATGTTTACAATCTAAGTATAACAGCTGGAGAAAAAAACACATTCCAGCTCAGTTAGAACTTAAGAGCTTACAGCAAAACCACAACACGTGTTCAAGCTTTAACCACCAACATAAGATACTTCCCAATTTAGGAGATTGATGCCAATTATACAATTACTCTTTTATCTACCATCTTGTCCATTCAGCGTAACAGGTCAGGAAATATGGCATCTTAAGGAGCTCATAATATACCTGAAAAGGTCAATCTACTATCGGAATCTGACATTCTACTAGACGTGCTTCCAGTATGCTTTCTTATCTTCTAGAAAGGTTTTCTCAGATATTGAGACCATCCTTGCATTGTACATATCAGTCACCCTTTCAACATAATTTTTTAGTTTTGAATAATTTCAGATTCTGCTTGCCAGTGGAACAAAATACCCAACATAACGACAGAATTATGACTCCAGTATTCAATATTTCATACTTTTCTTTTTCATATATTATATTACAATATAGATATATTATATTACAATATAGAATAATAAAATATTATTCTATATAATTGGATATATTAATTCTATAGTGTAATATTAATATATTAATATTATAAACTAATAATATATTATTCTGTATAATTGAATCTGTATTACATGGTACATTATGCTGTAACATATAATAAAACATTTACATTCTAGAATCATGAAGGAGGAACAAGCAAGCTAAATTGCATAATGATAAATACCATTGATTTTAAAGGCAACAGGCCTATAATGGCTTATGGAGGTGTTCAAGGCCAGACAGAGGTGTTCAAGGCCAGGCTGGATGGGGCCTTGGCCAACCTGATCTAGTGGGTGGCATCCCTGCCTATGAGAAGAGGGCTAGAGTTTGATGATCTTTACAGCCCCTTCTAACCCAACCCATTCTATGATTCTGTGATAACTTGAATCTGTATTTTTCTATACATGTCAGGTAAGCATTGCACCCAGACAGATTGGCATGCTTCATTTCCTCAGAAGCTCATTCTTCCCTCAAATTTGAACAGCTGGTATATGCAAAAAGTGGTTATTTCTATGTTTACATATGACTATCACTGACCTTTTTCACTCACAAAATGGAAGTGAGTATAATATATCAAATGCATACTGTAAAATATTTAATTAAGCTGCAATTATATTTTAGTGGCAAAATTAACACCGTTCATGATGATTCTGCATATTTCCCAAAGGCTCCCAAGTGTGAAAAATACATAACTCAATCACTGACCACTTTCTGCAATCTGTTTAACACCCTGGACACCGTCCACGTTTACTATAGCCCTCTCAAGGGCTTTTATTTTCTGCAGCTCCCTGATGTATTCACTGTATAACTTCCACAAAGAATGCAAGATGAAAAAGGCTTATTGATAAAAGCCTGGACTGCTAGATGCAAAGAGTCACAGGAAAAAAAAAAAAAGAAATAAAAATAAAAATAAAAATTGATATAAACATACGATCAAGAATGCATATGAAGAAAATACAAGATTATGATACCTTTAATTCTAGCACTTCCTTGTCAGTGCACACATACCAATCTTTATAAAGTTTTGTTGTTGTTTTTCCTATTAAAAAAAGGAATCCTGCAGTATAATACATATTTCTACTCATTCCAAGTTGTCAGCACATTTTTGCTGATGTGCAGAAGCAGCCGCAGTATAATGCAATTTGTAGTCAATTAAATTAGTGCCTCTGTCTGGCAGCAAAAAACAACCAACCATTTAGCCACTGTGTTTTAGAGGTTATTTGTTATAAAGCAAAGGAATCCTTGACATCAAGAAACCTGATTTTATTTTCAGGCTGTGCAGAACAGAGTTTTACTACTCTTCCATTCATCTTCTTCAGATTCTGCTCTTATGTTACCAACTCCACCATGCTAAGTTCCTTTAACAGTCCTGGACACGGTCCCATCTCCAATGCCTTATCAAATTCTTCCCTTTGGCACTTACTCATAACTTAGGGCCAACTTTGGCTTCAGTTCCTGCATTGCCTCCTTCCTTACTCCTTCCTGTTGCGCACATTTTTCTATACAATATTGCTTGCTCCTGCTTCTCATTCTAAAACATGTACTATATTCTGCTACAATTTCCTTCCCACTCTCATCCTTAACTAGTCCTTGCACCTTACCACAAGTTGGGGTCACTTATTTTATTTTTATATTTTTTTAAAAACATCAAACAGTAAAAACTGTCTTGATTATTTTGAAACTATATGATCAATCATTTGCCTTCAACTTAATTCCATTCTTAGCAGTCTTCATCCTACATTACAGCATCTGAAATATGTCTCCTGGAATTATTGAGTCTATAAAATGGCATTTCCACTTTTTTCTTTCCTTTCTTCTCTCTCTCTCTTTCTCTCTCTCTCTTTTTTTTTTTTTTTTTTTTTTTTAATATCTTCTTGTTCTTTTTGTTGTCTCAAATTAATAATTTATATCTAATTAAGCAAAGCAATGACATAATTAAAACTACACAAACGAAAATTTCCAGTATCCTTTGTATCAGTGCCACTGCAAGTAACACAGACATTAGTTATGTGACCAGACAACAAAGCCAGCCAAACTGTCTCCAGCATATATGTGTGTCTATTGTTATGTTCTTATCTACTCATATTTGACTAACTTTATGCTGTAGTGATGAAACTGCATCAGATAAACTTACAGGTGACAAACTTAGTCTTTTCTCTTTACTACTAATACAACAACAATATGGTATTTAATGGAGATTATTCAACAGCTTACTCTAGTTTACCTCTGCATGTTAGAAAATGATACAACAGAACAGCAGTGAGCAGCTTTGCCTTTCACATTTTCAGCAGACAACAAAAGTCTGTCTGCTTTCATATTTGAATTCAGCTGGGGTTAAATAATTCAATTCCTTATATAAAAAAATAAGACGCTAAACTGTGTTATTTATTTTAAAGTTCAACTGCTTTACAGTCAACAGTCTACATGTTTTTTGCTGGCTGCACAGCATGCAACATTGTTCATCTCCAATAACATCTCCAATGTGTTTATCTCCATAAACACATGTTAAAAAATAAAATGAGCAGGATTAAGTCTCGTGCAGCTATTCATAATCCCAAGTAAAGGGTAGATGTCAGACACAGAAGTTTTTCCCAGGTTTAATCAGTATCAGCTTCTGTATTGGTTACCTCCTCTGTAATATGTCATCCTGGGTGGTTGTCTGCCCCATGAGGGTAAGTGACATGGCCAGAAAAAATTAGGAGGTATAGGATCGATACTTCCTTAGCAGTACTTTGTACTTTGCAAAACACAGTTTCTTGTTTGTTAATTTCAAAAGAAGTTAAATAGAATGTCTTCTCAGACCTGTTGATCACTACTTCAGAATAAAACTGAAGCAGTGGTTAAATTTAATATACTCTCCATTAAACACATTAAACATTTACGCTTTGTAACTGAGAGCATGGTCAATTAGAAACCACATTGCTACTAATTCTACTAATATTTACTCCTCAAAATGAATATTATGAGGCAACTAACTAAACAGCACTTCGTAGTCTTCATATTTTTCATCTGCCCATTCAGAAATTAACCTTTACAGACATATGCCACTTCTCTACTCCACATGGAAGGCGGAATTTGTTTCCAAGGAGCTAAACCTAGCATAATATGTATTAAACACAATCTGCTAAAGACACTAGAAATGATCTCGTAACAATTCATTTATATGCAAATTAATAGCAAGCAAACAAAACAAGAAAGTGCTGAAAAATCAAATGCTATTAAACTTAATCCTCTGAACAAGCTGGTACAGCATTTATGGAAGCCAAATATTATATATATATACATGTATATAGTGTGTTTCTAGCTTTGATTTCTATCTGGGCTCTCAACTGCTTTTAGCACAATCACTCCCTCATTACAGCCTATAAAAGAAAATAATTTGTAGTGTGTCTTCTGCCTTCTGCCTCTTTCAGTTTTTTGTTTTTGTTTTTTACTCTTTATATATATATATATATATATATATATATAATTTCACACAGCTAGCAAAATTAACATTGTAAAAATCTTTGAAGTATTTTTTTTATTATGAAGTTACATCCAGATTCTCTGATTTTAGTGAGGTTCTCTCAATAAGGCTTTAAATATATATATATATTTATATTATATATATTTATATATATTATATATTTATATATATTTATATATATAATATATTTATATATATTTATATATATATATAAATACAAGAATGTGGACCCCATATTTAAGCTGTATGGGATTCAAGTAGTTTATGTAATTGACATTTCATTAAACTTTTCATTATCTGTCACCAAAGCCATAATTACAGCAAAAACTAATCTGAATTGCATACTAATTTCCAGAAAGGATTTAGCATTACATACAGTTCTTCAGAATTTCTTGCATATTTGAACTCTAAAAATCTAAATTTCTTAGATATTTGTTTTAATCTTTTTGTTTGTCTGTTTTGTCTTGTTATGTTTTGTTTTGTTTTTTCCCTCTTTTGCATGACATATTCCTTAGATTTTTGTCTCCTGACCATTTGTTTTCAATTCAATTCTGTACACTAATATCTATTACAATCTTCTCTAGGAAGTTCTCTCTGAAGTGTATTACCTATACAAGGCTAATTTTATTATAGACTCTAACAAATAGAAGATAAGTAGAAGATAAAATAATCATCACAAAGCCCACTGACTTTATAAATGCAATGGAAAGGGAATGGAAAGGGAACGGAAAAGGAAGGGGAAGGAGGAAGGAAGGAGGGAGGGGAAGGGGATGGGAAGGAGAGGGAGAAGTGGAGGGGTAAGGGGAGGAGAGGGGAGAAACTTGACAGATCACAATTTATACTACTTGGATTTGTGATGCAGAAATTAAAATATTTGGAGTCTTCACAATAAATAGAAAATAATTAAACGAAAACAAATAAATTCAAGTTTGCTGAATCCTGTTCCAATTCTGTTAACTAAAAAGGGTCTGCATCTAAATTATTTTTAAGATATATAATAAAAGATCTTTTTAAGATATATAATAAAAGATTTTTAAAGAATATGAAAATTGGCACAGAAAGCCTTACGTGAGTTTTTGTTTCATTGTTGTTAGCAGTTATTGATTTTTGAAAGTTGTGAAACAACGATAATACATATAATTTTTGAATATAACTTCTAAAAAAGCTCACATAGAAGTATAATACCTCTGTTTTCTGACTGATTTGCCATCAAAAGAATAAACAGAAACCATTCCCTTTATAAGTAATGACAACAATGAATTGTTAACCTCTAGCTCTATTTAGTATGTATGGCACATTAACTATTCTGTTTCCTGGCATAACCTGTTTAGTTGTATATAAGAAATACCCTGCTGAATCACTGCACAAATGTAAAATATTCACAAACTAAAAATGCATTGATATACATGCTATTTTTCCTATTTAAGAGCAACAAAGACAGATACATACTGAGATATGAATACTACATAGCACTATCCAAAATGTTTAATATATTTTAAAGTGACTACTGCAAAAATAAATATGTAAAATTTAAGAGTCAGGCTAAATACACATTTTTGACAGAAAGCGTTAATATAAAAATGCTTAAGTGTCTACATTCTGAGTCCCCTACTACAGTCAGATCACTGCATTTTTCTTTATATAGGTCCATTAATTGCAGTAGGGCTTTCTATGTACAATGTTACTCTACACTGGTAACACCACTGTAATCCAGCCTCAGGAATTAAGGAAGTAAGTAGTACATACTTCATCTACCTACCTCAGTTCTGCACAGAAAAAATAAAAATAATAAATAATAAATAAATAAATAAATAAAAAGGAGCTTACTATGACGGCTGAAAATTACCAGTTAAAGCATGAGCACACCTAAGATACGAAGTTATGCTCTAGCTTCAGTCATTCTTTGTATTGGTAGTCATCTGCACTCACTCAGAGCTGTACTGAGCACATTTGTTCATGGAAGAACAATAGTCTGGTGTGTGTTTCAATGTTAAGTTTGTATGTTTCAAAAGAGTGATGAAATGTTATGCAGAAACTATTAAAAATGCAGATCCTATCTATATCTCCAACTTTAACTACCTACAGCTACCATTGCAAGGCTAAACTCTATTCTACTCTACCTGTGAAACCAAACCTGTAATAAGCCTCTATGCAAAAAGCTATCTATGATTTAGTGTTAATATTTCTTAACATCCAATTAGAATTAGAATAAATCCATTAATACCTCTTTCATAATAGCACTTAGCTTGTTAAAACACATAAAAGCTTCTTTTCCTTGTGCCACATTACAGTACATTTGGAGAAAACAAAACACTACCCACATGAAGAAGGAAAAAAAAAAAAAAAATAGTTTAAAATGAAGTTTCCTATTTTATTTCTACAGTTCAGAAGTATTACAACCCAATTTTAAATAGTGGAATGTTTCTACTATTCAGGGATGCAGTGCAAGTTTAGTTGTTATTTAAGTTCACTATTAGCCCTGAATTTAACTGTCCTCCACACTTTCCCACCCCAATCAGGAGAAATATTAACATATATACTATGTTAACTACACAGCATTATTCAGAACCAAAATAAAACTCAGTAAAGTTATATAGGTGCCTAGATGAAATACATAGAAAGCAATAACAGTTTCTCCAGCTTTTGTTTATTGTTCACCTCTGAAATTTGTTACTATCTGGTGGAAAAGATAACATACATGGGGTAGGTCTGAAAATGAAATACAGCTAACTTACAAAAGGAACTTCATGGCCTTGGGGCAATTGGCTAATGTATCAGGGGCACAGACAGTGTTTTCCTCAATCCCTCCTGTAGCAGGGAACAATACTGAAGGGAACAGACAGACCCAGCTAATCAATTCATGGCTGTAAGGCTGGTGAAAGGTGCACCAGCAAATAAAGGGTACTTAAGCAAATAAAGGGGATGCCACTGTGGGAGTCTGCTATACACCACCCAACCAATGAATTATTCTTTAAGGAACTGGGTGATACCTCTAGATCAGCTGTCCCTGTCCTTATGGATGACTTCAACTTGCCAGACATAAACTGCAAATACCACACAGCTGATATAAACAGGTTCAGGAGATTCCTAAAACACCGTGACAATAACTTCTTGGTACACGTACAGAAGGAGCCAACTGGGAAAGGTGTCCTCCTAAATATGTTGCTTGTGAACAGAAAGTGTCTCATGGGTAAAGTGGCGATTGGTGGCTGTCTCGACCATAGTGACCATGAAGTAGTCAAGTTTAAAATCTTTGGTGATGGGAGGAAAACTGCCACCAAAACTTCAATGTGGATGTGGGGAGAGCAGACTGTGCTGCTCAGTGAACTATTTAGTAAGGTTGCCTGGGAAACTGCTTTTGAGGACATTAGGGTCCAACTTGAGGTGATGGTCAGTTTTAAAGTAACATCTCTTAAAAGCACAGGAATAAGAAATTCCAAAATGTTGGAAGTCAAGTAGGCAGGGCAGCAGGTCAGCGTAGTTAAGCATGAATCTTCTTCAAGATTTTATGGGGAAAAAGAATGTGTATGGCCACTGGAACCAAGGTCAGGTGACACAAGAGAACTACAAATCAAAGAATCACAGAACTGAAGGCGTTGGAAGGGACCTCGAAAGATCATTGGGTCCAACCCCCCTGACAAATAAGGCTCCTTAGAGCAGGCTGCCCAGGTAGGCATCCAGACGGGCCGTGAATATCTCCAGAGAACAAGACTCCACAACCTCCCTGGGCACCCTGTTCCAGTGCTCTGTCACCCTCACCATGAAGAAGTTCTATCACATGTTGGTGCGGAACTGCCTGAGCTCCATCACGTGGCCATTACACATTGTCCTGTCCCAAAAAAACACTGAAAAGAGCTTGGCCAAATCCGTTTGTCTCCCACACTTAAGGTATTTATACACATTGATGAGATCCCCTCTCAGTCTTCTTTTCTCCAGGCTGAACAGACTCAGTCTCTCAGCCTTTCCTCATAAGGAAGATGCTCCAGGCCCCATATAATCTTTGAGCCCCCCCCACTGGACTCTTCCTAGGAGATCCCTGTCTTTTTTGTACTGTGTAGTCCACAACTGAACACAGTACCCTGGGTGAGGCCTGACAGGGCATAATAGAGGGGGAGGATCACCTCCCTTGACCTGCTGGCCACATTCCTTTTAATGCACACCAGGATCCCTTTGGCCCTCTTGGCCACCAAGGCACACCGCTGACTCGTGGTCAACCTGTCATCTACCAGGACCCCCCTGCTAGAGGGGAGCTCTGCAGAGCATTACTGCCCACCAGCCTTTACTGATACGTGCGGTTGTTCCTTCCCAGATGCAGGGCTCTACACTTGCTCTTGTTAAACTTCATTTGGTTTCTTCCTGCCCATCTCTCCACCCGGTCCAGGTTTCGCTGAATGGCAGCACAGCCTTCTGGCATGTCAGCCACTCCTCCCAGCTTTATGTCATCGGCGTACTTGCTGAGGGCACACACTATTCCCTCATCAAGGTCGTTGATGAAGATGTTGAACAGGACCTGACCCAGCACTGACCCCTGGGGAACACCGCTAGTCACAGGTCTCCAGCCGGACTCTGCGCTGCCAGTCACCACCCTCTGAGCTTGGCCAGTCAGCCACTTCTCAATCCACCTTACTGTCCACTCTTCTATTCCACACCTTCTCAGCTTTGCTAGCAGGATGTCATGGGAGACAGTATCGAAAGCTTTGCTAAACTCAAGGTAGATGACATCCACTGCTCTTCCCCCATCTACCCAGCTGGTGATGCCATCATAGAAGGCAACGAGGTTGGTCAAGCACGACTTCCCCTTGGTGAATCCATGCTGGCAACTCCTCCTAACATTCTTCTCTTCCAATTGCTTGGAGATGGCATCCAGAACAAGCTGTTCCAACACCTTTCCAGGGACAGAGGTGAGACCGACTCGCCTGTAGTTTCCCGGATCCTCTTTCTTGCCCTTCTTGAAGACCAGAGTGACATTGGCTGTCCTCAAGTCTTCATGCACCTCTCCTGTTCTCCAGGACCTTTCAAAGACGATAGAAAGTGGTTTGGTGATCACCTCTGCCAACTCCCTTAGCACACGTGGATGCATCCTATTGGGACCCATGGATTTGTGTGCATTGATCCCACTCAGACGCTCCTGAATTACTCCCTAATGAACCGGGGGGGATCTTTCCACTTCCCAGACCCTTTCTCCTCTGTCCAGGGTCCAGGAGTCCCAGAGGGGGAATCCTTGAAGTAAAGAAAGACTGAAGCAAAGAAAGCATTTAGTATCTCTGCCTTCTCAGCATCTCCCGTTACCAGGAAAGCCCCCCCTAGTTTTCCTTTTACTGTTTACATACTTAAAAAACAAAAACAAACAAACAAAAAACAAAAAAAAAAAAAAAAAAAAAAAAAAACAAAAAAAAAAAAAAACAAAAAAAACCTTCTTATTATCTTTTATGTCTTTTTTAAGCCTCATCTCTAGGTGGGTTTTAGCCTTCCTTGTTGCGTCCCTGGAGGCCCTAACAACACTCCTATACTTCTCCCAAGAGGACAGGCCCTTTTTCCACATTTCATAAACCTTCCTCTTCCTTTTGATCTTGTTGATGAGCTCCTTGCTCATCCACACAGATTTCCTGTCCCCCTTCCCCGATTTCCTACTCTTAGGGATGCACCAATCCTCAGCTTGGTAGAAGTGCTGTTTAAATGTTGCCCAGCTCTCACAAGTATCCTTGCCTTCTAGTAATCTAGCCCATGAGATACCCCCAAACAGATCCCAGAAGAGGTCAAAGTTGGCTCTCTGAAAGTCCAGGGTTGCAATCCTGCTTTTAGCCTTTCTTATTCTACCGAGTTCCACCTTGAACTCCACCATCTCATGGATGCTGCATCCCAAGCTGCCCCCGACCTTCACATCCCTAAGAAGCCCATCCCCTCTGGTAAGGACAAAGTCCAGGAGAACAACCTCTCCTTGTTGGCTCCTCTACCACTTGCGTGAGAAAATTGTCTTCAACGCACTGTAGGAACTGTTTGGACTGGCCGAGTTGCTTACCCAACAGATGTCTGAATAATTGAAGTCCCCCATGAGAACCAGCACCCGTGATTGTGAGGTACTACCAGCTGCTAGAAGGTCTCATCAACCCCTTTCTCCTCCTCCTCCTCTTCCTTGTCCTCCTCATCATCCTCCTCGTCCTCCTCATCCTCCTTCTTGTCCTCCTCATCCTCGTCCTCGTCCTCCTCCTTGTCCTCATCTTCATCCTTGTCTTCCTCATCCTTCTCATCCTCGTCCTCCTCGTCCTCCTCATCCTCCTTGTCATCATCGTCCTCCTCCTCCTTTTCCTACTTTTTCACCTCCACCTTCACGTTCACTGCCTCCTCCTCCTCCAGTGACCTGTAGTGCACCCCTACAGCAGTGTCACCCATACCACCCCACCCCTTAATTCTCACCCACAAGCTCTCCACTTGTCCTTCACCCTCCCCCATTTGCAGCTGGGTACACTCTAATTGTTCCCTCACATAAAGGGCAACCCCACCCCCCCACTTCCCCAGCCTGTCTTTCCTAAAGAGGACATAGCCCTCCATGACTGCGTTCCAGTTATGCGAGCTGTCCCACCACGTCTCTGTGACTGCAATGAGATTGTGGCCCTGTGACTGAAAACAGATCTCGAGCTCATCATGTTTATTTCCCATCTCCGTGCATTGGTATACAGGCACTCTAGGGAAGCAGCAGGCACAGTTACCCCTGCAGGGATGCAAGAAGAAGATTCCAGAAGGAGTATCGGGATCATTGCCTTCTCTGAGGAGCCCTCAGATGATCCTATGGGACAACTCAGAGGTTTTTCCCTACTATCTTCAGCATTGACAGCAGTGACAACTTCCCCCAGAACAAAGCACAAAGATGTTCTTTGCCATTGCTCCATTCCTGGAAGTGTTCAAGGCCAGGTTGGATGGTGATTTAGGCAACCTTGTCTAGTGGAAGGTGTCCCTGTCCATGGGAGGGGGGGTAGAACTATATGATCTTTAAGGTCCCTTCCAACCAAAACATTTCAATGATGCTATAATTCTGTCTTCACTGAGGTGGTAGCTGGAACAGGTGCCCCAGGGAAGTGGTCACAGCAGCAAACCATTACACATCTAGTCAATCAAGAGAAACCAGCTGATGTGATCTTTTTGGATTTCAGTAAAGCTTTTGATACAGTTTCCCATAGGATCCTAATGGACAAAACGTCCAGCATACAACTTAACAAAAACATCATACAATGGGTGAGCAATTGGCTGACAGGCAGGGCTCAAAGGGTTGTGGTAAATGGGGCCACATTTGGCTGGTGGATGGTCACCAGTGGAGTCCCTCAAGGCTCCATTTTAGGGCCAGTCCTCTTCAATATTTTTATAAATGATTTGGATGTAGAACTAGAAGATGTTTTGAGCAAATTTGCCAATGACACCAAAATTGGAGGAGCTGTTCACTCTGTTGAGGGTGGAAAGGCCTTGCAGAGATCTGGACAGACTGGAGAGCTGGGCAATCACCAACCACATGAAGTTTAACAAGTGCAAGTGCCGGGTCCTGTACCTGGGATGGTACAGACTGGGCGATGAGACACCAGAGAGCAGCCCCGCAGAGAGGGATCTGGGGGTTATTGTTGATAGGAAGTTGAATATGAGCCAGCAGTGTGCCCTGGCAGCCAGGAGAGCCAACCATATCCTGGGCTTTATCAAGCATAGCATTGCTAGTTGGTCAAGGGAAGTGATTGTCCCGCTCTACTCTGTGTTGGTGCGGCCTCACATCAAGTACTGTGTGCAGTTCTGGGCACCACAGTACAAAAAGGATGTAAAACTGTTGGAGAGTGTCCAGAGAAGGGCTACAAAAGTGGTGAAGGACCTAGAGGGGAACATGTATGAGGAGTGGCTGAGGTCACCTGGCCTGTTCAGCCTGGAAAAGAGGAGGCTGATGGGAGACCTCATCACGGTCAACAGTTTCCTCACGAGGGGGAGTGGAAGGGAAGGCACCAATCTATTCTCTTAATCACCAATGATAGGACCTGAAGCAATGGTGTCAAGCTGTGACAGGGGAGGTTTAGGCTAGACATCAGTGAGAGGTTCTTAACTGAGAGGGTTGTTGCACACACTGGAACAGGCTCCCCAGTGAAGTAGTCACTGCACCAAGCCTGTTGGAGTTTAAGAAGTGTTTGAACTGTGCACTTAGTCACATGGTCTGAATATTTGGGTATACCTGCGTGGTGCCAGGAGTTGGACTTGATGATCCTTATGGGTCCCTTCCAACTTGGGATATTCTATGATTCTATAATTCTACGCCTATCAGAGTTCAAGAAGCATTTGAACAATGCTCTCAAATGCATGATTTGATTTTCGGATGGTCCTGTGTGTAGCCTGGAGTTGGATCTTTGCAGGTCCCTTCCAACTCAGGATACACATATATTTATATACACATATACACATTACAATGTATCTATAGGCATTTCCATATCTATATATCTACATTACAAAATACAGGCAGAGAATAACTAGTGTGAGGGGAGCTAGACAACGTGTACTGAGCTAGACAAAGTCTGGTATGTACAGAAGATGTTCTCTCTCAGACGGCAAATTCAAATCTAACCATATGAGCAGGAAGCAAACATTACAAGTGACTCATAGCTGATGACAGTTATCTGTACAAAATCAGTGAATTATTTTAATATGACCATTAGAGCAATTTGTTTGTATAATGAAACTAAATATCTTCAATAACCATTTATGACATGTATACAACCAGAGGTGAAGGACTAACATGCAACAAGAACCATTTTTTTTCTGAACACTTTCTTTAGGCACTGAAATAATTTGTTTGCTACATTGCATTTCACTCAGAAGAATTATTCACCTCACACTATAATGACAGTAGCAGTAGTCATGATATGATAATGGACATAGAGCTGAAATTATTTTTCTGTGTCGGCAGGCTTCAGGAGGAACATGTGTGTACTTAACGATCTTAACAAAAATTCTTCTGAAGTTTGATGTAAGTTCACATAGTTTGAAATGAAAATAGAAATAACTTCCTTTCAAAAGATAAGATTTGGTGCAAGTGCCATAGGAATAAGAATAAGAATAAGAATAAGAATAAGAATAAGAATAAGAATAAGAATAAGAATAAGAATAAGAATAAGAATAAGAATAAGAATAAGAATAAGAATAAGAATAAGAATAAGAATAAGAATAAGAATAAGAATAAGAAAATATGTGTATGCATTACCAAAACTTTAGACAAACAAAGGCCATGTATGACTGTAATGACTGTTTGCAGTAATTTTAAGTATGACTGTCAGTAACATGAAGGTTCAGACAGGATTTCTAAAGACCCCACCACAGTGTTCTACACCATATCTTCTCACTACCAAGTAGATGTTGCTTATGATCTAATTTAGTAAGAAGGTCAAGCTTGATTTAGCTTCGTAGAAATAAATATTTGTAGTGTAGCAAATATATATTTTAGGTTTCTCCAATTCCAATCCAATTAAATTAACTGTGGTTCAACTATAAACATACTACCTGAATTTTGGTGCAACATTTAAATGCAGAGCGTATCTTAATAATTTATTTCCTGTAAAATGTCTTGATTCTACCTATTATTATTACTAGATTTTCTTAATTTATTTTAATTGACTTTTAAATTTGTCATCAATAGAAAGAAGAGAGCAATTTGTAATAAATTTCCTCAAAATAAAGGCAAAGTGATGATTATTATTCAAACAGAAAACTACAGCTATTTCTTGTTACTGTACATTTCTTCTCTGAATCTCCACAGCTGTAATTTCAATTTTTAAAACACAGAATGACATTATTTTACACAGAATAACACATTTGCTGTGAACACGTTAACTCATACTGATTTATGTTAACAATATTTTATTACTGCCTGATAACAGCAATTAACTTTCACCACTTCCATGATCAAGCCTTAATAATTTTCTGATGGAACTCTTATATTTGAGTTGTATTTTAATTCAAAACATTCATGATCAAGTAAGGATGGGTCAAATCCAACTCCCTATCAGAATTCAAAACAATACAATGATATCATCAACAACTTTCAGATTGAATTTTGTGATCTTAATGAAGACTTCTTAGGACCAATAAAAACAATGCTGCATGTCAATAGATGCAAAAATATACATTGTTGTAAAAGCACTATCGTATGGTTACATCTAAACCTTTGTCTGCTATGAAATGCATTGCATTTTCAAAGGAGGCAGTTGGTCTATCTGAGAACCTGGGAACAAATAAACATATTATTGAAAACAAATAGTCATATTAGAGAGAGAGGGAGAGGAAGAATATTATGATACTACCCCTTACTGGAATCCAGATGCGTTACAGTCATCTTTGTGTTTGCCTTTGTCCTTGCTAAGTTCTTCTTTCATGCATGCTGTGCTTTCCTTGCTCACTGCATTAATCACTGTCTACAGTTGGTACGATTTAGCTGTGGTTCTGTTAAGAATATCACAGACTGCTCAAAATTCACTTGGTACAACAGTAATTATGAATTAAATAGAGTTTAATAACACAGTGCAAATCCTTGCAAAGTCTTGGTCCTAAATTCAAATATGCAAAAATGTTACATTATTCTATATGCTTTACATGCCATTCTTTAAAAGATATCTATTAAGATAATTACCTGAAATGGTCATCAGTGACAGGTTAGTCAATTAAAAATAGTATTTTATAGTATTTTATAGTATTTTATGGTATTTTATGATTTTACCACCAATCTCTAACTTTATTTATTTTTCAGTTAAACTTTATTATTGTCACACATGATTAAGTGGGCTGTGATAACTCCTGATAAAATTTCTGAGAGAAAAACCATTAGGTTCTGTGGTAAAAAGTGAAACACTGCTTTATTTCCTTAACTTAAGTCCTTGTCAGATTACTGATTTAAAAGTAAAAAGAAAAAGAAAATAAAGAAATTTGCAAGTCAAATTTTAGTAAGAAAAAAAAAAATAGCCTTCCTAACCCTCCAAAATCCCTTAGCCATTACATTAAAATCTACATAATCTAAACATATGTGAAAGGACCCACATGCCCTCCATGCAATACCTCCTCACACTCCCTTGTCAGAAACTTCAGTACAACTCTTCACAGTAAAGCAATTCTGTAAAGTCAAGCTTGTATAAAGAAAAATATGACCATTTAAAGAAATAAAGGTTCAAAAACTACCTGATCTAACAGAAGTATCCATGTATACATATAGTAATTCCTAAAATATAGAATTTTATTCTTAATTTTCAATTTCCCTAATCCAGAGTGTTACAAGATTTCCTTACAAACCGCCTACCAACAGAACTACTCATGGAAGAAGACTGAATATAGAGTTCAGATAGTTAATGCAATTATATATGAATCATAAAAAGGATTATCAATTAAGTATCACCACACTTATAGAAAGGTACTGTTCTGGTCAGATTTTTTTTATTTTTTTTTAGATTATTGTAATTAACACCTACATTAACTGAAAACCAGTAAAAATGGATGATCATGCAAATGGACAAGATTTCTCTACAATAAAACCCCTATTTTTTTCCTAGTAACAGGATACAATCGTGTTTGTTTTTTTTTTTGTTGTTGTTGTTTGTTTGTTTGTTTTTAATTATCTATGTAATTCTCACATTAACTTTCAACTAATGTATCAATATAACGATTAATACATTTAGTTTATATGTTTACCCGTTGTCAGTTTTATCTAAAGAATAATAAAGCTTCATATTCCCGTTCAAAGATACTGTCTACATACTAATCACTTTTTAAATAGTACATGATAGCTGTTTTGGAGTGTGTGTCTGTGTGTTTTAAACTTAATTCAGACTATATAATGTTATTGTGAGACCAGAAGGCAGTATTATCTTTGTGCCCTTTGGTAGGTCAGCCAATAAAATGTACTACTACTCTGTATTTCCACTCTACTTCCTGCACAACTTCACACAACCACCTATTTTCAAGGTACTGCTGGTATTAGAAATACAGAGACTATTAGCCCTGATATACTGTTTCTCTGCCCTGCAACCAATTTATAGGCTCTGCTGGTCAACATGGTTGTCTCCATCTCCTCTCCCACCACTCAAATTCTACTGTCTACTCCAATATCTCGTACTGAGGCTCAAGTTTCATTACCTTTCTCCATTCTGTAACTCCAAGGACTGCCAACTTGATTAGCTAACTGCACTCAACATTGCCTCTTGGAATGGTCATTGGACCGTTCCAATGCAACCTGACAAAACAGTCTTCTGATGATGTCATGACAGTGAGAAATGATACTATGATTGACTCTCCAGTCACTACTTTTACCTTCAGATTCCAAAGAGGACAAATACTTATCAGACATGTCCTAGTTCTCAATCAAAGAAAGGGCTGTTTCACTGAACCTGTTCTAAGCTTGGACTGTCAATAAAATAAACAGCACACAGGTGTACCAAGCAGTGGTAATTGTCACTTATCCTACTGCTAAGAAAGCTCATACACACACCTATAAATAAATAATTTGATGAGAGAAAAAGAAGACATATATAAGGGAAACAGTTCACAGACATCAGAATATATTAATATATCTCTATGTCAGTTAAATTTTGGTTGTCTGTTCATACATTCCATGTCAAAAATAGTCAGCGTGGTTTTTTTGTTGCTGTTTTTGTTTTTGTTTTAAAAAAGGGGAGTAAAGTTCAATGCTCGACTGTCCTATCTTCATAAATGCCAGATGCAACCCCTAATTGACTCTTTGAAATAAATAAAAAATCAAGTAGCACATCCAGATCCTAGTAACCGCAAATATTTGAAGTTGTCTCCTTCAGACCAAAAAGATGTTCTTAAAGCCTTTACTAATAGCTTGCTATTCCCAGCTTAACCATCATTAAAAAACAGTGACATGAGCCAGAGAAAAATAATGTAACTTCTTTTACTTTACAATAATGATTAAAGATACACTGCTTTTGTCCAAGCTGTACTTCAATTGATATTTGTTTATGCAAATTGAAACTCTATCAGCTACTGACAAAGACTGCTCTTTGACCACACACAGAAGTATACTAAAATATTTTGTATCAGGGGATTCTTCTGGTCACTGAAGAATTTGTTTTGCTTTTCACTTCTTACACACTTCTAACAGTGAATTGAACAAATGATGAAGCAGCTTTTCTTCTTGTTCCCTCCCAGGTTCCAATTCAGCATAAAAAAATGAAGAATTTGATTGATCTTTAATGAATTATGATAAAGATTTCTGGATTAGAAGCTCCATTGTTCACAAAAAGGTTTGGGGCTCAGATGATAATCATATAGATTATCATATCATATAGAAGATGTACGAAGAACGGCTGAGGTCACTGGGCCTGTTCAGCCTGGAGAAGAGGAGGCTGAGGGGAGACCTCATCACAGTCTACAACTTCCTCGTAAGGGGGTGTCGAGAGGCAGGAGACCTTTTCTCCATTAACACCAGTGACAGGACCCGCGGGAACGGGGTTAAGCTGAGGCAGGGGAAATTTAGGCTTGACATCAGGAGGGGGTTCTTCACAGAGAGGGTGGTTGCACACTGGATCAGGCTCCCCAGGGAAGTGGTCACTGCACCGAGCCTGTCTGAATTTAAGAAGAGATTGGACTGTGCACTTAGTCACATGGTCTGAACTTTTGGGTAGACCTGTGCGGTGTCAAGAGTTGGACTTGATGATCCTTAGGGGTCCCTTCCAACTCAGGATATTCTATGATTCTATGATTCTATATTAGTATGACCAGTCTAATGGAACTACAATAATTTTCTCATGTGCATGATCTCTTCAAAGGATGACAGACATTTGCAGCTGTTCTGCAGTTCTTACTATATACATTTTCATAATAATCTTTCTTAGCCTTCACTACCCCCATTAAGCTGTATTTGGCATTTCCTAGTAAAAAAAAATAAAATACTGCAATAAAAGGTATGGACCTTTCCTAAATACCACCAAAAGCCATTATCCATTGCACCACCACCACCACTGCAATCCAACAGTATTGCAACATAAATAACTTTGCAAGGTAGGAGCAGGGAAGGTGCTCTCCTCAGTAGTTCTCAAAAGAAAAATGAAGAAAATGTTAGTTTAGAAAGACTGTGCAATTTCAAAGGGAGGTGCTCTGGAGTGTAAGAGTATGGACAAAAACCACTAAGCTCCTACAGCATCAGAGCACTACTGAAAGTGGCTAGCAAATGTGACGCTCATCTACAAGAACAGCTGGAAGGAGGATCTGGGAAACTACAGGCTGTCAGTCTGACTTCAGTGCTGGGGAAGCTCAGGGAGCAGATTATCTTGAGTGTCATCACATAGCACATACAGGGCAATCAGGTGATCAGGCCCAGTCAGTATGGGCTTATGAAAGGCAGGTCCTGCTTGACGAACCTGATCTCCTTCAACAACCAGGTGATGTGCTTAGTGGATGAGAGAAAGGCTGTGCATGTGGTCTACCTACACTTCAGTAAGGCTTTGGACACTGTTTCCCACAGCATTCTCCTAAAGAAGCTGGCTGCCCAAGGCCTGCATATGCTTTGCTGAATTAAAAACCGACCAGGTGGCTGTCCGGGTCCAAAGAGTTGTGGTGAACAGAATTAAATCCAGTGGAGGCCAGTCAGTGCTGGGACCAGTTCTCTTCAATATCTTTACAAATGAGCTGGATGAGGGGACCACGTGCACCCTCAGTAAATTCACAGATGACATCAAGTTAGGTGCAACTGTTGATCTGCTTGAGCGTAGGAGAGTTCTGCAAAGGGATCTGGATATGGTGGATTGATGATCCAAGGCCAACTGCATGAATTTCAAAAAAGATAAGTTCTGTGCTTGGATAATGACAATCCCATAAAACGCTATAGGCTGGGGGAAGAGAAGCTGGAAAGCTGCCCAGATGAAAGGGACCTGAAGCACATCTCCTGAATATCTTTTAGCTAGTCATCTCTCTGCTTAATGTAGAAATCTGTAACAATAATAGAGCATTGCAATAGCAATTGCTATGAAACTCCTCACATCTTTCCTATGTGGAAGAAATGCTAACTTGTATTTAAGTATTCAAATAAAACAGGTTCATTTCCTTTTAAATTTCTAGTAAGAAAAATAAATATGTCATTAGTACACATTCTATTTTCCATTATTGCCAGGTTGAGTGAGAACCAGAGAATAACTATTGAATCTAGAGTTCACATTTGTTCAGCATTCAGAGGCAGAAAGACATCCTTGTCACTTTTAAATCTTTGCCAAAAATCAAGAGAACAGAAAAAAAAAATATTTTGAGCTAGCTGCAACTTTTTTATTTCAGTAAACCAGTATGAAATGTAAAGAAAAAATATGCCTTCATAAGATTTTTGCTGAAGACTTTTATAAAGAATGATCACAATCACAGAAAGGAGAAAAGTGCTAGCAACATGGGGGTGGAATCTCTCCTACAAGATGGACCTGAAATGTTTCAATCAACAGTCAACAATTTTAGATTGTAATTGAGATTTATGCTGTGTTTTGATTTGAGGGTTAGGAAATGCTGTTACACTAACGAGCTCTTGTGAATGATAACTTAATCAAACCTTTTACAATGAGTGTTTTAATTCTGAGAATTTTACAGTACTCTGTGGACAATTAATATGCACGTTAAGACTGCCATAAACACCAATTTATTAACACTAGAAACACGTCATTAAATCAGAGAAAATACTTCTGTATAGTATAAGTAAACCTTCAGGAATAGCTACTCCTCAGGACTTTATTACCTTTATTTTCAATAGCTTGGAAGAAAACATCTGTAACACTTTGCATAACACCAGCCTGAGCACTTACATTTACACCTATATTTGAGTTTCACAAGCAAAAGTATTTCTGGAGCTGTGAAGATAATAGAAATTGAATGCAGGGAATGAGTAGAAGAAGGAAAATAATGATAATGGGAACAGAGAATGTATATATGAAAATGAAAAATCATTTTAGTAAGCCTGATAAGCTGCCTCCTTTATATATATATATATATACGTGAATACGTATATGAGTATATATATGTATATGTATGAATAGTTTTTGAAGCTAAACAAATAACAAGAAGCCAGAGAATTATTAGGTCAAAATCCTGTGAATTTGTGTACAAGTATTCTCATATTCTCAACTCTTTGCTTTTTGTTTCTTTCAAAGTCTCCATGATTAATTTTACAGGAAAAGACTCAGTGATAACTGAAATATCATTAGAACAATGAAACCATGAGCTTCAGAACAAGGAAACAGTAATTTTTACTTAGACAGTGTAAGGACAGAGTTGTTTGCAGGGATGGTTTTTGATATGTTGTTTTTTAATTTCTTATCATCAACTAAAAGTCAGATGTAAAGTAACATTTAACTTCTAATCTAGCAACCCTTCTCTGATCAGCTAGCAGTAATGAGCTTGAGGAAAGAGAGAAAGACACAGAAGCTGATATTAAGGTGCATTTCTACTAATCAGAGATTGATTTAAACTCTGCACATTTTGTAAGTGCTAAATTAATATTTTTATTCAAAGGATGACAATTTACAAAACATATAAATAAATACTCATATAAATAGGCAGAAGAGAAAGAGCTGTTGTTTCCAAAATCTGCTTTGGATTATATTTTTTAATCTGTTTGCCTAAACATTCCACAACATTTACAAGAATATAAATAATACAAGATAATAGTGAATAACAGCTGTCTCTTTTGTTATTATAATTTTTTTTAGCAAAGAATGGTTAATATTTTGAGCTTTAAAGAATTTTCAAACAAATTTGAATCAAATAGGATCAGAATTACTAGAATTAAACATTGCCAATAACTTAGCACAGAGTGCTTCCCAAATCTTTGATTCTCAAAAACAATTCACTTACCTTGATAGCAGAGTTTTTAAAAGAAGCATTTCAGAATATTTCTATATATATCTATTTTTATAGATACGTATTCTATCCAGAATAGAATCATAGAATCATAGAATCATAGAATGATTTGAGTTGGAAGAGACCTTAAAAATCATTTAATTCCAACCCCCCTGCCATGGACAGGGAAACCTTCCACTACACCAGGTAGCTCAAAGCCCCATCCAACCTGGCCTTGAACATTTCCAGGGATCTGGGTCTTTGTAGGAGAGGTGTCAGACCTCTGGTCATCTTTGTGGCCCTCCTCGGGACTTGCTCGAATATGTCCATTTGACATCTGTGCTGGGGGTTCCAGAGCTGAATGCAGACCTCCAGGGGTTGCTCTATCACAAGAGCAGAACAGATGGGGAGAATCACCTACTGGCCACAATTCTTTTGATGCAGCCTTTCTGGGATGCAAGCACAAATTGCTGACTCATGTTGGGATTCTCATCAAATAACACTCCCAAATTCTCTTTCTCAAAGCTGCCCTCAATCCATTCTTCACACAGCCTGTATTTGTGCTGTGCATATATGACTGTATAAATGAATCCCCTTTATTAATAATAAAATAAATATAAAATAAAATAAAATAAAATAAAATAAAATAAAATAAAATAAAATAAAATAAAATAAAATAAAATAAAATAGTAAAATGAATTTCTCAAACAGTAGAAATTAAAAGATGAAGAGAAATTGATTTCACATAAAACTAAGACTATAGTTTTAAGAGATTGCCATGCTTCCTACAAAACAGAAAGAATTCTTGAATTTTAAGACCAAAATTTAAATAACTCTAGATAACAAATCCTGCAACTGATACAAATTATTTCACCTGATAATGGTGAGAAGAAATTTAAGATTGTAAGAGGTACTCCTTTTTATTGCTTTTGTTATTTTGTGTGTGATTAGATCTCTTAGAATAAGTACAAAAATGTTAAGCAAAATATGTAAACACGATTTGCAAATAATGATCTGACTGAATCCTAAGAATATCTATTACTGGTAAATTTAGGCTCATGTAGTATCTATTAAAAAAAAAAAAAAAAGTTAAAACAAACAAAATACAACATAAGAAATTAAAAGAGGTAGCTGCATAAACTGACTTCCTTTGCAATACAGGCAGCTCCAACTCTCAGTTGAGACAGGCTTCTTTTTCTTGCAAATGTAAGAATGGCAGACCTCATATCTTGCCCAAAGTCTTTCAAGACTTAATAATTCTCTTTCAATTATTGGTCTCAATTGATTTTTTTCTGATTTTAGAATATTAAATCATTACCATACTTTATAAACATGATGATGCATTTCAGGGGAGACTGAAACTGCAAGTATATATTCATAGCAAAACATTCATCCGTATATTTTAATATCAGTCTAGCCTGAAAGAAGTTGTAAATCATTAAAAAGAGAATCCATGGTATACACAAGCAGAGTTCAAAAATAATATGGAATAAAGGAAATGGAGAGTACTTTAGTAAGTAGAGACGAGCAAACTGTGACTGAATCTGTGCTTTCACTGCAGGGTCTTTGAAAAAAAAAAAACAAACACAACAAAGTTAGTGTTTTTTTTGTTTGTTTGTTTTTTTGTTGTTGTTGTTTTTTTTTAATTTCGTTTAAAACACTAGTAATGTACTGTTTTACAAAGAGAATGAAGGCTATATATCAAAACTGAAATTCATTTATTCCTAGGAATTGCAGTAGGTCTGAATGCTAGAACGTAAAATAAATAAAATCATAGGAAAAAAGATCACACTAATAATAATATCATAGAATTATAGAATCATTGAATATCCTGAGTTGGAAACAACCCACAAGATATGTTCAACAAGTTATGTTGAACTCCCAGCTTCTCACAGGACCGTCCAATCAAATCGTATGTCTGTAAGCATTGTTAAAATGCTTCTTGAACTCTGGTAGGCTCAGTGCCATGAACATTTTCCTTAGGAGCTTGTTCCAGTGCCTGACCGCCTTTTTGGTGAAAATATTCAATTTGAATATACAATCTATATTAAAAGTGTTGAGCAAGCCAAAATGGGGGAAAAAAAAAAATAAATTTAATTGAAGCTATGCTTAGCACTTCATCACGAGCCAAGAGATTTTCAGATTGACCTAGACAATGCATTTACAAAGTGTCCATAAACTCAAAACAAATGTTATAGCTTTCAGAAAGTCAGCTCAAGTGTTTGATTTGCTTTGAAATTCCCAATCTTTTATTGACATTTCAAGCCCTTGGTATATCTTGTGGCCATCTGACAAATGTTTTAGACCCCAAAAACTTCGATCAGATGGTCTACATAATTTGATGGTTTTGACATAATTTGACATCAGCTTAAAGTGCTAACTGGAGTGGTGACATTTTTAGGCTTCTTAGGATGACCATGCTTATAAAACTGCAAAAGTTACATAGATAAAACTCTTCAGAAGATTTTTTCAAAAAATCACACAGACACACACATGCACAAAAAAAAAAAAAAAAAAAAAAAAAAAAAGGTTTTGAGATACAGCACAAAGACTTCTCTTCAAATAATAAAATTATTACTAGGTAGCACTTCCATGATGACTGCTCTATTAAGAGCTGTCTATTATGTGCAATGCTCCAAAGAGCCAACTAACACTTTGCCATGTTACTTACTGTTCTAAAACATTTCTTTTCACTCTCCAGAGTACAGGCAATACGTGGACACATAGCATGGTAACTCCAGTCCTTGACATTACATGGCAACACTAAAATTACAATTAAGGTTAAGATTTGGTATTGACAGCTAATGGCCATTGCTTCTAAAATCATAGAAAAAATGTTCAGTGCTTCAAATTGTGTGTGCAAAAGAACATTGCTTTCTTAAGATAAGACATGAAAAGCACTCTGACATTTTTCTTCTGAGGCCTGAGTACAGGTATTGGAAATCAAAATTCCCTTGAATCTTTACACTTGGTTATTTACAAAGAGTTTGATGGTACAATGAAAACTAAAGTAGGAAGTGACTTATAAATAACAATACAATTAACCGAGACATAAATCTGGTTTCATTCTTACAAAATAAAAATCCAGATTTAAAAAAACAAATCAAAACAACAACAACAAAAAAAAAAACAAATCCATGTTGTTTTCCTTTTTAAACATAACTGCTCTATTTTCTAAACAACATTACTCTCTTCATCTGAACTACAGTGGACTATTTTTCCAGTCCTGACTGAAATGAGACATTAAAATCCTGTCAGAGTGAACATGTATGCTGGTAGAAAGAAAATCCACAGGATTCCTACTGTTATACTGTAATATAGGCATAGTTCTGCAAAACATTTGGAAAGATAAACATGAAGCAGATTTTAGTTCCACCGAATTCAGTGGGGCTTCTCAAATACAAATTTATGCAACAGCTTATATTCAGCTGGTAATTGCAAGTTAAGATGCGAAACTGCATTCTTTAAAGCCATGTCATGTATTATCTGCATGACCAAGAGCCTTGGTCTATAATGTCTGGTAGTAGAAAAATACCTAAGAAAAGCAGGTAGATTTAATAAATAAATATATATATATTTAAATATATTCCTACACTATATCCTTTCACAATAATACCAAGACGGCCACATTATCTATAACATAATAAAAGCTATTGTCACAACATTGCCAGGAGAATTTGAATAGCAATTAAACATTCTACTTATGTAACCATCAGTGCAAATAAGAAAAAACACTGCATATGTCATTACCATGCTGATTCCATGCTGTATGGAATCACATAAACACAGTATAATTACTGCTGAGCTTTGAAATAAAGAACAAAGACTCAAAGAAAAATGCAAACAAGATAAATTACAATGGAGATTGATCAGAATCACACTATGATAAATGATTCTGTTATTTTTCCTTGATAAAATACTTGATTTTTAAGACATAGAAAAAGATGCAACTAAAAAACTTGTACTTGGATACCACTAGTACATATTATTCAGTAAAGCATAACATGAGTAATCAATATTTAAAATTTAAACAAATTGGAATTATTGTAAGAACTATAGAACATGAGATAGGAACGCTCTGCAGGAGGATCTGGATACATTGGACCAATGGGATGAGGTCAACTGTATGAAGTACAACAAGGCCAAGTGCCGGGTCCTGGACCTGGGGCGCAACAACCCCAAGCAGAGCTACAGGCTGGGAGATGAGTGGTTGGAAAGCTACCTGGCAGAGAAGGACATGGTTGATAGTCAGCTGAATATGAGCCAGCAGTGTGCTGAGGTGGCCAAGAAGGCCAACAGCATCCTGGCTTGTATACAAAGCAATGTGGCCAGCAGGTCCAGGCAAGTGATTGTCCCCCTGTACTCGGCTCTCGTGAGGCCACACCCTGAGTACTGTGTTCAGTTTTGGGCCCCTTGCTACAAGAAGGACATCGAGGTGCTTGAGTGGGTCCAGAGAAGGGCAACGAAGCTGGTGAGGGGTCTGGAGAACAAGTCCTATGAGGAGCAGCTGAGGGAGCTGGGCTTGTTCAGCCTGGAGAAGAGGAGGCTCAGGGGTGACCTTATTGCTCTTTACAGATACCTTAAAGGAGGCTGTAGAGAGGTGGGGGTTGGTCTATTCTCCCACTGCCTGGTGACAGGACAAGGGGGAAGGGGTTAAAGTTGCGCCAGGGGAGTTTTAGGTTGAATATTAGGAAGAACTTCTTTACTGAAAGGGTTGTGAGGCATTGGAATGGGCTGCCCAGGGAAGTGGTGGAGTCACCATCCCTGGAGGTCTTTAAAAAGACGTATAGATGTTGAACTTAGCAATATGGTTTAGTGGAGGACTTGTTAGTGTTAGGTCAGAGGCTGGACTCAATGATCTTGAGGTCTCTTCCAACCTAGGCAATTCTGTGATTCTGTTAACTAAACTGAGTTATGCTAGAAAACAAACAAACAAACAAACAAACAAAAAACTATAATGCTACTGCTCTTGCAGAATCATGTTTGGGACTTTAAGAATTTAAATCATTCACCTTACTGAATTGCAAGCTAAAATTCATAAAATTTTAAAAATAAAATTCAGTAAGAAGAAGTGCAAAGTCCTGCACCTGGAGAGGAACAACCCCATGCACCTGTATCTTCTGCACCTTCCCCAGCTGGGAAGCAGCTCTGCAGAAGAGATCTCAGGAGTCCTGGTGGATGCCAAGTTGAATATGAGCCAGCAATGCGCCATGCCCCAAAGAAAGTTAATGGTATTCTTGGCTGTATTAAAGTATTGCCAGCATGTTGAGGGAAGCAACCCTTCCCATTGCTGGTGAAGCCACACTTGGAGTACTCTGTCCAGTTCCAGGCTCCTCATTAAAAGAGCTTACTCTTGGACTTACTTGAGAGAGTCCAACAGAGGGGCACTAAGAAGATTAAAGTACTGGAATACCTCTTAAATGATTTAAAGGTTGAGAAAGCCTGGACTGTTCAGCCTGGAGAACAAGAGAAAGCTCAGGGGGGATCTCATCAAGGTACATATGTATTTATATACCCGGATGGAGGATGCAATTAAGATGGAGCCAGGCTCTTTTCTGTGTTTCACAGAGACAGAAAAAGGCAATGGGTACAAACTGTGACAGGACAAAAAGTAATGGACATAAACCAGTACATGCGAGGTTTCTCCCAAACACTAGGAAACGTTGACTGAGTACTGGCACACGTTCCCCTGAGAGGCTGTGGAGTCTTCCTCCTTGGACATCTTCAAAAGATGCTTGGATGTGGTTCTGGGCAACCAGCTCTGAGTGTCTCCTGTTTGATCTGTGGATTGGACCAGAGGACCTCTAGAGGCCCCTTCCAACCTCAGCTACTCTGATTCTGTGAATCTTTCAAATATGCTGATTAAACTTTTTGTGCAAATGTAATGTGAAAGAGAAAACTCATAAATGCTTCCCCCCCCACACTCCTTTTTAAATGTTTTATTGACTCTTTCCACAAGGTAAAAATGGCAAATCTGGCATGACTCAGAGAAAAATCTGTGTAAGACAGAAATATGATCTATACAAAAATCTCTGCAGGCTAGAAATTGAAAAAAAAAAAAAAAGTTTTAGTTATCAAAAGATACGTGTTCCAAAACTGAATGGTTTGTTCAATGGTTTATGAAGCACTATATAAGAAGTTTCTTGTAATGCTACCATTCTGTAAAGTAATGAATACTGTGTACTATTATGCCAATTAACATCCTATAACCTTCTTTTTGAGATTCCACTTCCAAAAATTCTACCTTTTCAAAAGCTACTTGAAATGGAAAGGTGTCCTCTGGTAAAACAGAGCATGAAAAACTAACGCAGAAGATACTCATTCTAATTCATGTTCAGCCACTGACTTTTCCAGTGATTTTAATTTACATGATCAATCCAGATCTCTAAACTCCCAGTCCCAGGTAAAGCTGATGGGGGATGGGCACCCACCTCTCATATGCTTTAGAAACCCACCCCACCCACCTTTTAATTCTTCATTCAAAGTACAAATCTGTACTTAAAGAAGAACAAACAAAGAATAAAGAGAACAAGAATGTGAAAAATAAGTATTTTAGAGCAGATATGACTGATTAGGTCAGTGAGTTTTAGAATCTGGTACACTAGTTTCCTATCAGATAATTTTAACAGCGGCTCAAAGCAAAACAATAGCAACGTATGTGCTTCTATGCAGCAAAAACTGCTATCTGACAAAACTACAGAAAAAATAAAAACAAAAAGAAACTAAACAAACAAACAAACAAACAAACAAACAAACAAAACAAACACTGAATGTAGTTCAGGCATGGACCTGGCAATACACTGCAAAAGAAGAAGCAAGTGGGGTATTTTCTTGAATCTGACCTCTTTTTCAGGAGCAGTGCAGGAGGTAAAACACATTTTATATCATTTCAATAATCTTCAATGCAGTTTTAAAAATATTTATACCTGGTTTAAATGCAAAATATAAAAAACAAAACAAAATGTTAGCTAGGATTTGATGAATGAGAAATGAAAAAAATAAAGAAAATCACTGTACAAATACCGTATAAGTCCTTGTATTTAAATACTAATAGTTCCTCTACGTATTTGTTAATGTTATTCCATTAGATGGAACACTATCAATTCCTAAAGACTTCTCTTCATTATCTGCAGCTTTGGCTATAGAAACATTTGCTTAGCATAGGAAAGTGAAAAACAAGAACTACAGTTAGTAATTATGCGATACCATTCTGTTTAGCTGATGTGCTATTGTGCTGGGAACTAACTCACCATGGCACAATTTGTGTGGAACAGAAGGCTGGCTTAGATGCAGATTTGAATATTCATCTATGAACAAATTAGTTCATGCAAATACAATCAACCTCTTGCAGATACCTGGTTGGATCGCACAGACCACTTATCAGCTTAGCCTAATGCAGCTTCTGACTATTGCTTGCTGGAAAACACTACAAAAATATACAGCAAAACTATTCATTGGAGCAACACAAAAACTAGGTTGACGTCAGTATGTTTGTTTGTTTTTTTCCCCTCACCTTCTTAAGACAAATCTGTTGATACCTCAAACCAAAACAATCTTCCTCAAGCAGAGCTGTAACAGTAAGTACCAAACTTAGAGAAATTCTGAGTTACAAAATACCTGAGTTACCTCACAAAAAAACTGCACTTTAAACTGAGACATTTCTAAGAAGAAAATAAACTTGGAAGATTGTCAAAGCAAAAACAGACAGACCAACCAACCAACCACAAAAAACAGAACACTCATATACATGTATGCTAAACACAATGAAAAACAAACAAACAAAAACCAATGTGAGAATAATTAAACTAATATATATTCCAGTCAAGTAAAAACAAGTAAACTTCCACTATCTAAAAACCTTATGTAAATTTAATAATTAAAACTCAAAGAATAAGCTCCGATTTTTCTGTACATAGTAATTTTTTTTATACATGGATAGCTTAAACCTCTACTTAGTAGAGTTATGTTAAAAGTGCATAGAGGTGTCTCTTGATCATAAAATTTTTGCTTGCTCATGCTTCATTTGCTATCAATATTTCCTATTTGATATATTGATATATTGACATATTGATATTTGATACTGATATCATTCTGTCTATTAGAAAACAGCATTTGCCTGACAATTTACAGAAATATGCCTCAGCTAAGAGTCTTTTTCAACAGACATTGTTCTGGACTTATCTCAAGGGGATATTGACCAAAAGGATTCTAGCAGATTGGAACCCAGATGAAAATAAAACAACAGAAACAGTAGGCTGATCCACAAACTACAAAATTTTCTTCATACATAGCAGCTTGGATTGCTCTTCAAGGATACAAATCCAAGGATTGCAAGCCTCTATCGGTGTAGGAAAGAGAAGTATGCACCAAATTTTTGATGGAGTAAATGAAGGCAGTTGTAGTTGTCATACCGTAAATGCAAGGAAGTAAAATGGATGGCAGTGAACAAAAAGAAAATGCTGCTTGTATCATCTGATAGCACTATCTTTTCTTTCAGTGATGACCTCCTTTTCATTCAATGCTGTCTTGTAGCACTGACATACCCACTACTTCTCAACGTGGCAGAAATAGAAAATCACTTACATGAGTTTAAATGGCAGGGGGGAGTAGAAATAGAGGGAAAATAGAAATAATGACTGAACGTGCAAAGTATTATGCTCCAGCCTGTGAGAGGTATTGTTCTTGTTATCAAGAAAAGTCATATTAAAGGAACTATTATGAGTGTTTGTATGACCTGCTATCAGATTAACTGACTTGAAATAAAAATATATTTATTCTATAAAAGATAATGCCTCTCAAGAATCTCGTATAATTTAAATTGCACGAAGTTTTATTATTACACAACTGCATTAGGTGCAATACTATTTGTATTTATTATTAATGTATCTTTTAAAAATAAAAGAGATTAATGATAAATAGCATAGAAATAATATATAACATTATATATATATGTATATATATATAACATTTTGCTTTGCTTCTTAAGTATTAATTGAAAATATTTATTCTGCCTTGTTCTTATGTGATTTGAGACTTTCCCAAATACCTGTGAAATAGATACCTACCTCCAGTAAGTTTGAATAGTAATTATCTCATGTCCAATCAATTGGTCATTGAATGAATGTGTAAAAATTAAAATTAAGTTCAGATAAACTGTAAAAGTACCCTTTATTTCCTTTATGAAACCTAACAGTACCACTCTGTGCCTAGAAGACAGATGCTGAAAAGCTGCACTAAAACATGTCTCTTACATGAGGAAGAGGTTATTTGTAATACATTTTGACCTAATCCCAACAAAAGGAAAACAAGAGAAAGATGGAGAAATGGCAGAAGCTATACAAAAGTTCTGAATAAACCTGAAAGCAGTAAGATGTATGTATACTTTGATGTGACTAAAAGGAAAGCAGCTGCAATATTATTACATTTTTTCAAGTTTAATCACTATTTTAGTACTTTTTTTTTTTTTTCTTGAAACATCTTCAACATTCAGATGAGATTTCAATCACAATGGCTCATTTATAATTCATTTAATCCTATTTTTATAAAGAACAAAGTAGCTGAAACAGAAGTCAGGAGGCCACACATGAGTAACAAGTATATGTACTGCAATGGAAAATATTTCATTCAGTGAATTCCACCTACTATTGTGATAAGATAATGTCTTTATATTGGAATATAAGAAATGTTTTCTTTGAGAAAGAGAAATAATTCACATATTTTGAATATTAACTCCAATGCTCTTTGAATAAAGTTTTTCTAGAATAGAATAATACAAGATCTGTCAGCATTTTAACTCATTCGATGAGAAAAATTGGAAAACAAACCTGCATGAAATTTGGTGACATTTCTATTACTATCACATACTCAAATTTGTCTGTTACCATATTGCATTGCAGGAATTGAGGCAGCACATATTTGTAAGATTTGTAAGATTTGCAAGCACTCATTGTACAAACTTTTTAATCTATGTGCATTTATAGAATAAAATCTTTATTAAATACATATCCATTAGAATAGTAATAATAATAATGAAAAGTTTCTTAAATTATGAATCTATTGCAGAGATATTAGCCTAATAAATATGACTTTAGTACTTTAGTATATCTCTAGTATAGACACGGGTGTTAAACATTATATCTAATACATATTTGGGCTCCTTTCTTAACAGGCAACTGTAATTTACATGTACAACCCTTGTATGCACACCTCAGAGTATGAATATGTCAGTTGAAAAAAAAAAAAAAGCAATGGATATCAAATATTTGTTTTTATTAAATGTATTATATTTTTAAATAGGTTTAGAAAATTTGCATTTCTAACTTCATTTGACATTTTGGTTATCACTATGTATTTCTGAAGCTTTTTCACAGCATCTGATCTTAAGACTTTAATTTACTTGCTAGGAGTAATCTTCACTGAAATCTAGATTACTAGTGCAGTTTATTCTTCTTTCTCTTTTGCAATTAAGAAAATTTTATAGAAACCCTTTCTTTTGCACTCTGGATATCTATCAGTTACTAAGACAAGTCAGATTAACAGAAAAATGCATCTGTCTTTTTTTCTTTTGTTTTAAGTAAAAGCCTGAGGGAGCAACATAAACTGATGGCTCATTACTGGGATACATCACAATATTAAACCTAAATTCCAATTCAAATATGATTTTGTATTTATAGAGAACTCCACAGATACTACTTTTTTCTATCCTACTATTTTCAGCAGCAGGAATAGTTGAGGCTTTTAAAACTTTTGTTATCCCATATCTCATTTCAATTAGTCCACACATGATAATTACATTTTTATTTTTTTCATCTATGTGTGTGACATTTTATCGATGAATAACTAAATATAAAGAGAACTATTCAATTCTTATTGGAGAGTATTATTTTCACCTGTGAAATAGTTCCACTTCCAAAATGAAAGTGCAATCATTATTTGCATTTGGTTGTAATCAGCCCACCAATTTCTTATGGCACAATAAAATAGTCAGTCCCGGGGGATCAAAAGCAGGTGTTTTTCCATTTTAGAAAATGGATGGTGAATTGTATTCACCATCATCAAGTCTTAACATTTATTTTTTTCAGTACTTATATTCAGTTTCTTACTTGCAATGTAAGTAAGCTTTCTTCACAAATATAATTAATCAACTACATTGCACCACGGCACACTAGAGGTCAGCCACCAATGGCCTAGATGTACTGTGATGTGCTTTTATTATTTCTAACTAGTGAGAGGGATAATGCCTCTGGTCACCATCAAGTTTCTCATTCACTTTTGAAAACAGACTGGCAATTCAATCTAACAATGAACAGATTAAATATATATATATATATATTCTGACTAATAATTATAGAAATTTAACTTCATCATGACATATACAAACATAAATAATAAAACCTTCTGATTTTGCTTCAGCTCATTATAAGGAGCTTTTACCGCAGGTTGGTGCACACCATTATTTTTTGTCATGCATCTTTAAAAAATATTACTTTATTTTTTCTCCAAAACTTCATTATAAGATCGGAGAAGTAAAAAAAATATATACTGAATATATATATATGCTGAAAGTATTAATGAAAAACAGTTCAGGGTTGAAAATGAAGCTGGTTTGAAAAGTTTGCACAGTTTAAATGGTTAATTTTGGTTAAATGCAGGTCTGATAGCATGGTCAAAACTTTGTATCGAAATATACTGGCCATACATAATAGTCTTATTTTTAACTGATGCCTAGTTAGTTTTTATGTGTCAATAAATTATATCCTACATTTGGAACTCTGATGGAGTGTTTCTGAGGATAATTAAAGAGGATGATATAAATCCTGGACTTTGTAATTTGGATTAGAATTTTTCCTACTGACTTCATTTGTGCAGGATTTCATACACATACATATCAAGTTACTATTCAGATCACTTGAAGATATATTTATGAAAGAAAAAAAAACACCATTCAGTCTGCTAAAATATAGAGTTGTTTTTTGTTTGTTTGTTTGTTGTCACAGATCTTCCCAGCACTTGAAGTGACAATGATACATGCAAGAGAAGACCTCAAGTCAAACAGTTCTTTGCTGTATTGTAAGTGGGACAAAACTGGAACACAGTGAAAAAAATAAAAACAAAAAAAATGAAAAGCATAGATTTGTAGTTCTGTATACCACCTGTCTCTGCTACTTGTTTTTCTGTCATGGTTACATATAGTTGTGTTAACACTTTTAAGTTTTGAGTTTTGGATTTGCTTTCTATTGTGAATATTGTGATATTAATTTTTTATTCAACAGAAGTATAATCTATTGTTAAACTCCATTTTTTTCTCTCATTTCTCTCTGTGATAAGGAAGTAGAGACTTTTTTTTTTTTTCTTGGAAAAGTTTTTCATATTATACAATATCCCATTATTATACCTACTTCTATAAAACTAGTAGCCTTTATAATATTTTATTTCCACAGTTTCAGGTCAACAGCTGAAATACAATATTAAAAGAACTAAGGGCAAGTTGAAATTTACATATTAATTTCCACAGAACCAGAATCACTAAGGCTGACAGTCACATGTCGAGAGTGCCTAATGCAACTCACTTGGATCAGGGTCAGCTACAGACGGCTGCCCGTGACCACATTCTGTTCAGTTTTAAATATCTCCAGGGATGGAGACCTCCCTAGGACAACCTGTACCAGTGATCACTCACCCTTGAATTAAAAAACAAAAACAAAAACAAAAAAAAAACTGCCTAAGAACAACAAAAAGTGATCCTTAAGTTTAAATAAACTTTGTGCACATTTCCCCTCGTGCTGTCCTTATGCCCCAGAGAGAGTCTGTCTCCCTTTTCTGCATGGACAACATTTTCCTGAGCTTCCTCTCAGGCACAAATACTCCTAGCTCTCAATCTCTCTTCATATGTACAATGCTCCATTTCCTTCACCATCTTTGTGACCCTTCACTGGATTTGCTCTAACTTGCCCATGTCTCTCCTGTTCAACACTGACCCCAGCGCTCCAAATGCATCTCACCAGTACTAAGCAGATGGGAAGGACCATCTCAGGCCAGGAAGTTGCTGGTTGCCTGTGCGACGTGCACATTGCTGCTTTATGATCAATGTTTTGTCCACCACCACATGCAGGCCATTTCTGTGAAGCTGCTTTCCAGATGGTGAGACATCAGCATGCCAGATACTCAAGTTTGTTCCTGTCTAGGTGCAAGGCTTCCTGTAGCCAAGGGTCAGTACATTCAGGCTGACATTTGGGCTTCAGAGTTGGGCTGATAGGAACCTCATGAAGTTCAATAAAGGCAAGTGCAGGGTCCTGCACCTAGGAAGGAATAACCCCATGCACCAGTACAGACTGGGGGCTGACCTGATGGAAAGCAGCTCTGCAGAAAGGGACCTGGACCAGCATGAGCCACCAATGTGCCCTTGAAGAAGGACAACAGTACCCTGGGCTGCATTCAGAAGAGCGTTGCCAGAATGTTGAGGGACGTGATCTTCCTGCTCTACTCAGCTCTGCTGAGACCACCTTGGGATTGTTGTGTTTAGTTCTGGGCTCCCCAGTGCAAGAAGGACATGGAACTACTGGAGCAAGTCCGGAGGAGTGTTACAAATATGATCAGGGGACTGGACCATCTGTCATATGAGGAGAAGCTGAGAGAGCTGGGTGTGTTTAGCTTGGAGAATGGAAGACTGAGAGGAGATCTTATCAATGTGTACAAATATCTGAAGGGAGGTTGTCAAGAGGATGGAACCAGACTCTTTTCAGTTGTTCCCAGTGAGAGAATGAGAGTCAATGGACACAAACCGAAACACAGGAAGTTCTGGAAGAATTTGAGGAAACACTTTACTGTGAGGATGAGAGAGCACACACAGAAACATGTTGCCCAGAGAGGCTGTGGAGTTCCCTGCTCTGGAGATACTCTAAACCTGCCTGGAATGCAATCCTGCACAATGTGCTCTAGGTTACCCTGCTTTGCAGGGGGGTTGCCAAAGATGATATCTAGAAGACCCTTTCAACTTCAACCATTCTGTGATTATGTGAATTCCCTTTCTTGAACTTCCTGTCAGCCCATTTCTTCAGCCTGCCAAGGTCCCTGTGAATAGCACAGCTACTTTGTGCTACTTTGACAAAATATTTCATTTAAGGTAAGAAGTGTAAGATTCTCTCCATTTTCCATTTTACCTCCCTAATTAACCCAAGTAAGAATGCTGATCTGAAGTATATCCAATGTGATCAGCCATGTGTAGTGGGTTTACGTGGCAAGGTTTTGGTAGCAGGGGCCGTAGGGGTGGTTTCTGTGAGAAAGATCTAGAAGCTGCCCCATGTTTGGGAAGGGCCCCATTGTTTTCCAGAGCTGAGCCAATAAGCAATGTTGTTTGCACCTCTGTGAGAGCATATTTAAGACAGGGAAAAAACGCTGCGCCACACAGCAGCTGGGAGTGAGAAACAGCCTGCAGGTGCCAAGGTCAGTGTAGAAGGAGGGGGAGAGGTGCACCAGGCGCCGGAGCAGAAGTCCCTTGCGGCCTGTGGTGAGGACCATGGTGAAGCAGGATGTCCCCCTGCAGCCCATGGAGTGCCACAGTGGAGCAGGGTTCCATGCTGCAGCCCGTGGAGGAGACCACGGTGGAGCAGGTGGCCCTGCACTGATGGAGGCTGCTGCCTGTGGAAGACCCCTGCCGGAGCAGATTCCGGGCCGGACCTGTAGCCCGTGGAGAGGAGACCACGCAGGAGCAGGTGACCTGGCAGGAGCTGCTGCCCGTAGGGGAGCCAGGTTGGAGCAGTTTTCTCCTGAGGGATAGACCCCGTGGTACGGACCCATATCTGGAGCAGTTCTGGAAGAGCTGCTGCCTGTGGGAAGCCCACGCCGGATCCGTTCATCAAGGACTGCATCCCGTGGGTGGGACCCCACAGCACAGGGGATGAGAGTGACCGAGAAGGAGCGGCAGAGAAGAAGTGCTGTAGACTGACCATAACCCCCATTCCCCGTTCCCCTGCGTCGCTCGGGGGGAGGAGGTGGAAGAGGGTGGATGGAGGGGGGGAAGGTGCTTTTGGTTTCCTTTTTTTCTTTGTTTTCTCACTTCTCTCGCTTGTTAGTAATAGGCAATAAATCTTACTATCTCCTTATGCTGAGTCTGTTTTGCCTGTTACAGTAATTATTGCGTGATTTTCTCATCCTTATCTCAACCCTTGAGCCCTTTTCACATATTTTCTCCCCATTCCTCTTTGAGGAGGGGGAGTGAGAGAGCGGCTGTGGTGGAGCTCGGCTGCCCACTCAAGCGGAACCACGACACCATGCAAGGTGAAAAATAAGTAATTGTGAATATTCATAAATAGATCAATAAACTGGGTGTTGTAATTTAAGCAAGAAGTTTCCTACTTATGAACTGCTTTACTTTTTTTACTTTTCAGGATCTCTAGCTTGGAACAAAATTGCCAACGTTCTCATATAAGCTAGGGAAATCAGCCACTGTCAAAGATCTAGTTTTTATAAGATCAATATTTTGAAACAATTCTAGTTGATTAGTGTGAGCTGATTAGTAGTTTGATCTGTACTAGCTTATACAGTATTATCTGATCAAAATTACTAGAAACAATTTTTCAGTCACTGAATTTGGCATGCAGATTCAACATTACAATCATGAATATGGGCAGGTGAATGTTTAACCTAGTATTACTTGAGCAAAATATTAATCATTCTGTGCAAAACACATGTAGTGAAGCACACATCCAAAAAAAGAATGTTAACACAAAACTATGAACAATGGTAAGCTAAGACAGGACAGACAGGAATGGCACAAAACTGCTAAACAGAAGGTTCAGACTGTGCATTTGGAAGAAGTTCTTTACTATAAGCGTGGTCAAACATTGGGACAGGCTTCTTAGTGAGGTGGTCAATATCCCATGCTTGTCAGTGTTTAAGAGGATAATGCACTCACGAATATGCTTTAACTTTTGGTTAGCCCTGTAGCGGTGAGGCAGTTTGGCTAGATGATCTTTGAGGGTTGCTTCTAACTGAACTATTCTATTCTATTCTATTTGATTCTATTCGATTTGATTCTAACGTTATTTGCTTAAATAAATAAATAAATAAATCAGGTTGCTACAATGTGTTCCCAGTTATATGGTTCATTGTCCAGCATTAATTAGCTACCTTTATCTTGGTATTGTTTATTATTTTTTTTAACCAATGCAATTGTCAAGAAGCAGTTTGTCTTAAAATTCAACCAGTGGGTTAGGTTAGCCTTCTCTCAGTTCTTTATATGTTAGAGGGCTACAGCGCTGTGGACTGACTTCATGCCTTCTGACAGCACAAATACCACAAATGAAGAGTTGCGTGAAGAGCTGAAATGGCAGGTCTTAGGGGATCTAGCAGAAAAACACTAAGCTTTACTGGTTGTTAGCAAGGGATCAGCTCTAATCAATTAATGATTTAATTGCTTAGACTAAGTTAGATAATGAACAACAGCAAGCCTACAATCAATTAAGTTCATTCAAACTTTCTATTTTTAGCACAGGACCTTGAGAACTATACCCTTCCTGCAGTGTTCTGAGTAAGAAGTCTCCGATACTTCAGTCCTAGAAAAAATGGAACACAACCAATAAAACGGAAGGGTTGCATTAAAAAAAAAAAAAAAAAAAAAAAAGAAGTATGCAGAGATAGAAAAAATGTATGTTATGTTTTAGCAAAACATGCTAGGCGCAAAAACAATCATGTTTTTCTTTCAAAATCTTTGGAAATCAGTAGTAGTACGATTCTTGAAATGGAGAACTTGTGCACAATTGAACTCCCCTTTGAAAAGGTCTATCTGGTCTTCACACAAGAGAAAAAATAGAATTTGGCTTCTCTTCATGTCTTCAGTGAGAATTCACCCTTTCTTCACTGAAAGTAGTGAAAGATCAGCAGAAAATAAGTCTTGTCTTGTTGACTGCTAGTCTGATCATATAGTACAAATACCACCAAAAGCAGCTATGTCATTTTTGATACTAGTCTGCTCAAATAAAAACACATTTTAAATGTTAAAAAAAAAAAAAGTGCAAGAATTCATTTGAATAATAAGCATGCAAGGTTGCTGCTGCTTAAGATTGATATTGTAATGCTACTTTGCTGACCTCTTACAAGTTTATGCAACTTAGATGAAATTTCTTTAATGAATTTTTCAGGCTATCATTTCCGCATGGCAAACATACTTTGTTTCTGCTTTGTGATGCATAATTGATGACAATTCAGTACCAGATTCCACATACATTTATGAAAACTGGTGCTTTCTTTCAGTGTTGGGAGAGAAGTAGAGTTGCTTGCAACGGGAAAAAGACAGCTGAAGGGAAAAAAGGATGCATACCAAGAAATCAAAACAATAAAAGCAGATAGTTCTGAACTGATGAACTAACAGGGTAAACTAACACAGAACATTCACAGCACAACAGAAGGGCAGGGTTACTCTCTGATGCCACAGAACATGGAGTAAGCAGTGAGTGACAGAACATGGAGTAACCAGTGAGTGGTGTAGCTCAGGCATGACTGTCACTGGGTGTTGTTGCAGTGCAGCACCCCTCCCAGGCTCTACTGCAAAGATAAGAGCACATCCTCTTTTCCATCCTCACCACAGAATAGAAAGCACGCCTTCTCAAGCAGAAGACATCCCCTGCCGGCTTCCATCTTCGGTCAGAAAGCACTCTAGCTTTGCCTGAGGGAAGCTCGGCCATGGACAGTAAAAGGTATCACAACCTAATAGTTGAGGGGTAGGGACTTGTACTGCATAGGCAGAACTTAGAATCATAGAATCATAGAATATCCTGAGTTGGAAGGGACCCTTAAGGATCATCAAGTCCAACTCTTGACACCGCACAGGTCTACCCAAAAGTTCAGACCATGTGACTAAGTGCACAGTCCAATCTCTTCTTAAATTCAGACAGGCTCGGTGCAGTGACCACTTCCCTGGGGAGCCTGTTCCAGTGTGCAACCACCCTCTCTGTGAAGAACCCTCTCCTGATGTCAAGCCTAAATTTCCCCTGCCTCAGCTTAACCCCGTTCCCGCGGGTCCTGTCACTGGTGTTAATGGAGAAAAGGTCTCCTGCCTCTCGACACCCCCTTACGAGGAAGTTGTAGACTGTGATGAGGTCTCCCCTAAGCCTCCTCTTCTCCAGGCTGAACAGGCCCAGTGACCTCAGCCGTTCCTCGTACGTCTTCCCCTCAAGGCCTTTCACCATCTTCGTAGCCCTCCTCTGGACACTTTCCAACAGTTTCATGTCCTTTTTATACTGTGGTGCCCAGAACTGCACACAGTACTCGAGGTGAGGCCGCACCAGCGCAGAGTAGAGCGGGACAATCATCTCCCTTGACCTACTAGCGATGCCGTGCTTGATGCACCCCAGGACACGGTTGGCCCTCCTGGCTGCCAGGGCACACTGCTGGCTCATATTCAACTTGCTGTCTACCACGACCCCCAGATCCCTCTCTTCTAGGCTGCTCTCTAGCGTCTCATCGCCCAGTCTGTACGTGCAGCCAGGGTTTCCCCGTCCCAGGTGCAGGACCCGGCACTTGCTCTTATTGAACTTCATGCGGTTGGTGATCGCCCAGCTCTCCAACCTATCCAGATCCCTCTGCAAGGCCTTTCCACCCTCATTCGAGTCCACAACTCCTCCAAGTTTGGTGTCATCAGCAAACTTGCTCAAAATACCTTCTATTCCTACATCCAGATTGTTAATAAAAATATTGAAAAGTACCAGCCCTAAAATGGAGCCTTGAGGGACCCCACTGGTGACCGCCCGCCAGCCTGACGCAGCCCCATTTACCATAACCCTTTGGGCCCTGCCCGTTAGCCAATTGCTCACCCATCGTATGATGTTTTTATTTAGCTGTATGGTAGACATTTTGTCCATTAGGATCCTATGGGAAACCGTGTCAAAAGCCTTGCTGAAGTCCAAAAAAATCACATCAGCTGGTTTCCCTTGGTCCACCATATGGGTGATCTTATCATAAAAGGAAATCAGGTTAGTTAGGCAGGACCTACCCTTCACAAACCCATGCTGGCTGGGACCAATGACTGCTTTGTCCCCCAGGTGCGCCTCAATAAGTTCGAGAACCATCTTCTCCATGATTTTACCAGGCACTGACGTGAGACTGACAGGCCTGTAATTGCTAGGGTCTTCTTTCTGACCCTTCTTGAAAATCGGCACAACATTTGCCAGCTTCCAGTCTACCGGGACCTCTCCAAATTCCCAGGATCATTGAAAAATAATTGAGAGAGGTTCTGCGATGACGTCCGCCAGCTCTTTCAGCACCCGGGGATGAATCCCATCTGGACTCATGGACTTGTAGGGATCCAGGTGGAGTAGCAAATCCCGCACACGTTCAGGGTCGGTTGGGAGTTTGTCATCCCCACCGTCCCGGTCCTCCAGCTCAGGGCACCCTGGGTCCCAAAGCCCATCATCGGCATTGAAGACAGAGGCAAAGAAGGCGTTAAGCGTCTCTGCTTTGCCTATGTCATTGTCTGTGAGGAGACCTTCCCTATCAAGGAGCGGCCCTATGTATTCTTTAGTTCTCCTTTTTCCATTCACATATCTAAAAAAACCCTTTTTATTTTCTCTCACAGACACAGCCAGCTTCAACTCTAGGTGTGCTTTGGCCACACGAACTTTCTCCCTTCTAACTTGAAGCTGAATACTCAGATTATGACCAAAAAAATAAATAAATAAAAATAAAAGACTGGAGCACCAAAAAATTGCAGAAATTGCTCAAAAGACTGATAAAAATGTAAATATAGAAGTAATTTTATACCATAGACTCTGTTGTCTTTGTGTAATCCAGGGTGTTTTGGCAGAAAATGGAAATGCTAATTATCAGAGAAGTTTTGCACACTTTTTTCCACTTATATTAGAAACATTTAGAGGTAAACACTATAATGGTGAGATTTAAATTATCGTAAAATATTGTTTATAGTTAAGTGGTATTTGTGATTCTGTTTTTTAAATAATTAAATCATTACCAGGTTAATCATCTTTCCTGGACAACACATGCAATCTAAAGAGATAGAATTAAAGGAACAGAATTTCCTCTCCAGAGTAAAGCAATAGCATGATTTATTTATATTTAAAAATAAATAATAATAATAAAAAAGTAGTGTTGTAGTGAACATCACCGAAATCATTTCAAACTGGAACTTAAGATCTTTCCTAGAACTTTAAACTCATAGCACTCTAGTATAATTGACTCAGCATATGGTATGAAATACCAGATTGATTGATTGATTGATTGATTGATTTATCCTGAACTATTTCTTGGATACAAATTGCTGTAGACTTCTAAAATGATCTCTTTTTTTTTGATACTGTTGAGATCTGTAGCCTGTGCTACCGCTGTACAGTCAAAGACACCAGCTTGCCTTGAAACTGTGTATTACCTGCCCTGCATTTTCCTAGCAATATTCTCCTAAACAGGAGGGAGTACTTGCCTACCTACCTTAATCATTTTTTTCTCAATTCAAAGACTGCAAGTTATTAGCAGTTACTTGTGATGTCCAAATACACTGGCCAGAAGAACCAGAGTCATAATTATTAACTTACCTCAGAAACTTCAGTTTAGATAGGGTACAGGGGTGACATTTGTAAGAATAAGACAAGAATAATATAAGAAAACCTCTTCTTTTGAATCTAGAAGTCTCAGCATACGCCTTCTCTTTGTTCAATCAGATGCTTAACAAACACAATTTCTGAGGCTGATCTATAATCAAGAGATAGCAGTTCTGCCTGCTCTAAAATATCTATAGCTCAAACAGAACAGTTCTGATGATTTGAGGTTGCAGTTTCACACTGTTAACCACCTAAAAAGCAAACATTAAAACACCTAATAATTAAATAATAATATGTAATTAGGAAAATGTTTTTATGGCTATGAGGAAGTTGGGCCAGAGATTTGACACAAAATCTAAGACCGAGAGGTTCAAATTCGGTCCTTCTACTGCAGACCACTTCTCATTGATCCTTCAAAATGCTTTCTTGGTAAAATGGAAAGACATGACAGATTTATTAACATCAAAGAGATCTAAACTTTTGATCTTCAGGCTCCGAGACTACTGCATGTTTCCCCAAGGTTACAGTGTATTTTGCAAGTAAGAATATGACACCAAAGCAAGCACTCAAAGGTAAATAAACCAAAATAAACAAAACCCCTACAAGATGCTGAATACTTGCTATCTCTGTTCAACAAAAGAGAACAAAAGAGAATTTATTAACAAAACTATATATGAAATCTCAATTAATCAAGAGCAAATATTAGAGATGAACCTGTACAGGGTCTACACACCTGATGGGAAAAGAAGGTCTGGTGCATTCCAGACAGAAGGTAGCTATTTCTGGCTAATGAAAAGGTAAACGAATCAAGACATATTGCCTATTGAAAACCCATTTTTTTCCAATCCTCCACCTGACATGCAAAAATTTCCAAAAAGATTATAGGATCACGTTTATTCAAAGTGTAGTTGTCATTTGACTACCTATGAGCTATCTAAATTGAGATCAGTCATGAAGTGTCACTGATACTTGGCTGATTTTCTCAAGATACAAAATGAGCTCCTGCTGTGTGCTAAGCTACTGCCAAACAATACATAGCCACAAAAATGTTTCAAAAGCATTTCTGCCAGGGGAAAACCCCACACTTTTTGTGTAAATCTAAAAGCTGTCTTTAACATATTCGTGTGTCATGGTTCCGCTCGAGTGGGCAGCCGAGCTCCACCACAGCCGCTCTCTCACTCCCCCTCCTCAAAGAGGAATGGGGAGAAAATATGTGAAAAGGGCTCAAGGGTTGAGATAAGGACGACAAAATCACGCAATAATTATTGTAACGGGCAAAACAGACTCAGCATAAGAAGATGGTAAGATTTATTGCTCATTACTAACAAGCTAGAGCAGCGAGAAACAAAGGAAAGAAACCAAAAGCACCTTCCCCCCCCCCATCCACCCTCTTCCACCTCCTCCCCTCGAGCGGTGCAGGGGAACAGGGGAGTGGGGGTTATGGTCAGTCTACAGCACTTCTTCTCTGCCGCTCCTTCTCGGTCACTCTTGTCCCCTGTGCTGTGGGGTCCCACCCACGGGATGCAGTCCTTGATGAACGGATCTGGCGTGGGCTTCCCACAGGCAGCAGCTCTTCCAGAACTGCTCCAGATATGGGTCCGTACCACGGGGTCCATCCCTCAGGAGAAAACTGCTCCAACCTGGCTCCCCCATGGGCAGCAGCTCCTGCCAGGTCACCTGCTCCTGCGTGGTCTCCTCTCCACGGGCTACAGGTCCGGCCCGGAATCTGCTCCAGCAGGGGTCTTCCACAGGCGGCAGCCTCCATCAGTGCAGGGCCACCTGCCCCACCGTGGTCTCCTCCACGGGCTGCAGCGTGGAACCCTGCTCCACTGTGGCACTCCATGGGCTGCAGGGGGACATCCTGCTTCACCATGGTCCTCACCACAGGCCGCAGGGGACTTCTGCTCCGGCGCCTGGAGCACCTCTCCCCCTCCTTCTACACTGACCTTGGCACCTGCAAGGCTGTTTCTCACTCCCTTGACTCTCCCAGTTGCTGTGAGGTGCAGCGTTTTTTTCCCTGTCTTAAATATGCTCTCACAGAGGCGCAAAACAACATTGCTTATTGGCTCAGCTCTGGAAAACAATGGGGCCCTTCCCAAACATGGGGCAGCTTCTAGATTTTTCTCACAGAAACCACCCCTATGGCCCCTGCTACCAAAACCTTGCCATGTAAACCCACTACATCGTGTTATCCACACTATTATACTTACATGTCTCCAAAGCACTCCATTTCACTGTGCTATTTTTAGCAGTCCATAATTCATGAATAAAAAACAAAAATGAGCTGCTATGTAGAATGCAAGTCATAAATCTAAGAGAATGGTGATTGGTTAAGAAAATAGCAAGAGTAGAAATAGAATTCAAAAAACAGTTCCAGTTTATCTTTCTATCTTGACTGAAGATATTTGTAAAAATTTATGAATAATAGTTCCAGTAAAGTTTTCAACAGCAACTATTTTTGATATATTTTTGATATAAATTCTAAAATAATTTACTATAGTGAGAGTTTTGAGTCTCAACAAAACTTCAGACACTAGAAGCCAGCATATCCTCATGATAAGACCAATTGCATTTGTGCAATTGCAACAGAATTTGTGTGTAGATCTCTATTAGTAAAATTGTATAGATTGCTGCATTTCCTAACATAAGAAAATTGATGAAAATCTTCATAAATCTTCAGTTCATAAATGTTTGAATGCAGTATAATATAAAGAGTTGATCACCAAATAATAAACATTTATGACAGCAGTAAATCATAAGAAGGCATTTCTTTCAAGCAGCTTGTTTTTTAAGTAGCCATTGACTAAAAGCATTTATTGATGCTTGTAAAATGGATATTGATGTTTGTAAAAGGGATAGTATAATTACATTTCTTTTCATCTGGTATTTAATATCTTAATAGAAGTCTTTAATATCAAATTGATCTCTAATTAGTGTACTAATGAATTATTGTACAGGAATCTGAATTATTTCCTTATGGAAAGTTTGATCTAAAAGGAAACTACATTCCATTTTTAAGAAAGTCCTGATCCTCTTGATTTAAAAATCTGTATTTAACAGAGTAGATACAACGCTATCTTCCTAAGACACTGAAAGATTTTTTCTTACTTGCAATTTACCTCTGTTCCTTTCAGCATAATGTAAACATCTATAGATGTTACAAACTTTAAGTCATTTTCATCAGACCACATATACTGAAAAAGGTCAATGGACATGTTACACTCTTTCACATGGAAAGTACATCTGAAGATGAAGAATTTAAAAAAGAATAAAAAAATTGTGATTTAAGATTTCCATCAATGTTACTTGGCCTGTGAACTGTAGAGCAACAGAAGACACCCTGCAAAATATTATCAGTCTCTTCTCATGTTCCATCATGGAATCATAGAATAAGGAACCATACAATATCCTGAGCTGGAAGGTACCCACAAGGATCACAGAATCACAGAATCACAGAATTTCTAGGTTGGAAAAGACCTCTAGATCGTTGAGTCCAACCTCTGACCTAACACTAACAAGTCCTCCATTAAACCATATCACTAAGCTCTACATCTAAACGTATTTAATTTAAAGACCTCCAGGCATGGTGACTCAACCACTTCCCTGGGCAGCCCATTCCAATGTCTAACAACCCTTTCGGTAAAGAAGTAGAAATAGATGATAGAAAGCAGCCCAGCATTCGCATCTGCCAACTTCCTCTCTAACTAAGCCCATAGCAGACCATTGTAAATATTGAAATAAAACTCATTGAGCCCATCTCTTGGCTCCACACAGGACCACCCAAAAATCAAACCATTTGTCTGGGAGTGTTATCCAAACACTTGAACTCTGATCTCCAAGAACTCCAGCCTTGATTCTTTACATTATTTTCTGCACATAACCTAACTCAATACTCTTTGATATATGTTGATCAGATTGTATTACCATACCCAAGATGAGTGTGCTCTAAAACTTAAACTACATCCTTTCCTCTCTTGCCTCAGATAGAATTACTCACTGATTTAGAACTAATTCCATCTTCTATAATAATAAAAATGTCAAATGGATTCTCCTTGTCACTCATACTGAGTAGTATCTTCTGTTTGGTGTTTAAAAATATGAATCTAATCTGAGTACATTCAGATATACAGTAGAAAACTTTCATTTGAGTACTGTGTTCCAATAGTTTTATTGTAATTGTCCAGAATTATCTAATAGATTACTGCTAAATGCTCCTCAAACTTATTATGCAACATTGGCTCTAGTAATTGCTATCTTCTCTACATGAAAATATGTACACTCCAGCTGACATGAGCTTTCAGTAATCTTTATAAACAAACTTAATTTGTTACCAAGGATGAAAAAGTATTTTGCAAGCTCTAAATCTATATTCTTTTCTTCCCTGTCCTTTCAACAAACATTTCTAATGAGAAACCAGGTCTACGCTTGCACTGTGTTCTTAACTACATTAGGTCTATACACACAGGGTTAGGTTGCCTTGCTACTCGCATTCCTTCTATCTTTGCTTATGTATCAAAGGACAGTGTTAGACCCTTCCACCACATTGTAACACAAGGTCCTTTTCACAAAAACAAACAAACAAAACAACAAAAACAACAAAACACTTTGGGGCTGTATTTTTCATTCTTAGCTGTTTGACCTTGCATTTGTTTGCTGCTGAAATGTATGTTGTTTCACTAGAACAAGAGATCAATTATATCCCTCTCCAATCCTGATATCATCTGCAGATCTCAGTAATTGTTTTATATATTTTTTCTAAAGCATACATGAAATTATTGGATTGGAAAAAAAAATGACCTAGGTGGGACTCTCTTGGAAATACACATATATATTTAATGCTTACTACCGAAATATAGTTAGCATCACTTTTCCTTGTTGTTTCTTCCTCTTTCTTCACATTTGCATGTGTCAAAAAACAGTCACCAATAATGGAGCCTCCTGTCCACCCATGTGCTGCTACTGAGGCTGGGAAGCATAGAGAGCTTGAAAAATACACAGTAATTTAAAGATTGAAGCACACACCAGAACAAAAACTCTGATCAGGTAAGATTTAAACACACATTTAGTTGGATAATTTATACCCAAATAGAAGAAATTTTAAACTTCTATTGAACTGTACTCCTGAACAACAGACTTACTGAAACTTGAGCATGTGGTATGCATATTGAAACTAGTGAAAGTAAGTAGTTACTATGCACAGCAACACCATGACCAATCTGCTGCTTACAGTCCTGCCCCAGAACTTTTTGTAAATTGAAATCACCATTTGCCATACATTTGCATTCACCTCTAATAAGTAATGTCAAGTTTGAGTTGTCTTGTATCAATATTTTGTGTTCAACTGTGCAACATGAACTGTTTACTCAAATGGCATTACATTTCTGTGCTCACTTCCTTCATAGCCTATACACTACATTGTTATATACAACCAGTGAACGCCAAAGTGGTAACTTTAACACAACTTCATGCTTAAAGTTCTTTTATACCAATTTAAAATCAAAAAGTAACTTTACTATTTCACTGCCACCTTTAGGAAAAAAAAAAAAAAAAAAAAAAAAGCAATTAAACAGCACCACCTTATATTTGATTCCACCAATACTGACCTGCTCTCTTAAGATCCTATTTAGGTAGCAATTTGTCTCAATCCCCGCATTTGTTAAAAGTTATCACTGTCTCATCAGCACTAAGCTTCAGCTGTTCCTTATCCTGGTCTACAAAAGACCTTGAAGAGTTTTCTAACTGGCAGCATGATGATGATACATTCCTCTGAAGCCAAGAGTGAACTAAGCATTATTCAAAGTTTAAACAATTGGGAATGGAAGTAATATACAATTAATGTATTGTCAGTTGCAACCAATTCTACTGAATGTAGAAAGAATAGTGGCTTCTCTTCTAAAACAGCATCTAAAAAGAAGCAGTATAACAAAAATGTCGAACAAGAAGCTATGCAAACAAGAACAAAGGAGAAAAAAAAAAAAAAAAAGACTGTAATGCAGCAAGAAATTCAGAAGAGTCAGTAACCAAGCCTTTCTCAGGGTGGAGAGGATGGCGAGATGGAGTAGTATGTGTCCTGTGAGAACTGATGCAATTTGTAAAAAGTAGGATGCACGATATCTATAGAAAGTATTCGAATCTATCAATAAAAATGAAACTATTGACTTTCAAAAAACTATGCAACTAAGAAAGACCAGGAAATTAACAAGCAATATCTTTCTTTGAGCTCAGTGACATGACACTTCATCATTACAGAGGTCAGAAAGAGATAGCATACCATATTATATATTCTATATTCATATAGTTTGAAAAGAAATCTGTTGTATGTGGTCTCTGAAACACATATGCTTCTTGTTATCAAATGGATAATCCTGCAAAAAGCTTCTAGGTAGTTACCACTCTGCTGGTTAATTTAGAAAACATGAGAAAAGCATTATTCTTCTTATGACAAATGCTGTGATATTACTAATTTCTCAGTGGATGTAGATAAGTATTGCCTCAACTCAGCTGCCATCTGCACCATTGAGTACAAGGCATCCAATGACAAACACTGTGAACTACCAGGCTGTTCTTCTATGAACAGAAGGCTAAACAAACGCTTATTTTCTTCAGCAAATTCTGTAACCTCCTCTCACAGCAAGCACAGAAGCTACAAATACAAAACATAAATAAATTCAAAGAAACCATATTCCTTGAGATTATTCACTTCTTACACTTACAAGTACTTCTTTTTGCTAAAAATACCGGTAAAAGAGCAAAATGATTTTGTAACTTTTCAGTTTTGCTTACTTTGCTTAGTCAGGTGTAAGCTTCAATTCTGTTTTAACAGTCAGAATATCTTGGTTTCATACATACAGGATATGCTGCCCTCATCCAGCCCACTGCGGAAGGACATGCTGGCATTTCCATCCTGTATTCCTCTGAGAGGTTTCCATATGAGAATTCATCAGCTAATATCAATTCATTTCAGAGTTTCAGGTCTTTCGCAATGATGGAAAGAAACAAACAAGTCTCACTCCCTCACTCAGCTGTGAGGATAGTATATAAACAGAAAAAAAATACCAAATAATCCTGTTGGAAAGCTCTTCAAAAGCCCTAATTGGGCTTGCCGTTGAATTTCACTCATTAGTGATTTCACAGCAACATAGGAAGAGTATGAGTTCTTTATCTACTCCCAATTATAGAATGAATAAAGAAAAAAATGAAGTGGAATGTCAGGACCTATTTTTTTATTCTGTAGTACCTTGGTGCCAGCAACAGAAAAATTGGAAAAAAAAAAAAAAAGTAAAAAATTAAAAAAAAAAAAAGGTAGGCCTGTCCTTTCCATGGTGATAGAAACTTTGTCCCCTTCATCTCACCTGCTCTGTCTTCTCTCCACTAAAAGGGAGAAAGGGAGTAAAGTAGTTCTTCCAACTATTTGTGAAGAAGTTCAAGAACAAACCTGGGAAAATGTAGTGCTTGGGACCCTTACCCAAAGAGCTATGAAAACAGGAGCAGTACTTGCAAGTGTGGAGGGCAGACCACCTCCATCATGGCAGGAACCCTCCTTAAAGTCCTCAGGAAATCCAGCAGAAGAGCAAATCATGCATGATAAACACATCTTTTCCTAAACATGTTGACACTGATCCTGTGCTCCATCTTACCCATCCCACAAAATAACTGGCTTGTGGAAACTCAGCATATCTCCCAAATAAACTAAGTGCAGCATGTGAGAGTGAAATATTACTGTGACTCTCCATGAGCTCTTTTTACATTGGTAAGATGGACAGACATTAATTTACAACTCACACAGTTAATGCGGTGCTATATAGAGACCTATAAATACATGTATGGCACACCATTTAACATACACCATATAATGTATACTATTTAATGTACATTTGTATGTACATATATAAACATTCGTGCAGCTTCAAAGCCTGTACATACAAATTGCTTGACAATCATAGTCTCTTTCTTTAGACTAGTATGTTAATAGAGGATTAAGCTGTATGGTATTTGGCACTATTTTTTTCAGACTGTCAAGGGAATGAATGAAACGGTCAACCTAACTAAAATATAGGATATACGACATTGATATTTATCAATCACAAACCTCTTTAGTTAGCATTAAATGCATCACAAACTTTAATTTGAAATTTAAGCCAAGACAATATAACTGAACAAAGTCTTGCATTAGCTGTTCCTTTCATTATTAAGCTGCCTCCTTTTAAAGTCCTACAATTTCTTGCAAAGGAAAGGAATGCAGGAAAGGATGTCTTAAACTGAAAAAAAAAAAAAAAAAGCAGTTTTAACTGTAAAGTTGTTATTGCAAAGAAGGTATATTTTCACTTATAAAAATTGTGGGCAATTTCCACACCCATCACACATTTTATTATTTTAAGCAGAAAATAAAGGTAATGACAGAAGAGAAGCATTTTCCCATTAATTAAGAAATAGGCAAATTAGATAAAAGCCTGACTATTTAAGTGACCATTTCATATTCACCACGTACATGTAAGAGTACAGTCACTTTCTATGGTTCCTTGTACACTTTCAAAGTACCACTACCAAGTCAAGAACTCTTAACAGGAGAAGAGGTAAGGCCAATAGAAATGTACCTTTCAAAATTCAAAGTCAACAGCATTTTTAAATGATCAAGCTAGAAATTGCACTGCTGTCCTTAAAAAGTTATACTGTCCCTTCTCAAGCAAAGAGATACTTAATCAATCATTTCTTAGCAATAACTGCTGCTTATTCTCTATTTCAGAACATCTTAATAGAGATTCTGACCAAAAGTACATGGCAAAATTGAGATTGTCTTAAATAACTTCTCTTTCTTTTCATGAAAAGAATGCCTGATGAAATTATTACATTATACTTTAATTCCAAAACTCTAGGAGTATTTCTCTACCTTTTCTTAGTTATCTATTTTTTTATTTATAAATATTTTCAATTGTAATTTTATTTCTGTTTGCTAATAACAAGAAGATGCAATAAATACTAAATAATAAGCAGAGACTATATTGAGACTTTATAAATCTTTCTAAGAATAACAATGAATCTGTGTTTGTATACCCTCTATTCCTGGAACTGTCTAGTAGTGTGAACTAAATTCAAAGACATCTATACAAAATCGTAGATCACTAATCCTCTACTGTTAGTTTATGTGAGTTCCATCCCAAAACTCGGCTGATTTGTACATTTGTGAAAGATCATCAGTTAGTACACCAGGGTGGGATGCTTCCTTTTACATTAACAGCACTCCTAATATCTACCAACATTAAGGATCACACAGCACTGCCTAAACTGGTGTCTAAAAGTAGTAGAAAAAATCAAGGAATATAATATTTTATCTTGAAGAGATCTTTGCATTGTTCTTCAGTCAGGAGAAGTTCAGTCTGTCTCTGAAAATGCTAGTCATCCACTGTTAATATTACTAATATTTACTGATGCATCATTTTTACACTTTCTTAGTATCTACATCATTTTGTCCAGATTGATTTCACTGAGAATAACTCCCACAAAAAAGATTATCTTTATGCATTTTACAACCTTTATTCTGTATGTGAGACTCCATCAACTCTAGTTACAGCAAGAAGCCCTCCTGACTTCTCTCAGGTTAGCAGATGACTTCTGTTTCACTTTATTTAAAATAAGTGAGATTCATAATGGAGTTTTGGAAAAGCTAGTCTGAAAATTCACTTAAATTATGTAGTCAGTGGTTTTGGGGGCAGCCTTTTTAAAAGTAAATCCTATGCTACCCTTCAAAAAAAACTATGCTCATTCCCCACAGAGAAGAGAGATGAAAGAGGGAACCCTTCTGCTAACTGTAAACAAAAACAATACACTTCTCTTACAAGTGCAGGGCTAACAAAGGAGTGGTTTAACTATCTTCTTGCAAATTAATACCTGACAGGGATTACCAAAACCAGAAATCATTCACTATTGGCCCATAGGAGGTTGGATATTCCATTACCTGAAGCAGAAAAGATATACCAGATTATAAAATGTATGTTTCCTAAGCACAGAATTTACTTTAAAAATAGGTAGTATACTATCACTGCAGAAACACTCAACATATGGGCCCATTTCCCAATTAATTATTTTCTGGCTATAGTGTTAAAATGTCCTTGGCTTCACCTTACACACAATCATTCCAGCTGGTTATTATCTACCTGGAAAGAGACCAAAGAATCTCAAGTGTCAGTATTCTACAGACATGTATGTCTGTCCGTATTTTTTGTTTTTTGTTGTTGTTTTTTTTTTTTTCATTTACTTCACTTTCATATTGCTACAGTTAAAAGAAAAAAGTCTTACTACACACAAAGCGTGTAGTAGAAGTGGAAAGATTTATTCTCTTCTATTGTTGTAACTTAGCATACCTGGAGTGCAGGTGATAAGTGGAGTGACAAGGAACCTTCAACATGCCTTTACTGAGAAAGACTTATTCAATGTTACTGACATTGGTTTTATTTTTTTGTGTTCCTATTTAATTCAACTGCTTCTTTGTTTTATGCAAATATATGGAAAAACATAGAAGTCTTCAGAAGTCAGAGCTGGAACAAAGTTATTGATTGGTGGTGTATCTGTATAGAGTCAGGAAGATAAAATAAGAAAATATTCCTGAATCAAATGGATGTATCAGTCACCTGTAGTAAATCTGCAGGTCAACAGGTGGAAAGCAAATGGCTTTTCTCATTTGCACTTCTGCAAGAAGCCATAGGACAGGTGGGAGACAGAACACATGTAAACAAGTTAATCCTAATGATATCTTAATTGTAAAAAAGATATTATCTTCTCATTAATAGGTAATTGACCAAAATCCAACAGTTTCCCCCCAAGTACAAGTGCACACGGGTGTCTTTCCTCAGTGAATTGTCACAAGTTTAGGCCAGGCACCAAGTTGTCAGTTCTGCATGATTTCTTTGGATACTGTACGCCACAACAGCTGTCGGAAATAATACATTAGAACGGCTGTCATGACCTTTACATCAGCCTAGAATTTTAATTGGACTGGATATTAATTTGGGACGGAGGGAGAGGAGTGGGTTTTTGCTGTTGTATGTTTTTTTTTTTTTTCTTTTTTACCAAACTTAAGAAATAAATAAAGAATGACAGTCGTCTCTAAGGGATTTAACCTTGGCAAGCAAGGTTGGTTTTTGTTTTCACTAAATAACTTTATTGCAATGGTCTTCATCATATGAGCAGAAACCATTAGTTGATCAAGAAAAGAGGCATTAAGAGGATGCGTGGTGAAAAAGTGGAATAAGTAATTCTTTTCAAATACTGCCTGTGATCTAGAGATAACCTCACAGTATTTTAAGAATTACTCAAAAGGAGTAATTCTGAGGCCATTAGTAACCATCAGCTACAAATAAAGCTGTTAATCATGGCCAAGACCTCAGCACAAATGAATAATAAGCTTACTTTCAGCATCAGCATAGAGTAGCAAGCACAGGAGCACCACCACTGGCCTGACTATGTGCATCATCCGACAGCTTGGCACCAGCATGCTTTGGCAGCCTTGATCTCACTGGCTTAGAAGCCACTGCGAGTCTGTCCAGTCTGAAATTTCAGATGAAATATTTTCAGAGCCTGTGGAACAGATAAGAGAAAGAAGGAGAGAAATACGGTTAGCAGATACAGGGCAGAGATTGTCTGATTTTTCTAAACAATCACAATTTGAGGCAAAACAGTTTTAAAAGACAAAAGGGTATGGACAAAAGAACAGAAATGACTCATTGCACCTTACTGGTATTTACTAGAAGATGCAATATACAGTACATGTTAATACTGCTCCAACTTTTTCTCAGTGTACCTCTTCTACCATAATCACGCATCTGTCACATTCTGGATCATCTTTTATTTAACAGCAGCTTTTGAATCACAGGAACTGTCATTCTTAATGAAGTATAATACAACACTGGAATACTCGTGTTGCAAGAAGAGATTCAAAGTGGATTCACTAAACAGAATAACGGCATACTGGGAGCTGATGCCCTGACATCTGCTAGGAATAATATAGCTAAATCTGCTTCATGAGGTGTTCTTAAAGCTAGACATAAAATACTAGCATATTGCATAGTTCAACAACTTTCAGAGGTTGAAACTCTTGTTGTGATTTCCTCTAATGATCAGAGCACTATGCCTAGTACTGAAATAAATAAATAAATAAATAAATAAATCCAGCATTGAATATTGAATAAAGGGTTTAGATTCCAAATCACTCCACCTCATTTATTATGATGTTATAATGTCAGTTGAATATCATACACTGGGAGCACTAGAGCTCAAGTACTGGATGTCAAAAAGTAGTGTCCCACTCCTGCACAAATTCATCACTCTGAGCTATGATAGAAATTAAAGAACATAGAAGTACTTTGCCTTCTCACAGGGAATACTCGTGATATCCCCAAATAGCCTGACATTGCCACTAAAATACACTGAAATTTAATTGTACTTTTCTAAGGGCCTGCAACACACAAACTTTGGCAAGTGTGAAGTTCAGCTTAAGGACAGTAAGGAGTGCATATCTTTTTCATTACTGTGCATGAGTGGTTTCCAAGCATGGAAGATAAAAAACAAAAGGGAGGAAAAAAAATTATACTAATTACCATTCCACTAGATAGATCTTACAGATTCGTGGGTGGTATAAAGAGCCCATTTCATAGTACAGTGCAATGCTGAAAGAATCCACGCAAGAAGGAAGAAAAGAAGTGAGCAGCTGTTAGAAATCTACAGCTGCTAGGAATCTTTTTTGTTATATTCTCTCTTGAATCATCTACAGCTATCAAAAAATATAAACCTAAGAAATCTTTGTAGGCAAAGTGCTGAAGGCACCATCTCCCACTCTTTCATTGCTACCATCCTCATGCCAGTGTTTCAAATGACAGCAAAGTCCATGAGACATCAGTCCTGTCGGACTCAATTTGTGTCTGTGCAAGCGTATCAGAACCAACTGCTACATAATGATTCCTATGCTATCACAAAGATGGAGATGTATGAAATACACTTCCAAGGAAGAGACAATTTTGATTTTGCTTCTGTTAGACTGCACAAGTTACAAGGGAGACCTACTGTATCTCCAAAGGCAGCTCCCTTAAAGACGAAATCTTATAATTTTATTGGCACGTAAACATGTTGACATGTATTAAACTGAACAGCAAAAACGTGGTGGGTGCTAAGATCTGTATCTGAACCTGCTCCATTTGGTGGGGGAGGAATTGAAGAGAAAACAAAAGTAATAATTAATGAGAGGACAGAGAAGGGAAAAAGAAGGTGACCAAAAAGGTGCTTGCTTGTTTTACATAACTGTTTTTTAACAGGGCACTGGAGGTGATTTTCTCACATTCCAAACACTCCCACTAAATTAAATGTGATAGGTTTTTCCAATTAAATGTAATAGGAAAAACAAAACAAAACAAAACAAATACAAAACAAACAACAACAACAAAAACCTATCTGCCTAGGCAAAAGAAAAAAAAAAAGAATTTTATATATCTCATGACAATGATATGTAAATATCTACATTTATCATCTACAAGTTGTCTGGAGAATAAGGGATGTATCACAAAATCCGACAAAGAAAAGGTGACAAGAAAAAGTAGTAGTTTTTTGTTAATTAAAACACAAAGTCCATTCACTCACTGTAAATGCACACATACAGGCACTTAGGAATACTGTACTCATTGTCTCTGCTTTCTACATGATCATGCAAGCCAAAGTTTAGTAGTTTCTTTCTTTTCTGGTCCTGAGTGTCATGGCTTTAGCTAGCCTGATAAACACACTAATAAGGCTTTCAGGAGAATGTCTTCTGTGCAGCTTCCTATTCCTCCATAGCCAACTTATGGTATTTTAGGTCAAGTAAACAGAACCACTTGAAGAAAGATAGCATAGTGGATCCTTCTTTCTTTCAAGTGAGTTGAAAATATACTGTTAGTAGAGTCATGCAGGTGATGGACTGATAGCACTAGAGAGAAACAACCACAGACAGGAAGGTACTATCAAGTTTGTCCATACAATTCTGCTTCAGCTTTCCGTTAAAAATAATAATAATAATTTCAGCCAGGACCCCTGCTGCTGAAAACAGTGCCAGATTTGAGATTGATAATCAGATGGTATGTAGGTCTATACTTTATCTGTGAAAACTGGCACAATTCCTTTCAGTGACTAAATGTAATTAGCAATCACATATTAAGTATATATATAACGGTATCTTCATAATAAAAAGCTATCTTCAAAGTAAAAAGTTCATCTAAATAAAGTAACAATTCTTAAAATAAGAACTCTCTTCACTTTTCCATTTCCTCCTGACAATGGTTTGTTACATCCAGAGTGGAGTACCAGAGATAGTGAAAACACAGAGAGAAATTGCAGCATGGGATTATACGACATTCTTCCTCAGACAGTCAACATGTGTCTACCAGGATAAACCAACAGGGAGGTATTTTCTCAGCAGCCCTTGTTAAAACATCCACACTGTGCAAGTGCAGAAAGATGGGGTTTCTCCTTTATGGCAAACAGATCACAACAGTTATGAAGAGATCAACAGCTATTACAAAAATAGTAAGAGGTGTTTTTATTTAGGATGATTTGTGCATAAATTGCATAAATAAATTACAGCCGTATTAAGTTCTCTAAAAAAAAAAAAAAAAAAAAAAAAGACCTTTACTTTGAAACACAGTATCTCTAAAAGAGCTAGTTTTGAATCATTATTTTTTTCCCCACAAGAGTTATTTTGGTTCTTTTCCTCATACAAATTAGTTGTTAATACAAGGGTGAAAACTAAATGGTGGAACTAGGTAATATATCTATCTGTATCTATCATTAGCACATAACTAAATATGAGGATAGATGTTCCCTTATTAGTTGTATCTATCAATAGAATCAATAAAAGCTGAGATGTCCACCCCCCAGACTCTCAAATGCAGAGACACAAAAGAATTCCAGTGGGGACATGGCAGATGACGGCACCAGGGTATGTGCACATGCACTTCTTTAGAAGGATCAACTAGACAAATGAAACATCTGAAGAGCACAGGGATGGTGTCAGATATGCAGGGGTAGGATTAGGAAAGACAAGGCACAGATGGAACTGAGCTTGGCAAGGGATGAGAAGAATAGCAAGAAGGGATTCTATAGGTACATTGCTCAGGAAAAAAAAAAAAAAAAAAAAGGCCAGTGAAAGTGTATACTCTCTGACAGATGAGAAGGGAGAACTGGTAACAACATACATGGAGAAGGCTGAGATTCTCAGTAAATTCTTTACTTCAGTCTTCACTGCCAGTCAAGCTTCCCACATCTCTCATTTCCAAGAAACTGCAGGTAAGGGCTGGGGGACCAAAGTCCCTCCCACAATAAGCAAAGAGCAGGTTCAAGACCACTTGATGAAACTGAACAGGTACAAGTCTTTGGAGCTTGAAGACATGCATCCCAGGGGCATGAGGGAACTGGTTGATGTAGTAGCCATGCCACTCTCCATCATATCTGGAAAGTCGTGGTGGTCAGGCAGAGAGTCCTTGATCTCTAGAAAAAGGGAAACACCACTCCCTTTTTTAAAAAATTAAAGGAAGACCCAGGGAACTACAGACTGGTGAGCCTCACCTCTGTTCCTGGCAAGATCATGGAAAAGATCCTCCTGGAAGCAATGTCAAGGCACATGCAGGACAAGGAGGTGATCCACTGGGACAGCCAGCGTGACTTCACCAATGGCAAACTTTGACAGAAGGCCACCAGATTGTGGCCCTCTGTGATGGAGTGACTGCATCAGTTGACAAGGGAAGACTGATTGATGTCTGGCCTTCTGTAATGTCTGGCCTTTGACATGGTACCACATGCCATCCTTATCTCCAACTTGGAGAGATATGGATTTGATGAGTGGACCATTCAGTGAATAAGGATTTGGCTTGAAAGCCATACCCAGAGAGTATGTCCAGCGCTCTATGTCCAGGTGGAGGATGGTGATGAGTGGTGTCCCTCAGGGGTGACAAAAACACTGAGTATGCCCTCTGGCCCATCTGGAAAAAGGTAATTGGTAGTAATTTTCTCTCCTTCCCTACTTTGTTTGGTAATGTACTAGCTTTCTTCCTAGTTTAAGCTATAGAAGCGCATTGTATTCTAGAGACAAATCTGTCATCACCTCCCTCCACAGCCTTCTTACCCTCCTGGGAGAAGACACATTCACATACATGCGTGTATTTATATAGTGACACACTTAAATGGATATTGCTCACCAAAATCCAGCAGATGCCCCTGTAGTAATTTAGTTAGTGAGAACAGTTGGACTCGATGATCTTGAGGTCTCTTCCAACCTAGAAAAATTCTGTGGGTCTGTTCTGGATCTGGTACTGCTTAGTATTTTTGTCAATGACAAAGACAATGGGATCGAGTGCAGCCTCAGCAAGTTTGCAGGTGACATTAAGCTGAGTGGTGCAGCTGGCAAAACAGAAGGAAGGGATGCCATCCAAAGGGATCTAGACAACCTTGATAGTGGGTCCATGTGAACCTAATGAGGTTCAACAAGGACAAGTTCAAGATACTGCACACAGCTCAGGGCAATCCCAGACATGAGTATACAATGGGAGAAGAACTCGATGAGAGCAGCCCTCCAGAAAAAGACTTGCAGGTTCTGGTGGACAAAAATCTGAACATGAGCCAGCAGTGTGGGCTTGAAGCCCAGAAGTTCAACTGCATCAACAGAGGACTGGCCAGCAGGTCTGAGAAGGTGATTGTCTCTCTCTAATTTGTGTTAGAGAGCAGGGAAAACCTCTCAAAAGAGACTTGAACACAGACAAAAAAAAAAAAAAAAGAAGACAAAGCATATGTAGAGAGGAATGGAAATAAAGTTTAAGCATGAAAGCATTATGAAATTTTGGAATACAGGAATGAGAAGATACGAGTGCTGCTTAGTGCTACTAAAGATAGGATTTGCAGTTCAGCTTCTGTAAGTTTTGAAATTATTCAAGTAGAATTTTAGTTCAGAGCTATCTGGTCTTTGACAAGAACCCCAGGGAAAACAACTGGATTGTTCTTACTTCTTTTTTTATTTATTTTTTTTTAAAGTGTTCCTGTAAGAAGCAGTATGCACAGATTGAAATAGAAGAATGCATGAATGCATGAAAAGAATGCTACGCTTCATTTATCGCATCCACAATCTTAAATTACATCCATTCCCTAGTCACTGATTTCTAATACCATACATATGCAAGTGAAGAGATACAAATAAGAAATTTCAAAGATTACTAGAACCAAGTCAAGTAACACACACCAATACTTCAAATCTTTGCATATCAACTAAGATCTCTCCGTTAAGAAGAAAATAAACAGATTTCATAGACAAATCTTGGCTGCAAATAACTGACTGTCAGCTAAATCATTACTGGGGAAAAAAATGCATAAAAAATGCAGCTCAGAAGCTGTTTAACCAAAATAAATTCTGAAATACCTCTGGTTAAAGAAATGTCTTCTAAAGGGAAAATAATACATTTTCCACAGTTCTACATTTATTTTGCTCTTTTATTGATTAAACATGATAAAGTTTTCATAGTTAATGTGCTATAGAAATGCTGTGCTTCATTCTGGTTTTATTCTTAAAAAAGCCAAAACACAAGCACATGATGAAGGAAATTTAAAAGACAGCTCAGAATCACAGAATCACAGAATCATCTAGGTTGGAAGAGACCTCCAAGATCACCTAGTCCATCCTCTGACCTAATACTAACCAGTCCTCCACTAAACCATATCACTAAGCTCTACATCTAAACGTCTTTTAAAACCTCTAGGGATGGAGGGATGGTGACTCAACCACTTCCCTGGGCAGCCCATTCCAGTTCCTCACAACCCTTTCAGTAAATAAGTTTTTCCTAATATCCAACCTAAACCTCCCCTGGCGCAACTTTAGACCCTTCCCCCTTGTTCTGTCACCAGGCAGTGGGAGAATAGACCAACCCCCACAGCCTCCTTTAAAGTACATATAGAGAGCGATAAGGTCGCCCCTGAGCCTCCTCTTCTCCAGGCTGAACAATCCCAGCTCCCTCAGCCGCTCCTTGTAAGACTTGTTCTCCATAGCCCTCAGTTTACTTTGTACCTCTTATAGCCAAGGCAACCTATTTCTGTAATTCTAGTCCACTGGATCTAATTCCTTTAATATGATATTCGATCATCCTCGATAATAGCAGCACCTTCTACCATAATGGAAGGCAATCTTTTTAGCTTTGTATCATCATTAACACATTTCATAAGCATAATTCTGTAGTTTGCAATTCAGTAAGGTGAATGATTTAAATTCTTAAAATCCCAAACATGATTCTGCAAGAACAGTAGCATTATAGTTTTTTGTTTGTTTGTTTGTTTGTTTTTGTTTGTTTAGTTTAACTCAGTTAACTGATCACAGAATCACAGAATCACAGAATCACAGAATTGTCTAGGTTGGAAGAGACCTCAAGATCATCGAGTCCAACATCTGACCTAACACTAACAAGTCCTCCACTAAACCATATCATAGCTAAGCTCTACATCTAAACGTCTTTTAATGACCTCCAGGGATGGTGACTCCACCACTTCCCTGGGCAGCCCATTCCAATGCCTCACAACCCTTTCAGTAAAGAAGTTCTTCCTAATATTCAACCTAAACCTCCCCTGGCGCAACTTTAGCCCCTTCCCCCTTGTCCTGTCACCAGGCAGTGGGAGAATAGACCAACCCCCACAGCCTCCTTTAGTGTACTTACAGAGAGCGATAAGGTCGCCCCTGAGCCTCCTCTTCTCCAGGCTGAACAAGCCCAGCTCCCTCAGCCGCTCCTCGTAGGACTTGTTCTCCAGACCCCTCACCAGCTTCGTTGCCCTTCTCTGGACACTCCCAAGCACCTCGATGTCATTCTTGTAGCGAGGGGCCCAAAACTGAACACAGTACTCGGGGTGTGGCCTCACCAGAGCCGAGTACAGGGGGACATTCACTTCCCTAAACCTGCTGGTCACACTGCTTTCTATACAAGCCAGGATGCCGTTGGCCTTCTTGGCCACCTGAGCACACTGCTGGCTCATATTCAGCTGACTATCCACCAATAATCCCAGCTCCTTCTCTGCCAGGCAGCTTTCCAACCACTCCTCTCCCAGCCTGTAGCACTGCTTGGGGTTGTTGTGCACAGGTGCAGGACCCGGCACTTGGCCTTGTTGAACTTCATACAGTTGGCCTCAGCCTGTCAGTCCAGCCTATCCAGATCCTCCTGCTGAGCCTTCCTGCCCTCGAGCAAATCGACACACGCACCTAACTTGGTGTCATCTGTAAACTTGCTGAGGGTGCACTCGATCCCTCACCCAGATAATCGATAAAGATATTAAAGGGGACTGGCCCTTGTACTGAGCCCTGGGGGACTCCACCAGTGACCAGCCTCCAACTGGATTTGACTCCATTGACCGCAACTCTTTGGGCCTGTCTATCCAGTCAGTTTTTAACCCAACAAAGCATATGCCAGTCCAAGCCAAAAGCAGTAAGTTTCTTGAGGAGAATGTTGTGGGAAACACTGTCAGAAGCCTTACTGAAGTCAAGGTAGACCACATACAAAGCCTTTCCCTCATCCACCTAGTGTGTTATTTATCACAGAAGGAGATGAGGTTTGCCAAGCAGGACCTGCCTTTCATAAACCCATGCTGACTGGGCTTGATCACGTGGTTGCCCTGCAAGTGCCGCATGGTGACACTCAAGATAATCTGCTCCATGAGCTTCCCTGGCACTGAGGTCAAACTGACAGGCCTATAGTTCCCCGGGTCTACCCTCCGGCCCTTCTTGTAGATGGGCATCACTTTTGCTAGCCTCCAGTCGACTGGCACCTCCCCTGATAGCCAGGAGCAGCTTGTCCACCTCCTCCACCAGTTCTCTCAGTACCCTTGGGTGGATCCCATCCGGCCCCATCGACCTGCATACATCCAAGTCCTGCAGCAGGTCGCCAAACATTATTTGGTGAATTATGAGGGCCACATTCTGCTCCCCATTCCCTTCCACCAGCACAGGGTGCTGGGTATCCAGAGAACAACTGGTTTTGCCTCTAAAGACTGAGGCAAAGAAGGCATTAAGCACCTCAGCCTTTTCCTCATCTCTTGTAACTAAGTTTCCCTCTGCATCTAGGAAAGGATGGAAGGAAGCTTGCTTGTGTGTTCCAGATCTTAGTCTCATCAGTCCCTGGATATCAGTATACCTTAGCGCTCCTCTATCATTTCTGAATTTCTCTATTATAGCTATTCCAGCACGACTGAATACTCAGCTAGAACAGCAGGTTTCTGATCTCAAGAAGGCCTTTGAAATATACCAATACAAAAACACCATTGAGTGGCAGGGACGGTTTGAATTTTGATTATATTAAACAATTTTAAAATTATATTCAACCTGCTTTTACGTTGTAATTCTGTCTGGGACATCAGCAAGCACTCTTCTGTTACCATGTAAAACAGAAAATAAATGACTTTGCAATAAACAAAGAAATGAAGAAAACAGACTAATGAAACTAATATAATGACTAAATGAATTACATGGCAGCAAAGCACATTAAAAATCACATGAGAAAGCTTTCTCCTCATTTAGAAAGTTGTTCCTTTTTTTATACACTGAAATACCAATGTTCATGTGTAACCTTAAACCATGCAGAGAAAACCCTGTCTAACTTGATCTTCATATAGCTTCATTCACATTCTAAATTACCAACTATCAATTACAAAATGCCAACTTGTAAGCTGTCACATATCTCACCCCTGAAAAAGCTCTGACATAGTAGTCACTTCTGCAGATTATCTGCTTTTCTTATCCATGATGCACAAACAATTTACTGGAGCATTTGGTATTCTTGACTCTGTGTGTCCCAAATAACAGATCAAATATATATATATATATATATATATATTATGCTAGAAATGCTGCACAATGTATTCCTGAGGGAAAAATATTGTAGAAAAACATATAATGCTATCTGTTCATGCATACTAAGGTAATATATTGTTGAGAACCAACACTGAAAAATTTAAAACATGTTACAAAGACACAGATAGCAACTTGAGAGACAAAATGAAATATCTCCTTCTAAGTCTTCTGCAGAGGTAGGTTGTTTATACAAGCCAAGAACTGTCCCTAATGTATTTTTGGTAGGCCAAGCTGATTTACTATGCTGGAGAGTTTTATATGATTAAAGACCTTGACTGGCTCAGGACAATGGAAATTTTGGTGCTGATTTATGGGGGTCAGGATTCTTTCTTGTATATTCAGGAAATACATATACACACCAATAGAAAGGATGATTGCCTGAAAAAAATAAACTCTGTCAATACCTCAAGTCTTGACTCCTGACACCGAGTAATACTGTAAACTATTTAGCTGTGGTTGCATTGAAATAGTCTAGTTCTAACTTTGCTCATATTCCTTCTGGCCCTTTTTCAAAACAAACAATCAAACAAAAAGGAACAACAGCTTAAAGCTACTTTTATTTTGCTTTAGGTGTAAAAATAAATATCTTGGATAATCTGTATTATTATATGTTTCCTCCAACAACAGAAAAGAAACAATACACCCTGTAGAATATCTTTATTTATTTATTTATTTATTTATTTATTTTTAAAGATAAACAGTAGCCTAGAATATAGCAAATCTAGCCTTTTACCTGATTGGTATTATTTACCTCAAAACACTGGTTTAAGAACAAATACAATAAGTATTTCTATGCAAAAACCTATACAGACTGATTTATTTTTTTTTGGTTTTGTCTTCTGTTTCAAAAGAAGAAAAACAGAAACAGCAATCACCAGGCTATTTGCCATAACCAGTTAGCTAAAGTCTTCCCCTGCTTGCCCTTGCTGTGCTAAAAAGAAAACAAAAGCAAATGAAAAGCACAAACACATGGACTAACAAAAAAAAATAACAGAAACCTGCCTCTACATTACTTGTACAATGCTGGAGCTGCATGGCTACCATCTTTAGTATACGTGTGTGAGACACATACCAAAATGTTCTTAAAACATGGGCTATGTACCACAGACTCATCAGACACCCACAGGAGAAGGGACAGCAAAATCAGCAGTTTGTGCTCCCAGCACACCATCTCTGTGCTCCCAGCTACAGAACTGCACCACTCCTATAGGTTGCACTTGAACTCAGGGTCCGCTGTTGCTGTCAAACTCAGCATCTTCCTTCAGCTTGCTTCCTCCCAGAGATACAGGTGTAGACTACCTAGCAATGTATATAAACCTACAGCCTCACTGCTATGCGTATGACACAGGCTTGACAACTTTCCATATATCTAAAGAGCCATCTTTGGTTTAGAAGAATTTGGCTTCTTCTTAGTCTTTTCAGCATGGGAATTGTGAAATATTAAGGTTGGGCCTTGTCTTTAGGATCTGGCACAGCTGAAGCATCCTGTGTACTGCAAATACTAAAAACTATAAGTATATTCTCAAGTCTGGAGCTAGTAGGTCAAATCTGACTTCAACAGTGCAACGCATCCTTTCTCTATTATATTATTCTGCAAGTTCTCCCTTTATGACTTTTCTTTTTCCTTTTCACTTTATAGTTTTGTTTCAGTACTATCCAATATACTTGTTGCCTAATCAGATTGAAGCATGACTGACTGAGACAGTGAATTTGCAGTACACATAGGACAGTAATCCAGCTGCAGCTAGCTTAGCCTGACTGCACTTTATTATAATGTTGCTGATGGCAATAGAATTGTATCAGAGGAAGAGATGGAGAGCTGGAATAGTTATTTTTCAAAAGTAGTTGGCATTATAAAATGATTTGATAAAAAAGTACAAAAACTTCCTGAAGCAATAAAAGCACTATGCATTTCCCATACTAAGATATGACATAACAGCACATAGTAGTCCACAGTTCCCCCTTTGGAAAAAATGAAGATGAGAACTACAAACTGTTACAAGCAATATTTTTTTTTTATACTCCGAGGAAAATCAAAAGTAATGTTATGCACTCTGAAAAAGTTAAAAGTCAACAAAATACTATAGATATTTTAATTGTCAGAAGCTTACCAAATAAGCAAAGAACCATCTGGTACCCAAACAAATCTACTAATGTTGATTAGTAGATGCCAGTTTTCATATAAAATAATATCCTTTGCAAAATCTTCAGCAGGGGCACACAGCGTGGCTCAAAATACCGTTTTCTCTATAGTACGTGTTGAAAACTAACTTTTATCTGTAAGTAGTAGAAACGAGTGGCTTAGAAGGCCACTTAAAGTGCTTTGTAGAAACAATAGCTCAATCCCCCGCATGTCAGAAGTGAAAACCAGAAGGAAAGGAGATACTCCCACAGACCTCTTGCATTCGATTTGGTGAAAACAGCTAAGAACAACAACAAAAGATTTCCATTGTAAAATTTCCTGTTCTAACAATCTACCCACCAGAGAACATCTTTTGACATTTGCTATGTATTCGTTCATTATTAACTTATTTTATTACCTGAATCTGTAACTACAAAACTCTCAAGAAATTTATTTTGCTCTTAGTAACCAAAAAGCTTTGCTAAACAAACCATATACTCAATCTTCAATGATTAATTTCAAAGAACCTAACAATTATCTGGTTCAATTGTCACGTTAATTTAATAAATTGCAAAACAATAATCCCAAAGCACACATTACCTAACATTTCTCCCAGAAAAGATCATCCTTGAACTGGAATGCAATTCCTTCCGTGTTCATCTACAAGTCATTCATACATTAAAGATTCCAGAATTTTGAAAAAAAGCTGAACCTAATGATTGAGAAGTATATAACTTCTTCTGGACAGGGAGTTTGGTAACAGTAATTACACATGAATTGTTTTACAATTTGCTGGCTCTGGCATTTAAGGGGAAGGTTTCTGAACCTTTTTCACTCTTGAACTGGTTATATTTGTAACTGCATAGCATGCTTTACTAGAATACACTATTGATGCTTTTGCGATGGATCAAGAAGAAAATAAGAGGTACCAAAAACATACACAAATCAGGAAGTAAGATGGATATAAGTGCTATAATGCATGATCACGTGCTCAGCTAACAAGATGATAGATGAGAAATAGATTCACAGTTGAGTATATAGTAAGATCTGGTAGTATCCAAAACCAAAATCCTACAGAATGTCAACAATTAATTTTCAGAAAACTCTTCTTCTAGGCCTACCTCTCATATCTTTCAATCACATGTCTTGTTTCTCTCAACCCTAAATAAATAATCCTCTATCTCTCTCTTCCCCCCAGAAAGGTTCATGGAAACAGCCTAGCAAGCAACAGCTGACAATATAGCAAACAAAGAAAATGCTAGTTTAAAGTTGAAGTGCTGTACTGAGATCCAGGGAAAGACATTTCCATCTGTCATTGTAACCGTTATACACTTGGTCGTATGCAACCACCCTGATTTTGCAAGAAAGCCATGACTCCCACACTGTTGTAACATACTCTTAATCATTATGATACTTCTGTCTCCAGCCTCTGAGTCTGAGAGTCATACAGGTTAACTGGAGGTAATTACGCAAAACATTAATTAGTACAATAGCAGTCATTTTTCATTCTTACTACCTACCAAAATAAACACTTCATTATTGTGAGAAAGAATAAATTTGAACTGTATTTTATGGATCTGTGGAAATGCTGTTGCAATAGCAATTGTGCACAGTGGCCTGGACCACACCAATTTTAACAGGTGACAACACATTGAGCAGCAGTGGTTTTCCCCTTCACTACTGAAGTAGTTCCATCCTGCCCAAAGAAGTATATATAATACTGCTTTATACTCAACACATTTCTCACAAGTTCTGACTATGACATGCTTCTGAAACAGATAATTGTCCTTCTTGTGCCTTTCTTCTTAAATTAGGAAGACAAATCAGACATAAAACTACTGTAAATAAATAAATAGATAAAATAACAAACTGCAGAAACTATTGTCAGTCTGTCTTAAATAAATAGTCAAAAGGCAAAGAATGAAAATAGGCTCAAAATAGCACACAAAAGGGAGTTTATTATTCTAATTATTATTTTTTACCTTTTAGAAAAAATGCATAGCTGAGAAAATGAAAACGATGGTGTTTCAGATTAGAGCTGTCATTCAGAACGCTTTATCTTAGCACGACAAAATAGTAGTAGTAGTAGTAGTAGAAGTAGTAGTAGTAGTAGTAGTAGTAGAGTTATTGTTGTTATTATTATTATTATTATTAAGCCATAAGAAGAGCAATGCAGCTACTGACCGGCAAAGCACACCACCTGCGCAGCAAGGTTTCAGAACACACACACACAATCTCAAAAACAACAGATGTGGAGAGTTTAAAGTTTTATCAAAAGGTCGAATAGACATTCCATCTACCTTTTGGACACACACCTCATACTTCCCAGGAAGGATTCTGTTTTTCTGCTTTTTCCCTCTATTTCTTGTTGGAAAGCCATGATCTGTGAACATATGGCATTCAAACTAAAGTTTGAAAGTTGAAAGCTTAGCTTTCAACTACACACTTCCTTCTATTTTGCCAAAAACTAATGAAATATATAATAAGTGTTCATCCAGGTGGCTATCAAATCTATCCATCCATCTACCTATCTATCTATCTATCTATATACAGAGAGAGTTTTGCACTTTTGCTGTGTAACAGATAATAAAATACAAAAATGTTATATACTATGATCACAAAAATCTGAATCCTGTTAAGATATCACACAGCAATTTTAAGCCTTCACGCATTCTTATCAACAGAACTTTCAAGGATTCATTTTACCTTACTTCTCTCACCAGAACATGACATAAAATCCTGCTTATGACATGGGAAGGACATGTGCCGTGTCCCTCTGTGGAACTCCCTGGCTTACTAATTACCACAAGGGCTCATCCCAGGCACTGGCAGCCAGAAGCCACCATGCTCCCCCTGCAGAAAGATGCCACCCATGTAAAGCAGGTCTACAGGTGAACCACAACTTCCGCAGCCACACAAGTAAACAGTTTTTGTTTGTTTGTTTGTTTGTTTTTCTACTTTTCCTTCTGGTGCTGCAGTAGCAAATTCAGATTTTGCGAAGTCAGATCAGCAGTGTAATACGAAAACTAGTAGGTATTCCTGAACTAAAATTTAAAATTACACCTGACTTGCCTAATATGCTCCTTAAAATTTCTTCCTCAGCATAAACCTCACAGACGTAATAAATTGTCAAAATGTTCTTCCAAACCATCTTATTTAAAAGTATAGAAAGTCAGACTGTAATTCAGCCTGGAACAGTAGCCAGAGAGCATAAGAGAACTTTTTTTTTTTTTTTTAAACAAATATATAAATAGTGATTGCAGAAAAATAGCAAGTAAAAATATATCAGAAGATTTTAATATTACACAAAACATTAATATTTTTAAACAAAAGAGAACTCAAACACCATAAGAAAAAAATAGAACAGTTATGTTCTATTTTCTTGTAAACTGTGAGATTTATAAGATACATCTCATCAATTTTTATGTATTCAGTATTTTATATATTTACAGTTATCTGCATAAATCTTTTGTTTGGATATTTCCTAAGCACATCCATATTATAGGTTGTACACAATGGGAAGCAATGCTACTTTGTTGATTTGGTTTATTTTTCATTTTTTATTACTATTTTTTAAATATTTATTTAGCAATGTGGTAAAAGTGTTGTTTAATATTTATTTTCCAGGCTCCGTGTCAGGTACTTGTATTCTAGAATTCTAAATAAAACCTCAACAAAAAAAAATCAGAGGAAGTTGCAAATAATGATTCTTTAGAAAAGAAGACAAGAAACAAAATAAAAAACTCACCAATTACAAAAAGAAAACAAGAATCTTCCTAGATGAAGCTTGTTTTTAAATGTTTTTATACTGACAACAAAGCATCTACTTTTTCACTGCAACCAAAGCCTAGGAGATGAGCCCTGAAGAGAAGTTCTACATGGAACACTGTAATGCACCTTGTGGGAGTTTCATCAATCACAACAGAAACGCTTGAGCAACTAATCATAACCTGGTAAAGTTTCTGCAGTGTTGTTATTATAACTGTTATGTATCTGGATGTGAGTGCTGTCCCAGGAGTATTGTTCTGGATTGATTAGCATCTTTATAATGAAATGCTCAATTACATCTTTGAAATAGGTAATTATAAAAGGAGTGTGTATTTTCCAGTTAGGGATTTTGTTGTGATTTTTTTTTTTTTTTTAATTATCAGTGCATGAAAGGCAACTGTAGAAGTTCTCACTGCACTGTTGCCTCTTTGGAAAGAAACTACGTTTTGTTTTTCTCACTATGCATAAGCTAAATTGAATTTCTAGTTATGACTGGTATGGGAGTTTTATTTTCAACTGTCAGGGTGTGCAGCCATCTGTAACCAATTTTTCAATATTTTGAAAAGCCTCATTTGAAGTACACAGTTGTGAATGACTTAGGGACACAGTCATTAGTCAACAGGGAACTTTCAAAATGCTTTTCAACTGTATTTCTTTAGAGTAAAAGAAAGAAAAAAAAAAAGTATAGAGAAGACTATGCAATGGGTATCAGCATAGCTTTAGTAAGGTCTGTAAAAAAGGCAAACAGGAAATTTTGGGGCATGTCTGACTTCGGGCTCATGTTTCAGACTCTTATGTGTGCCATTGTATTTTGAAGACAGCTGCATCATCTAATCTTGTTGAAACCAATTTATGCCAAGAAAAGCAACTCTTTAAAAAATAAAAAATAAAATATTTTTTTCCCAAGAGTTAAGAGCATCTGAGGGGGTGGGGAAAGTGATTTTCATTTCAAGGGTCAGAAGTCAGGAGAAAGAACTATAAATATTTCCTTTCTTTTCCTTAGTACTGTGCATGTTGCAGTATACCATTAATTTTAAAAGAAGTTTTCTACTTAGGAAAATTATTCAAATGTTGAGATGATGGCTTAGTCTACCTACATCAAATGCTAGAAAGTACACTACTGACAGAATTACGAATACATTTATTTATTCAATTATTCATTTTTAAATGAGGGTAACAGCAACAATTGGATTAACTGAGAAAATGCAAGGATTTCTTTCAAACAATCTTTAACATTTGGATATCCAGAGCCGGAATTCTTCAACACAATCCTCTGTCATATCACAGAGTCACAGAGTCACAGAATTTAAGGGGTTGGAAGGGACCTTGAAAGATCATTGGGTCCAACCCCTCTGACAAAGCAGGCTGCCCAGGTAGGCATCCAGACGGGCCGTGAATATCTCTAGAGAACAAGACTCCACAATCTCCCTGGGCAGCCTGTTCCAGTGCTCTGTCACCCTCACCATGAAGAAGTTCTATCACATGTTGGTGCGGAACTGCCTGAGCTCCATCACGTGGCCATTACACATTGTCCTGTCCCAAAAAACACTGAAAAGAGCTTGGCCAAATCCCTCTGTCTCCCACACTTAAGGTATTCATACACATTGATGAGATCCCCTCTCAGTCTTCTTTTCTCCAGGCTGAACAGACCCAGGTCTCTCAGCCTTTCCTCATAAGGAAGATGCTCCAGGCCCCATATAATCTTTGAGCCCCCCCCACTGGACTCTTCCTAGGAGATCCCTGTCTTTTTTGTACTGTGGAGTCCACAACTGAACACAGTACCCTGGGTGAGGCCTGACAGGGCATAATAGAGGGGGAGGATCACCTCCCTTGACCTGCTGGCCACACTCCTTTTAATGCACACCAGGATCCCTTTGGCCCTCTTGGCAACCAAGGCACACCGCTGACTCATGGTCAACCTGTCATCTACCAGGACCCCCCTGCTACCAGGTCGCCCACCAGCCTTTACTGATACGTGCGGTTGTTCCTTCCCAGATGCAGGGCTCTACACTTGCTCTTGTTAAACTTCATTTGGTTTCTTCCTGCCCATCTCTCCACTCGGTCCAGGTTTCGCTGAATGGCAGCACAGCCTTCTGGCATGTCAGCCACTCCTCCCAGCTTTATGTCATCGGCGTACTTGCTGAGGGCACACACTATTCCCTCATCAAGGTCGTCGATGAAGATGTTGAACAGGACCTGACCCAGCAATGACCCCTGGGGAACACCGCTAGTCACAGGTCTCCAGCCGGACTCTGCGCTGCCAGTCACCACCCTCTGAGCTTGGCCAGTCAGCCACTTCTCAATCCACCTTACTGTCCACTCTTCTATTCCACACCTTCTCAGCTTTGCTAGCAGGATGTCATGGGAGACAGTATCGAAAGCTTTGCTAAACTCAAGGTAGATGACATCCACTGCTCTTCCCCCATCTACCCAGCTGGTGATGCCATCATAGAAGGCAACGAGGTTGGTCAAGCACGACTTCCCCTTGGTGAATCCATGCTGGCAACTCCTCCTAACATTCTTCTCTTCCAATTGCTTGGAGATGGCATCCAGAACAAGCTGTTCCAACACCTTTCCAGGGACAGAGGTGAGACCGACTCGCCTGTAGTTTCCCGGATCCTCTTTCTTGCCCTTCTTGAAGACCAGAGTGACATTGGCTGTCCTCAAGTCTTCATGCACCTCTCCTGTTCTCCAGGACCTTTCAAAGACGATAGAAAGTGGTTTGGTGATCACCTCTGCCAACTCCCTTAGCACACGTGGATGCATCCTATTGGGGCCCATGGATTTGTGTGCATTGATCCCACTCAGACGCTCCTGAATTACTCCCTAATGAACGGGGGGGATCTTTCCACTTCCCAGACCCTTTCTCCTCTGTCCAGGGTCCAGCAGTCCCAGAGAGGGAGTCCCTGAAGTAAAGAAAGACTGAAGCAAAGAAAGCATTTAGTATCTCCACCTTCTCAGCATCTCCCGTTACCAGGAAGGCCCCCTCGTTCAGCAAGGACCCACATTATCCCTAGTCTTCCTTTTACTGTTTACATACTTAAAAAACAAAAACAAACAAACAAACAAAAAAAACCTTCTTATTATCTTTTATGTCTTTTTTAAGCCTCATCCCTAGGTGGGTTTTAGCCTTCCTTGTTGCGTCCCTGCAGGCCCTAATAACACTCCTATACTCCTCCAAAGAGGACAGGCCCTTTTTCCACATTTCATAAACCTTCCTCTTCCTTTTGATCTTGTTGATTAGCTCCTTGCTCATCCACGCAGTTTTCTGCCCCTCTTCCCCCATTTCCTACTCTTAGGGAATATAATAATAATATAATAATAGATCTATCTATAGATCTATTAGATCTATCTAATCTATAGATCTATCACTGCTGCCAGCACCAGGATAGAGAGGCTTGTATATACTGTTACATGCAGGACATGGGTTCAAAGACAAAGGGACAAAAAAACGAGATATGCCTGGTGTCTTAAAGAGAAAGTAGATTCCAGAAAAGTGATTTTTTTGAGGTCAATAGAGATAGATGTGATAGTTTTAGATACACAACATCCATCCCCATTGACATATTAAACAGAAGGAAGGCTTAATATTTGGCTAATATCAGTAAGCTAGTATTGTTCATAATGCAATTGTTCCCCATTAATAGACAGAGATATAGTAATTCTTGAAGAGCATTACAAACTATTGATCCTTAAAAAAAACAACAACAACAAAACAATTGATTTCATTTTTAGTGAGAACTCTAGAAACAAAAGTTACCTCTATCTACCTTCACTTCCCCTACAGTTCAGTTATATCTAGTATGTTTACCTAATACCACTTTAATTCTTTATTTTGAACCAACATAAAATACCGACATAATTTTTGGCCTATCAGCTTTTCCATATCAGCTTTTCTGCTCTGTCATGTGTACTCTTAATTGTGCCACTTACACCTATTCACAGTATACATAAATTATTTTTTGTGTTGTCTGTGTATAAAGCAACCTGTTAGATTGAAGAATACAAAAAAATATTAATTTTGTTCAGCATTTGTACATTTTTGCAAAAAAAAGGCCTGGATCCTTTGATATCCTGTGAACTCTGGGCACATGTAGGCTGTAAATGTGCCAGTCATCCATTGTAAGTTTGTGTTCATGAGATTGATATAGGTTTATTCTGTGCATACTGTTACCCTGCTCTATATTTGAAATCTTACATTACACAGATCATTTTCTAGGTATTAACACCGTGGAAGCCAGGACTACATCCACAAATCACTTGCCTATCGCCTCTTTGATTCTTAAAGACACTGGAACCAAAATAAAGCTTTTACTTTGATCTTTTTTTGTTTGTTTGTGTGTTTTGGCAAGTCATCTCCTTTAAGTATCAAATAAATGGGAATCACTATTTTGATACTGTTTTAGCTAATTAATCTCTTCCTTTTTAACATTATTTTTCTTTCTAGCATATCTGAGAAGTCCAGATATACCAAATGAGTCATGTTACCATTACTGCACTGCTTCATATGACACCTCCATGTCAAACAGTTTTATTTGAAATGATCTAACAGAAATTCCAAAATTCCACTCACCCTGTCACTAATCTTTCTGCTTTGTATCTTGAATAATGATGTATATTTATTTACTGAACATAAACACTTACTATGCGTTCTGGAGGATGGCTTGAATTTATCCTTGCACAGTTCACTCTATGCTTCATCTGTTGGTTCTGTGGATTCAGGAATGTGTAGTACAATTTGTTCATTTTTATTTGCAAAACTGACTTTATTTCCCCAGGTGAGTTCTCAAATAAGCACATCTATAAGACTGTCCAAGCAACAATTTGATGTGGAGTTGAATTTGCTATCCAGTAATGGGTAAATGCAAACTGAAATACAAAACTTTCTCAAATGATTTCAAACAGATGTTCTGCTACCTGCTTTCTTTAAAGCTCTCCCTAGAGGTGGAGAGAAGACTTCCTGAAGTTCCTCAAGAGTAAAAAATAATACACTGATACCCAATCATCACACTTAAAATCAACTCATATAATGTTGATCCAGGGTCTCTGCACACCCAAAATTGCCACTGGAATATATTTACAACTGAAATTTCATTCAAAAGAAACTCATCAGAGAAAGTTTAATACCATGTATCATTATCATTATCTGGCTACAATAATTGCAATCCTTATGCAGAAATTGTTGGTTTATGGTATTATTACTCACATTCCCTATTCTTCAATTATTATTTAAAAAACTTTACCAATTCTAGGATGGTTTCAATGTACTACAAGAGTTTTATCACACAGGTACAGTTAAAAATAATCTGCTGACATGCTGTCCTTTTTCATTATTTTCATTGTCTTACGTGACCTTATAACTACATTATCATAGCTGTCACCCTCAGTGGTTCATACCTTGCCCACACAGTGACACCCAACATGCCCAAAAACCCTTGGAAATTGGGCACGTTTAAAGACATACTATAGAAAATGCAGAATGGAGGACTGTGAAATGATGTTGGAAGAAATTTCTGCTTTAGAGAGTGAAATGCCAGCACACAGAATAGGTATGCTACCTTCCTGTAGAATTGTTCAGCTGTGTACAGACACTGGTGTCCAGTCCTGTGCTACAATTTCGCAGTTCATCAGTGGAAGTAATGTGCAGAATGGTTTATTACTGGGTCTGCAATGAAGCAAATCATGAGCAAGCAGTCTGTGCTTGTTCCTTTTAAGAGACGGTATTCTTTCCTGACTTAGTATCACAGGCATCACATTGGACTCAGGTCCCAACTTTCTGTATGGTACCACATACCAAACACAGTCACAGCAAGGTCAGCAAACAGATCAAGATGTACTCTTCAGGTAGCTGAGATAAATGGACTCATCCCTCCAGCACCTCGCAGATGAGTTCTCCAGATCTTGTGTGATGGTTGGCTGTAGCTCTCACCCCCTAAGGTACTGGGACAACCTACTAAATACTGTGGTCACATTTCCCCTACACAAAATCAATTGCATATCCACTCTGCAATAAAATGCCAGTCTTCACCACACCCATCATGCAACACATTTGTACTGCAAGAAACAGGAATTACCAAAACAACTAATTATCTGACTTGACAGCAGAACCTATGTGATGAACACTTGGTTTGTTGGATTTTTTCTGTTGACATTCCTGCAGATCTCTAAATATGAAAGAATCAGATCTATTAGCAAAACTTTCTGCTGTCATGCTGCAGATAAACAAATTCAATCAGCTCTTATAATGAACAGGAAACTAGAAAGGCAGTATTATCTTTTCTCTAGGGTGATTTCAGAAGATCTCTATTGAGTCAGCTGCTAAAAGAGAATTTTTGCTGATGCCTAGAGTGAGTGATGCACACGAGTGCTATGCATGTGGTGAGGTTGTATTTTTACACATAGGTATATTTATTCATATTAATATGTTCAAATTGATAGATGATGTATTTACTTATGAATACTTCAATCATCGGGGAAAAAAATACAGAAAAGACATTTCAGATCAAAACTTTTTAGATCTCTAAAAAGAGATCATGGTTGTGGTTTAACCCCAGCATGACACCACATCACTTGGTAGAATCCTCACCACCACATAGTTGGTCACACAGTCCTATCACAGCAAAGAGCAAGTAGAGAACTGAAAGGAAAAAAGAGAGAAACGTTGTGTAATTGTTCATCACCAGCAGAACATTTCCCAGCCAGACCCAAGATAGCCTTGGCAAAATTCTTCCTGCTTTTATTGCTGAGCATGATGTTATATAGTATCAAAAGAGCATGACATCATATGATACCGGACATCCCTTTGGCCAGCCTGGGCCAGCTGTTCCAGCTGTGCCCATCCCCAGCTTCCCAGCTTCTTGCCCACCCCAGCCTCCTTGATGGCAGGGCAGCACTAGGAGCTGAAATGTCCTTGGCTTTGTGTGAGCATTGCTCTGCAACAACTAAAACATTGCTGTGTTATCAGCACCGTTCTCCTCACAGTTCCAAAACAGCTTCATATAACCTGGTATGAAGAAAATTAATTTTACCTCAGCCTAAACAAGCACAGTCATACTAAAATTTCTGTTTGATGATGAACAATGCAGATATAAAGCTAAATTTAAAAGGTATATTACTTGTGTTTCAAGCAAGGAAAACTGGACCGAGTCTGGTAAATATTGTCTACTACACGTGGCACCTAATTTTGCTAGCAGTTTTTTGAGGATTCTCAACAGTGCTTCTGTCATTGCTCTCATTCCAAAGATCATAAATTGTGTATTGATTTTTTTATTAACAGACTGTGAAATGACAGGAGGTGTACAAGAAATGGAAGTGACATGATACAAACAGGTACTTACATTATACATGTATTAAGCAATTATCCTAAAAATGTTTTTGTAAAACTATAAGGTGCCTATAAATTTATTAAATATTAAACGTATAATACCACTTTTTACATATGCAGTAATAAATAATTTACTATTTATCTTATACGTATTGTACAAAACTAATAAGATAAATACACCTTACAGTTTTACAGTTGCATTTTTAGGATAATTGTTAAATATGTTGTGTAGTTCTCACAGACTTCCATTTGGTAAAGACTCTCATTTCCATCTCATGTAATGCTTACGTTCCTCCACAGATTTTTAATGTTTCTTCATATAAGTGAACATAAAAAGTTCCTTAACTCTTCAAAAAATACTCAGAAACATTGCATTATTTAGCAATTTGGAATGCCTCAGATTTTTTTAAGGATTTTCTTTCCTTTGAATACCTGTTTTCTTTGCAACTAAAACAGAAAAAGCCTCCAAAATATGGAAATGACCTAAGGTCAAATAAATATTATTTGCCTAAATGGGAAGAGGAAAAAAAAGAAGATGCATTCTAATTTTATCAGTGGAAGACACTGTGAAAAATATACATTACTACTACTTTGGAAGAAAATAAGTCTCTCATTTGAAATGCCTGGAGTAACAGTGAAAATTTTATACCTCCCTTTCATTTTGCATTGGTTACTATTTAGCTACTACATTTGTAAGAACATAAGTCTCTAAAAAGCAGGAATTAATTCCTAGATCAAAACTGGCATGAACATAAAATAGTCTAAGAAGTCATTTATATAATTCTTAATAGATTTATGATAGAATTCATAACTCACAGGGCCAAAGGAAAGAATTTATTTTGACTTTGCTCTGATTATACTACAATTAACAGAAAAAGAAAGGGAAAAAAAAAAAAAAAAAAAAAAAAAAAAAGCATTTTAAATATCATCCTTTCTTCCCAAAAGCTAATTTATTCTGTAATGACATGGAGGAAAACCTTGAAATAATGTAATTTGTCTATATTCTCCATGTCTAACAAACAAGGAAGGAAAACAACAATTTAACGACTGTGTAATAATAACAAACAAAAATGTAAAGAACAGAATGTGAACACTAAGCATTATTATTTGTAAAAAATAATTACTATTAATGGGTTTTATTTTAAATCTATGTTTTGTTGGCATTTAAAAAAAAAAATAAATCTCCACATCATTCAGAAAAGTTAAGGGGAAAAAAAATCTGTGGCAAACACATAAAAGCTCATCTTTCTGTTGAAAACAAAAGCTAGAAACCCACAATTCATAAATAATAACAGAAAATGTGTTGGAAGACTGAATTCTGTCATCTTTCTAACTTTGAACAATGCTTTGTTTTATCATAAAGTATGAATTCCATGGTTGGTGAAAGCATGGAAGCTTTCAATACTTATTACAAATCTGCTGTAGTTTACCCTTTACTCTGAGAAAAACAGATTAAGAAAAAAAATCCAGAAAGTAAGTCTGTGCTCTAAAATTAAAGCTTGAAATTAAGCTGGTCAAATTCCCTTATATGTTTTGCAAACACAAATACGAAATGGTCCTCCAAAACCCCAATGCAGTCCTTTAAAAATTATTTAAAATTATATATACTTTCTCTGCTATTTAACACTATGAATGTTTACAGATGTTTAGAAAAATCTCTCAATACTAGATGTGTGTCAGAAATATAAATAATAATAATTATTTATATATATTATATATATTAATATATATTTATATATTATGATTATATATATAGTATAATTATATTATATATATATTTATATATATTTATTATATATATTTATATAATCATAATAATGTGTGTCAACACAAAACACAAAACAAATTAAATTTCAATAGCAACTTTTTTAAATAACGTTTTCTTATTGCCTTGAGAGTAAACTCCAGAAATTCCTATTTAGTTAGTGAAACAAATTTTCAATTTGCAGGAACTATTTGTACCACTAATGGATTTCATTCTTCATCTACCTGTGCTGAGTTATTTCACATGAAGAATGAATATTCTTTTTGGTTTTGTTTCCTATTTGTTCTCATTCAAACACTAGTCATATGTGATAACTTACTACCACTGCTTTTCCTGGTCTAAGGAAAGAAATAGATAACATTCATTACTGTCAAAACCTGGATTAGCAGCAAGCACATATTGCCAAGCACAGAGAAGCTATTGAAGAAAGGCATTCTTACAAAAATGAGCTAGCAAGAAACTAAATTTCCCAAATTTGCTGTAGGCCAGGATTTTTATTTGCTTCTGTAACGCAATCTTCAAGCTTAGACAAAGCATTAAAGAGCATCTAGTGACCTTCAGTATTTCAGAAATAAATGCTTCCCCTTGCTATAACTGATGTCAGTCTTCGCTTTTTCTATGAAAAGGAAAGCAAACAAAGCCTATATCTTCAAAGCAAACACTTTGGAGAAAGTTATAGGAACACGCATTAACTCATATAACAAGCACTAACATTAAACCTTTCCATAAAAGCAGAAATTTGAGCACACCAAAATGGCTAAAGGTAAATTACATGAACAAAATGTCTGCTCCAAGTGATTTTAACATAAACTGATTGATACGTGGAAATGTCAGCATTGAAGTATTCCTAACTAATCATTAAATACTTCCTTAAAATACCTCAACACAAACATCTCCACATCTCCATCACAAGAAGGATTTGGAAATGTTAGAGCAGGTCCAGAGGAGGACCACAAAAACATCAGAGGAATGGAGCACCTCTCCTATGAAGAAAGGCTGAGAAAGCTTGCAATGTTCAGCCTGGAGAAGAGAAGGCTCTAGGGAGACCACATTGCAGTCTTTCAATACTTAAAAGGGGATTATAAAAAAGATGGAGAGTGATTTCTTACTAAGAAAATGATAGGACAAGGAGGAATGGTTTTCAACTAAAAGAGGGGAGATATACATTAGATGTTAGGAATAAATTCTTCTCTTAGAGGGTGGTGAGGCACTGGAACAGTTGGATAATCATAACGCCATACTTAAAAACAACAATAACAACAAAAAAATGGCTTTGTAAAAGCCATTTTCAGCCCTGAATTGGTGCATTTCCTGGTGAAAGTACCCAGCACATGAACTCCACAAAATTAATACGTTTGGGGAGCACGGAAATAATCTTCATCAGTAGCTTCCAAGTAGGACATTTTTCTTTCAATCCTGTCATCTCTTACTTGTTCTTATACTTTAATATTTCTAGTAAGATTAACTTTCAATAGGAAATTTATAATGATTGCATAGTTATGCATAGTTTATTTGGGATAGAGAAGAATATATAAGATTTCTTTAAGGATGATTTTCAGTCTTGGGTCTTACTAGATTTATTTTTTTTAAGAGACAGAGATTTTCTGACATTGAAGTATCATTACAGACAAAGTACACATTGCTTTGGTATGAAAAGATCTTTAATCGGCCATTTAAGCAATTTGGCCAGTTGGACTTCATCTAACTACTATACTTAAAGTTAAAAATAAATCAATCACAATGCAACAAATCTTTATTATTACAGAACATTTCCATGCCATAATAACCATATGGTTATATATATATTATATATAATATATATAATATGGTTTTATATATATATATATATATAATATTATATATATAACCATTATATACATATAATATATATATATATGTATATATATATACACATATATACATATATTTATCTTAAGACAGACCATATATATAGTTATATATGTATTTAATATATATGGTCTGTCTTTGATATGATATGATATGATATGATATGATATGATATGATATGATATGATATGATATGTAATATAATATGGTCTGTCTTAAGATAAATCACAGTTCCCCTTGTAGGAAATCTTGGAACATGCACATTCAATTATATGGTTATTAAGCAAATAATATAATTATTTTCTTACTCTACTCCTCTCAGCACCTGCAGTATAGTCAGCTACCAAAAGAGAAAACTACTTATGAAAGAAACCTAGTGGTCTAGATCTTCAGTATTTTTAAAACTGAAAGGTATTATGAAGAGCTTGAACAGATGTGATGCTAGAGATTAACTTTCTGGATACTAGGGAGTGCAAAGAAAGCAAAGATAGCATCTTATATCCTTTCTCCCAGAAAAGCTGTAACACATCATATAGGCACGTACCTGTAGAGTACTTCTTAATGCTGTGTTAGATGTATGGTGTATAAAGGTTAAGCACTATGTTCTTATAATAAAAATATATTATGAACACTGATCTATGTGTCTAAAAACAGTCGAATTTTCTTGCTTTATGACAGTTACAGAACAATTTTGTAGATTTTAGAAGAAATGATCAGGAAGTTATAGGTGTTTCATTTGTGCTTGCACACAGAAATCAACATAAATGAAGCATCTCTAAAGAGATGTAATCATTTTAAATTTTATATATATAATCAGTACAACTGGGTAGAGATTGCTGCCATAACAAAGTAAAGCAAGATCATGTAAGACAACACTGAAGCAGTCCACAGCATAAAAAAAACCTGTACAGTGAAAGTGCTGAAGCAAGAAGGATGCCATTACTCTTTCCAATCTCTTCTAATCTTCCAGATTTCCTCTCTAATCAAAAGAACTTTGCCACATAGTATCACGTTTAGTACTATCTTTTTTTTTTTTTTTTTTTTTTTTTTCCAGGACTATTTCTAGAGCTCAAAAAAGTAATAAGGGAGTAGGTACATCCTAGATTATTCACTTTGCCTTTTACTTCTTTTGAAGAAATTTTTAATAAAGCTGGAATGTGGATTCCTCAATTTGTTCTAGCAATCTAGTAACCTATTTTCTATATGCATTATAAGACACCTTGTATTGTTTAATAACCTTTTGATAAAAATTGTTGAGTTTTTGCTTTGATAAATAGCACTAAGGCATATTGATCCTACTTTATTCTGAGGAAAACCTATCCTTACCACGTAATTAATAGACTACTTGTATAAGAAATTTGATACTATCTTAAATATCACAACTATAAATAGGCAAACTGCATGCGAACAACTACGAATAACTTGGCCATAACGTTAACATTTAGTTTGATTTTTATTTTTATTTTTTAAAGAAACTATGCAACTGAACTTTATGGTTATGCATAACAAGTGTTACACATTGACTGGGGAAGGCACAATGAATTAATCACCAGCTGTGAGATTGGTTTTACTTTTTTTTTTTTCTACTTTTATGAAAGTCAACAGCAAGTTCACTGACTAAAAGGCACTAATGCTGGCGTCAAACATTGATTATAAAAAAGAAAGGCTTTAAAAAAGACTCAATGACAAGTTGTTGTTGTTGTTGTTGTTGTTTGTTCGTTTTTCCTGCAAGTACAGTCAGTCGAGCTAGAAAATAGCATAAAATCTTGGCTTTTCAACCTGGAAACTATACACAGGTCAAAAGAATTTTCATCCAGCTATTGCAAGTTTCTTAGTATTACAGCAAATGGAAGGTTGAATCAAAACAAGTATTTCTGAATCACCTCACTTGTTCCAAATCATGAGGTTATACAAGATTATCCAAGCAATTCCAGGGTCTCTTACAGAAAGAATGGAAGTCAAATATTATCTACTGGGAAAAAAATAAAAATACACACATACACAAGCACTTGTATCATCCAATTCTTAATTAGGTAAAGTTAAGTTGTGGGTCTTGGGGAAGAAACACGGTGGAATAAACTTCTAAAAGTCCCTACTACACCTGGTTAGCATTTCTCCATTTTCACTTGCATCCTAATAATCTGCAGAGTAATGCAAATCCTATTATTTCCAAATAGTATTTTGTTAATCTTCTGTGGCATTTTACATCATTGAAAAAGGAAGAAAAAGAATGATCTGCACATGCTGATAATACTGAGTATCTGTTTAAGAATAGCTGTATCAGTATTAAGTGTTACATTTCATCTACTACCTTACTTATTTTGATTCATTTTCCTCTTTAATATACAGAGAAAACTTCCTCTCATTAGTGTTCAGATGTGAAATCATTTTTTGTTGTTTAAAATAGTTTAAATTATTATATTTTATAGTTTTGGCAGCTGCACAATTCCCTCCATACACACTCACATAATCATTATACACTTTGTTGCAGACCCAGCCAAACTGAAATCTAGACTAGGCCAACAAGCATAACATCTGAAAGGTTGAAATTCAGCCTGAACATTAGGTAACTGAGGGACTAGAAGCAAGATTCTTTGTTGGCGCTCCTACTGCTAGCCACTTCAGCCAATCCTCATATAGCATGCCATTATTTTATGGCCCAAACAATATTAAATGTTCTCAGATATTCTTTGTCTCACTCATCTTGGATATATCAAAATAAACAGACACAGAGCCTTGAATTGATAGTAAAAACTGAATATCATTTAAAGACAAGATTCCTTTTGACTACAAAACATTTGAATGGGTTTGGGCCCCATCTAACACATCACCTACTGAAATTTAAGTGAAAGAGTATCCTCATTCATTTAAGCAATATAATGGGGTCATAAAATGTAATAGTCTAATTTCGTAGTAAAACCACAAAAGTCTTTTGTATATTCATTAATGGTTAAAAAGCTCAACCAACAAACACATACAAACTGCTGGTGTTGTAAAAATATGAGGCCAGGTTCTTTAACACAATGTTCTTTACATAGCAGAAGCCAATAAATCTTTCAGAGAACAAAATATTAGACAGACTTTTCAGTAGATTTTCAAATTTGTAACTTGGTCTTTGTTTTCAAAATGAAATATGTTGTTTTATTATTATTATTTTAGCATAATTTAATATTAATACCATCTAAATGTTTTCTAGAATCACAGTTTTTCTGAATGTTACCCTGTTTGAAAAGCATACCTTTTCATGTATGAAGTCGAATGCCCTTTTCATCCCTTAGAATTTGCACTTTCTATTGTGATTATGTTTAGACCTCTTTTTTATACTTATACCTAAGTGCATGCACTGTCACAATATGAAGCTTTATGAAACTTGCTCTAATTGGTGTGATGAAGGTCATTATACCACTAATTTCTCCTTACGATCCATGTAAGGTCCTATGCACCTTAATTCAGAATATGCCTTCCTTCATTTAAAATTGATTCTACTAAGTAGTAGCTGAATGTGAGGGACATGCAAAAATATTGCCTCTTGGAGATGTAAAGCAAAGTTTGTACACTAACTGCAATGATAAACTCTAGTGTGGGTAACACACAGCTGTCTAAATAAAAAGATTCAATCTTGGAACCACACAAAAGCTGCAAATACTCCTGTTGTATCTCTTCAAGGCAGTTTGAAAAAAAAAAATCAGTTGATTGCTCTTTACTGGTCACAGGAAGCGAGCAACAAATTGAAAGCACTGGTATCCATAAATATATATGCACTTCTAGAATATATATGCATGGACACATAGTTACAAGTATCTATAACCTTTATAAAATAAAAGTATATACACAGATGAAGATATATACACTATGCAGAAGGTTTGCTTCTTCATAGTACATTATGCTTCAGTGAATAAAAATAGCTTTATTCTGAAATTTAGTGACACCAGATAATTGAATTTGTATGATTTAAATAATTTCTTCCTCAAGTATGGCTGTAGCAAAAGAGTTAAAAAAAAAAAAAAAAAAAAAAAAAAAGAGGCCCCAGGAAACAGATACCAAAATACTTAATAATAATAATAATAAAATCAACTTATTCAGTGGCACAGTTGCAGACTTTATCCTAATTATGTAACAAAGCTACTGAGTTGAAAAATGTGAACTAGGCTTTTTTCAATTAGACACCTATTTGTATCAAGACAACATCTTAATGCACAATGAAAAATGTGTGAGCAATAGCAGTGTCAGTTCAAACAACAAAAATACCACAAAAGTCAAGAACATAAACTCAAAAAACAACTGTTAATATATATGGAGTATTTCTTTCTCATTATTGTCAGAGTACTGTTATACTTGGTAGTCAATGAGTGTTTAAGGCATAAAAATATTAAAATTCCTAGTTACTCATTACCTGATGAGATGTTGTCATTGGTAAGCAGAAGTAATTCCGGAATGCATTTCTCCCTATAATAGTTACAGTTTCTGTGACTTTAATGTACCACAGCCCCAGCAACAGTGGCTAGTTTGTCAAGCACACTTCCAATTCTGCCCACATATATGTATTGTTATTACAAACACTGAATGTTGAATTTTGAGAGTGTATTTCTCAGTTGGCAGCACACATCCAGAGGAGTTCATTTATTAGCACTTTGCCTTTTTTTTGCACTTTTTTAGCACTTTTGCCATTTACTTAAATGTTAACGTACACATTCTCTGTGTTCATTTTAACTACTGTTACAGTGGGATCCATTCCTACACTTGCTAAATACCTGAGAAAAACTACAGGGAGCTGAAGAAATGAAATTGTAAGGTCCATCTTCTGCAGTAATACTGGAAATACCACAGTTTGAGGAACAAAATACCTACAGTAGTGATTTCTAAAGGAAGATGCTCCCTTCCCAACCTACAGAAAATAAATTTAAACAAGTTATTATTGTAGCTTTTCCTTCAGGATCGTTAGGGAGAAGTGAGTAAGGCAGTACATTTCACAATGTAAACCAGAACTCGTGAGACAATGTTATGATAGGCTCACATCACTCACTTCCAGTTCTGTGACTCTTCCCCATCACTAAGATTAAATTAACTCTCATTTGAACAATATACAATACACAGCAAACGCTGACTTCGGAGGATGGCAGGATGTCATAATGTACCTAACTGGGAATGGAGAGGAGGAAACGTGATACTGGGCATCACTGGCTGGCTTTGGGGATGAGGTAGGGTGGTCAGTGCAGGAGGAGGGCAACCACAGCCCTCAGCTAGCATTGCCACAGACAACACCGACCCACTCTGTGCCAAAACCAAGCCAAACAGAGGAGTTTCAGGTGCCTCTGAAAAACATTTTTAAGGAAGAGCAATAGCTGTTATGGAAAAGGAAGACCGAAAAGGGGAGGCTCAAGCAGGGTGTGTAGAGAGAAGACGAGTGTGTTTCTTTAAGTGTTTGTTTTATTTTTTGTCTTTGTTTCTCAATATTAGAACGAATGGTGAACTAGAACAAACTGTCAATAAGCTAAATTGTATGAAATTCCCTGACTCAAAATCATTTTGCTGCCCAAAACACACGTTCATTTTAATTTCCTTGTACAGAGGTATCTCCAAGCATAATTACTATTTATGCCTTGTGAATGAGTCTGAGGCTTTACTTAGTCTATGACTAATCATGTTGATGAAAAGAAAAAAAAAACAGAAAAGAAAAAAAAAGGAACTCTGACATATGCACATTTAAATTGCACATTTAAATGCATTTCTCCAGTATAGTGTATGCTGGTCCATCTCCCAGTACTGAGACAAGGCCTCTAACATACCTCCAGGGACATCCTGTACTTAGACTTTACCAATCTGTCTGCCACGGATACTCCAGTACATAGTTCTGTATCCACTAATCCTCCACCAGATTTCAGATTTAATTACAGATTAAAACAATAACAACAACAACAAACAGGTTTGAGACATAATAACACTGGGACTTTTTTAAGTAACACAGAAATCCGGAAAACCAACTTGATCAAATTAAGTTTGGGTATACGCAATCACCGCTTCTCTTTTTTTTTTTTCTAGTTCCAGACAAAACAGAGTTGTTCCAAATGGCCACATGCCAAATAGTCCTCTGTTAGCACCAAAAAGACCAACCACGTGTCTCTTGAAACATCAAGAGAAAACATCTGCAACATGTCTTTGCTCTTAGAATTAGCCAAGGATCTCATACTAGAATGTTAGGTGGGAACACTGAAAACTATGACTAGTAACACCTGTATTTTATCAAATTTTAATATTATTCTCTTCCTAAAAGCATAAATCTATTATAATGCAGGTAACAAGTAAAAGTTGCAGTATAAACTGGGCAATATCTAGATCATCTTGGCATATAATTGTCTGGGTAATTAAACAAATAAGATTATTCCCTTGAAAGCTGAAATATATATATTTTTTTATTTCTGTTTTAAAATCCAAGTGTGTGAAGCCAGGGAGTTAAGTCAATCAAAATATAAACCTTTGGCTGCCCTTTAGATCTAAGTACAATATCTGGCTAATCCTGCATGAAGCTGGGTAGAGAAACATAATCAAAGCAAAATTCATTTTAAATTCAAGAGAAAGTGTTCTGTGAAGATAATATAAAAAAGTCCCACAGAACAACAAAAAGTATACCTTTCTCAAAAGTATGGTGTATATAACCTGTGTTTCCATTATAAAACCTCTATACAGTTAACTTTGTTAACATTTTCTGAAGTAAAGGTTTTAATAATTATAATTTGATTTTTAAATAAGAAAAGCACTTCAAGATGATACTAAGCAAATGAATAAAAAATAGAAATGAAGTATCTTTAGACACTAGTATGTGTAATACACAATAAATGTTTGTTCATTGTCTTTTGTATTATAAAAACAAGGAGTTCTGTTTGAGGAACGGGAGTTGTGAAAACTCCCTGCTGAAGTAAGGAGCTGTATAATGCATGGCTAGACACTATGAAAATTCTTTTGCTTAATGTAACAAAAAAGAGAACCCCCTCCCCTTCTCTCCTTCTGCATCTCAGTTGCCTCTTCTGTTCAAAGACCCTGCTGCAAAGCTCATGTAACCATCTCCTGATAAGTTGCTAAACTAGCGTATCAACATCCTGCCTTCCTGTCTCACGCTGGGCCAACATGACCAAATAAAAAAAAGAAGTTGAACCACAACGCAGAGGAAGACTACGGCCTTCATCTTCACGACCACCAGAGGGACAGAGACGACCCCTAGCAACAGTGCGCGCAGTCGCAGAATACACCAGGATGTGCTGCGTAATCCTGGAATTACCAAGATATAAAAAGGGACCCTGGCGGGGGTGAGGTGCACGCCGTTGGCGGAGCCGAGACTCCCCAGCCGCCCAGCGCTGTTTTGCTTGCTGTTGCTTACTCAATAAATTCCTTTCTATTATTAATGCAATGCTCTCTGAAAATTAATTAAGGGGGCAACTTATAACAGTATGCACAGCTGCCAGTAACTAATATAGATGTGACAGCATATAAACTGTGAAATGCCAGTCAATTATTATGGCATGTTTGTTTATTGCTGCTTCAGGATATCACAGAACAGATTGTTTTGGTAAGCTGTATCCATATACTATAAGGGTACACATCTTGCCTAACTAAAAACACTCTTGGGAATTATTAATTCGTGAATGATATTTTTTTTGTCCAACTACAGTTACAACTACTAACAATACAATGATTTCAGCCATCAAGCATTCTTTACTTTTTTTTCTTTTTTTTTTTTTTTACAAAATTTGTCTCATAAAATTTTTAAAGCAGAATTCTAACGATATGGAAAACCTCTCACTAAAACTATTTTAATCAAATAAAGGACTATAATCTAAAAGTGTGAAACACCAGCCTCAACATTCAGACAGATTTTTTAAGACAAATGGAGCTTTATGGTTCAATTAAATGATAAAGTCACTGTAAGGCATGCTCTTATTCCAAAAAAAATGTGAGAAAGCTTACTTCCAAATGTCAAAGGAATATCCTAACCTTAGCAAAATAAAGTTCAGAGATTATACTCTAACTCTTACATTTGACTGATTTTGGGCACCCAATTCCAGTAATCTTCAAGATCACTGTTTGAATAGTACATACTGAGGTATCAATTGCAAAGCACTTACTCTGAACAGCACAAATCAGAGTAGCAAGGCTACTAGCTGAGCAAGGCTTCTCAATTCAGGCTGAGAAAATGTCACAAATCACATATACTTTAGGAAAAAAAGAATAAAAGCATACTAAGAAGAAATAATAATAATAAATTAGACAGTAAACATGAAAATGCTGTATTCTTTAAGATACCACTATTTTTTTTTTTTTTTCCAGAGTGGTACAAAGAGTCAGGCTATTATAATCCAAGCATAACACTGAAGGTAATACTTAGATCAAATGAACCACAGTATATTCTTTGGATTTAATCATATTTCATTGGGAGAAAAACTTATGAGCTGATGATACAGATAATATAAATTTTAAATCTTTCTGAGGTATATAGGTATCTTTGGCACTTTCCTGCACACAAACAAATCATTTCCCACTGCCTTAAAAAGGTTAAGGGCTCACTCTGCACGTTCACATTAGCAGAGACTGTGGTTGGAAATGAATACAGCAGAATTTCTGATGTCAAATGAAAACGAGCCGAACAGTGGAGGAAGAATAAATTCAGAAAAATATTGTTAATATCATTTTGAATACATTAATAAATTTGCCCAGTATGATGCACCATTTAATCCCCTCACAGGAATCATTTAACTTCTTCATCTACCTTCAAGCAAATTTTAACACGTAGAATACAATAGCTTCACCTGATTTTTACATAGAACAAAACACGGTTTTGTATGAAGAATTACTTCATATAAAGTATATTTAACCAGCATTTGATTATCAAGACAGTAACTCCTACTTTAAATGTGTTTTTTAGTAAAAGCATCCAATCCTGACAGAATGACTTCATATAATGTATATTCTACCATATATTCAACAGTTAATTAAATGATTGTTTACAGGTATTACCCTATCAGACTGGGAACCTAAAACAACTCCAACCCAGGCAATACTTTAAAGCGTTATTTCAAATTATAGCATTCGAAGTACAAGCAGAAAGTCTGGATAGCTGGAGGGCACCCCAACCAGTTTTTGCTGACTACTTCTTCTGTGTCTCTAAAATTATGATATGACTGACTTGCATAGTTTCACCTTGCAGGGAGAGCAATTAGATTGCCTACTCCTCTCCCACTGGAGACAGAACACCAGCCTCCCACACTTCAGACAAACACCCAGCACAGAGTAAATCTTCCCATGCTGATTTAAGCAATAATAGATGGATTACCTATCTTTGCGGATTTCCTCCAAAGGCTATGCTAACCCATCACCCGACTAATCCTAATGTTAGAAGAACTGTATATACAAGATATGAAGTAGGTAAAAACAGACATAAGTACAAAACATTTATTTACTTTTCAAAATACTGCTAATCTGCTTCTATACTGAAAAAATACATTCAATCAATATATTTTACATCACTATATATTGCAAAAGACGTCTGCCTTTTAATTATCATTTTTCATATATTTTGATACTTTCTCACCAGAAGTGTCAAACAGTGCATTACTGACAAATTCTCCACACTGTGCCCCTTCAGCCCTTGGAGTTTAACTCCTCTCACATTACAGTACTTATTGAATTTCCAAGCCAAACGGTGTTCTGCTCCATAAAATTCTGACAAGTGGACTCTGCCAAGCTAATAACGGCTTCATTCTGCTGAAATAAACTTATTTCACTGCAGCAAACAAAATGACATGACCTGGAAAGGGTATTTTTAACTGGGTAATGACTCAGTTCCAACCAAGCCTCTTTCACTGGATTCCTGGACAATGCTGAGACAAATTTCTTAAATGTAAATATGTTCTAATACCAGTTTTCTTCTCTGTTGCACTCTGTGGACATGCCTATGGTAAGTATTTTCAGGTCTTCCTTGTCTGATTTTCTCATTCAGTAGTTCAGTAAACCTGCTAAACAATGCCTTGTGATAATACCTTAGTGGACTGAACTGGCAAGCTACAGCACTCATACAAGGACGTTGAGTCCTCACACATTCATTTTTTTCTCTCCATTTAATTTTTTTTTTTTTTTTTTTCAAAGTTACATTAAAATGTCTGTAAAATGTATTAACTGAGAAATATTGCTTTGAGATGCATTACTTGATGTTTTAGTACTCTCTCCTCTAAATCTAATACTAATTTTGATGACAGCGTATTAATAAAGTTGTGGAGAAAAAAAGAGTTAGAGCATTAATACAACCTTACAGAAAAGCAATTTGTTCCACGCATACTTCAAGTTCTACATACTGGTCACTCAGGTATTGAATCCTAGTAAGACCACACTCACAAAGCCCATTTTTCAAGCTATTCACACTATGCTACTAATACTATGTATTTCCTGCAGCCTACATCCCCAGACTAACCATCAGTTTCAGGTCAGATCCACATCAAGTTGCAAATGACTGGAGACCATGAGAGAACCTTTGTAACAGCTGGAATCTTGTACAAACATGCTGCACCCTGCCAAGTCTGCCTTCTGAGCACTAATAAAAGAGACAATCCTCAACTGCAAACAGTTGGGGTCCCTGTGAAGTAGTTCACTGAAGAGCTGTTAGAACTCTTCAACTAAACAAAGGAGCAGAATAACTATCACTCACCAAAATTACGAGTTTCAGAGTATTAAACAAACAAAAAAAAAAAAAAAAGTGAAAGAAAGAACAGTGCTGTGCTTGTAAGTGTTCAGGCACCATGCCTGAAATTACTGAAATAGTAATATAGTAATAGCCTGAAATACTGCCTGAAATTACTGAACATCGAGGTATGCAAATATCTACATTATCTTAAAATTACCTTATTTATTCCTTTTTCTGTAATGTATCATGTCATTTAAACAATCATAAATTTTCACAACGGACAGTGGAAGTCTCAATTCTTGCAAACCAAAGTTAATTCTGCTATCAACAACCCTTTTCCTTAGCTGTTGTTGCAAATGCTATCCTGGGCTGTCTTGAGGTATGCTGCAAGCAGATAAAGGGAGGCGATCCTTCCCCTCTGCTCAGCATTGGTGAAGCCACACCTAGAGAAATGTCACTCCATGATGAGAGATATATTGAACTACTGGTGAGAATCCATAAAAAGAGAAGGCTCAAGGGAATCTTCTCCAAGTATACAAGTATCTGATGCAAGAGTGATGGGAAGGAACTAGGTCAGTGCTGTTCTCTTGGATCAGAGCAGCCTCCCCTCCTCCCCCTCCATCCCCCAATCCAAAGGTACTTAAAGTAAATATAGAAATGTATTTAAAGCAAAGACTGAGAAGTTTACACAACTCCAAAGGTTAGAGTTGGAGATTCGAAGGATACGCAAGAAACTGCAGAACTTAAAATAAATGTCTAGGAACAGTTTACAAGATAACCGAAACAAGTACTTCTAAAGCTGCAGGATGAACAATTCACTGATATTTCAAAAATACAGTATTTCTAAAAAAAAAAAAAAAAAAAAAAAAAAAAGCATTTAAGTAAGCTTGTATCGTCCACTCTCTTAAGAAAGACACTTGCAGTCACAGGTGGTTGTACAGTAGAGTACCGTCAATTTCAGTGCAGTAACAGCCACAAGCACCAGGCTGTGTAGCAGCATGCAAAGCTTCTGTCTTACAAGATTTCTGCGTACTTTCATGTTTGGTGTTCAGAGTTCAGAGACACCTTTCCACCCTATCAACTTCTAAAACACAAGAGAAATAATTTTAAGATCAAGAAGAAAAACAGTCTTGTTCAGAGCTCACAAAGTTCACTAGAAACAACAGCAAAAATGAATTATAAATGGCTCCCTAAGAGACAGCTGTTTTATTTTTTTCCTGCATTTTGAGAACACGTTGCTAAATGGTAAAGTTTATAAAACTTAGCTTGAAATATACTTACTATATGACCAGTTAAGTTGTTTGCAATGTGGATCCATTAGAAACAGACTTAATTATTTAACATCATGCTTGTGACAGAACAAAAATTAATACAGCACAGCCTGATGACCTTTGTTATGGGCACACAAAAGTGAAAAGCTGGCAGAATCTGTAGCTTTCTACTCAACCAATCTTTGTGTTTTAATAGCTGAGATTAACTGAGGTTCATTTATGTTGTATTTATTTCCATATTGAAGGATGTTTCACTAACAGAAAACAAACTGCAAAATATTTTGGTTTGTAAGCTTTATGGCTTTGTATATATGTAGGAAATTGTTTTATTTTTAACATTAAAAAACTTCAAAGGGCATGCAACTACTTGCAAGACAAATTTGGAGAGTAGGGCAGGCAGCTAATTTTCAGTGTCAATAAAAAGTACTAACTGAATGCAGTTCCAAAAGAACATAACAAATATGTTATTATTTACAAATTCCAGCTGGATAGCTATGAAAACTTGTTGATATTTTACTGAAGTGAGACAGGTGACCCAAAACTGAACACAGATTCCGTGAATGAGATCTGGAAATTTGCAAACTCTCTTTTTTTTTTTTTTTTTAATGCCACCTGCACTTGGAAGTTGCTACCTAAGAAATTGATAAACTATCACACATGATAGTTATGCAAAATATTTGATCTATGCAAAAATAAAAGGACTTTCCATTTTATGTCAAGTGACTCCAATGCCTAGTGTAACAGATTTTTCCCTAGCTATCTGTTATGTGACTTATGTTCATGATCCCTTTAAGAAAATGCAATTAATGTAAGCAATCTGTTATGATATTTCCCATAGATATATAAAAAATAAACTAGGTAGTGAATAGGTCTACTTATTTTAGCACCCTTTTATGTTCATATACTTCACAGAACTGTTTTAAATGAAACATATATTTCTTAGAGAATATTAGAAAATTTTAAGAGTCCTTCCATGCTGCATGTATTACATTCAGAAGTTTCAATAAGTAAGTTGCTTATATGTATTTCTGTGTGAAAATTCACACAGATAGTGATAGTTCACTCAGAAAAAGGTAGCATGGAAAACCATCATAAGATGACGACAAAGACCAGAATTAATACAGATGAAGAATACTACCCATAATGGGGCATTGGACTGCATGATCTTTAAAGATTCCTTCCAACCCCAAATATTCTATGGTTCTGTAACGCAAGTCGTCATTGTTAGGGTTACTACCTCACTTGAAATAGCCTATCAGTCTTACAGTACTGTTTCTTAGGATGTCATATAATTTTAACTGTCTTCAAGGAGAATGAATTTCATGCCTTTAAGAACCGGACGTGAACCCAGTTCTGCACCACTTCAGTAGCATGTATCACTGACTCTAAATCATTTTTGCAAAGTTAATATGCAAAATAAGTCATTTTGGAAAGCAAGTGACCAAAATAAGAAAGAAAACAAACAAACAAACAAACAAAAAAAAACAACCTTTGTATATGCACAAAAGTTCAAGAGCTCAGTGAAAGCATAGGAGGAAATTCACAATTCATGTGACTCATGTGGGGCTATGGCCTCATATGTTTTGAAGAAAGGAACTAGAGATTAAAGAAAATCCCAGAGATATCTATCATATTGAGGCAGGAAAAATAGCAGGAAGGATCAACAAAAACCATGTCAACACAGTTGTGAGACTGGAGCGATAGGGAGAAAAAAGATGAAATCCAATAGATGCTTATGCTCCTGATCCAGCTTAAGCGCACAAATAGTCCCACGGATCAAGTGCCTTAAATTGCTTCTGTTTTACACAATCAGAGCTGAATGAAAAGATCAAAAAATGAGCAAGCAGAACGTTTCCTAGAAGAGGCTCTAACAGCAACCTTATCTATCATGCGTTTGTGATTCTTAAATGTTTTCAGCCTTTGCTCTTTGTGATTGAGACACTGAGCATTACCGAGATGCTTGAAAGACTTGACAACAACGACAACAAAAGGACTAGGGAGAAATAGGAACATTCAGGTGACTAAAATCCATTGGTTTGAACTATCTTCTGCATGTACAGAAGATGCCATAAGATCAAAAAAATAAATAAATAAATAAATAAAAACATTTTAGAGCAATGCTACATAAGAAGTCATCGCGTTAGAAAAGGCAAGAGATATCCTCATAAAATCATCCATTATGTATGCTGTATTAAAAAAAAATCATAGAAAAGTATAATAAAAGAGTAAAGAAGTGTAGAGAATTAAGACTGGTGGCAAGGACTGGGTAAAAAAAAAAAAGATCAGGCTCTCTGATTAGAGCAACATTTATTTCAACCGATGTTCCTTTAACTTAGCAAAATTTCCACAATTCCTCTCTAAGTAAATATAGTTATATCTCATTTTGAAAGGGCTAAACAAAGCCAAAAGCTAACACATCAGCAACTCACTCAACAAAGCTGAAAATCTGTAGAAAATGTCTCTAATGGAAAACTCTAGAGTACACACAGGACAGAGATTTTCATTTCTAAACTGTGTTATCAAAAATACCCCAAATTAACTGGGTTATGATTCCAAACTAAGAATAAAGAGCATAAACTAAATTTAAATATAGTGGGGTCTCAAAGGCAGAGAAAGGTCCTAAAATCAGAGGATATTGATCACCAAACTGAATGAAGAAGAAATGAATAGTTATTCAATTTACAAACACAGATTTCCACTACAGAAGGAGACTTGCAATTGCTCAAAGCTAAATGTGCAACACAATCTCAATGCAGATGTACAGCTGGATTAGGAATTTAAAAGCACTATTATATCCCCAGATTAGCACTGCTAATGACAAGACTATCTTGCAATACCATGATTTTCAGTTTGGTAGTGACAAGACATATGTTTCTGTTTCTCTTAGTTTTCATTTGACAAAAAAGCAGAAAGCACCTCATATGTACGATTCATGCTCTCTAGTTACACACGCCTCATCTGGAAGAAAAAAAAAAAAAAAAAAAGGTATCTCTGTGACAGAAGATGAGCTGCCTGCAATTTTCTTGCATTTCTACTGAACTTTTCCACCTAAAATTGCCGTGAAGTCTACACTCTTCATTCACTTGATGCCAGACGTGCAATACAACTAAAAGTTAAAGTTAAGGATGACTCACTGAGCCAATATAAATTCAGGGACAACAACTAAGTAACATACTAAGTAACTCAGTCCAAGTGTCCTAATCCCTTGCTGCTTTCCTGTGCTATGTGGTGGATTCCCTGACCTCTTCCTCTTTCATTTTACAGAGAATCATAGAACAGCTTTGTTTGGAACGGACTTTAAAGATCATTTGGTTCCAAACCTGCTGCCATGGGCAGGGATACCTTCCACTAGACCAGGTTGCTCAAAGCCCCATTCAACCTGGCCTTGAATACTTCAGGGATAGTGCATCCACATCTTCCCTCGGCAACATGTTCCAGTACCTCACCACCTTCTGAGTAAAGAATTTCTTTGGAATATCTAATCTAAATCCCCCCTCTTTTAGTTTAAAACCATTACTCCTTGTACTATCACCACACTTCCTGCTAAAGAGTCTCTCTCAGGTTTCTTGTGGGTACTGGAAGGCCACTATAAGGTCTCCCTTCTCTTCTGCAGGCTGAACAAACCAAACTCTCTCAGTCTGTGTTCATAGGTGGGGTGCTCCAGTGCTTTGCTCATCCTTGTGACCCTCCTCTGGACCTGGTCTGGTAGGTTCATGTCTTTATTGTGCTGGAGGTCCCAGACATGGATGCAGTACTCCAGGTAGGGCCTCATGAGGGCAGGGTAAAGGGAGAGAATCACCGCCCTTGACCTGCTGCTGGTCATGATGGTTTTGATGCAGCATGAGATACGGTTGGCTTTCTAATCCACTACGTTGCTGGCTCATGTCATCAACCAACATGCCTTAGCCCTTCTCCTCCAGGCTGTTCTCAAACCATTCTCCACCCAGCCTGTATTTGTGTTTAGGATTACCCTGGCCCAGATGCAGAACCTTGCACTTGGCCTTGCAGAACTTCAATAAGTCTGTACAGGCCCAGCCCTCAAGCCTGTCAAGGTCCCTCTGGATGGCATCCCTTCACTCTAGTGTTGTCAGCTGCACCACACATCTTGGTGTCATCAGCAAACTTGCTGAGGGTGCACTCAATCCTACTTTCACTGTTGCTGACAAGGATGTTAAACAGCACTGGTATCAATACTGACCCCTTAGGAACATCACTTGTCTGTGATTTTCACCTGGTCATCAAGCCATTGGCTGCAACTCTTTGCATGCATCCATCCAGCCAATTCCTTACCTACCAAGTGGTCCATCCATCAAATCCATGTCTCTCCAACTTAGAGACAAGGATGTCATGTGGGGCAATGTCAAACTCTTTGCACAAGTTCAGGTAGATGTTACTCTTCCCTTATCTACCAATGCTGTAACCCCATCATAAAAAGCCATCAGATTTGTCAGACATGATCTGCCATGTTAGCTGTCACCAATCACCTCCTTAATTTCCATATGCCTTAGCACAGTTTCCAGGAGGATATGCTACATGATCTTGCTGGGCACAGAGGTGTGACTCACTGGCCTGTGGTTTCCCAGGTCTTCCTTTTCTCCCTTTTTAAAAATGGGGGTTATATTTCCCATTTCACTCACCCAGTCCCTGCCTTTGCCTTCACAACTTGGGCTATCGGAATAGAGTACTTGCCAGTGACAACTTATACAAAAAGTCATTGAGTACTTCAGCCTTCTCCATACCCTGGGTAGCCATGTCTCCTGATTCCCGTATTTTCCCCAATCTTCTTTTTATCACTGACATACTTATGGAAGCTTTTATCATTGCTCTTGATGTCTCTGGCCAGATTTAATTCTATCATGACTTTAGCGTTCCTAACCTGATCGCTAATTGCTTGGACAACTTCTCTGGTTTCCTCCCAGTTTACCTGGCCTTCCACCTTCTGTAGGCTTCTTTTCCATGTTTGTGTTTGTCCAAGGGCTCCTTGTTCATCAATGCAGTCCTCTTAGTGTTTTGACTTCCTCTTTTCTAGGATGCATTGCTCCTGAGCTTGGAGGAAGTGATTCTTGAATATTAACCTGCTTTCTTGGGCCCCTTTTCCCTCCAGGGCTTTATCCCATGGACTTTACCAAGTAGATCCCTGAAGAGACTGAAGTTGGTTTTCCTGAAGTCCAGGGCAGTGCACTTGTTGTGTGCACTCCTCACTGCCTTAAGCATCTTGAACTCCACCATTTCAATTACTGCAGCCCTTGAGGTTCACATTCCCCACAAGCCTCTCCTTGTTGTTGAGAATGAGATCCAGCTCTCCTCCTTGGCTCCTCTATCACTTGGAGAAGGAAGCTTTCATCAGTGCATTCAAGGAACCTCCTGGATTGCCCATGCATTGTTGTGTTGTTCTTCCAACAGATACTGGTGTGGTTGAAGTCCCCCATGAGAATGTGGGTTTGTAAGCGTGATGCTGCTCCTGTCCACAGAGGGCTTCCTCTGCTTGGTCATCCTGGTCAGGTGGCCTGTAGCAGACTGCTACTTTAACGCCACCTATCCCTTTAATCCTCATCCATAAACACTCAGTTGACTCCTCACCCATCCCCAGGCAGACCTCCAGGCATTCCAAATGCACACTGATACACAGTGCAATGCCCCCTCCTTGCCTTCCCTGCCTGTCCTTCCAAAAGAGCCTGTAACCTTCCATGGCCATCATCCTACCACATGTCTGTGATGTCAGTGAGATCACACTCCTGGAGATGTGATCCTGGATCACATCTCTTACTACTCTTGCTTATTCCCCATTATACATGAATTTGTACAGAGGCATTTAAGCTGCGAGACATCACTCCAGTGCAGCAACTGGAACTGTCAAACAAACTGTATTTACTGTATTTAAAGTTGTTCTAGAAAACATTTAATAGGAACGCCTCTCTAGCACTCAATCGGAGTGGCACAGAGAAACTACTTCTGATTTTTTTCCATACTTTCTTAAATTGATAGTAAAAAGCAAATATACAATTCACCAAAATGCACAAGCATTAAAAACACATATTCACTACTATGGGTGTGCAATGTCCTCCCATGTCATGTAAACCAAGCACACTATGTTACACTTGTTAAACAAAGACATAAAAAAACAATACCTGCAATACTACCAAATGTCAGAAAAAATTAAATTAGCTAAATTAAGTGTCTTAGTAAACTTTTACAATATCCCAAAGTGTTTTGAGACTGCTACACAAATAGTGATGTATTAAATAATGGTGATTCAATGCAGATAATCCTTTCATGATTTCTAGACAGGAGAAAACAGGTTACATACCAAAATATTCTATTCAGCACTTTCCAGACATTGAAAACCTAACTTAGTTGAAAAATTACATCTGAAGTGATGACAAAATCATTCCATATGAATTAAGTAAACAGTGAGAGGAAAAAACAAAAAATCGTAATAGCATTAGGAAATCAAGTCTAAGCAACAGCATATAAAAAGCTTCTTGTAAAAGGCTGAGAGACCTGGGTCTATACAGCATTGAGAATAGACTGAGAGGGGATCTTATCAAAGTTTATAAATATTTGAAGTGTGGGAGACAAAAGGATATGGCCAACCTCTTTTCAGCGGTTTGTGGGGATAGGACAAGGGGCAATGGCAACAAAATGGAGCACAGCAGGTTCTGCACCAACATGCCGAAGAACTTCTTCACTGTGAGTGCGGCGGAGCACTGGAACAGGCTGCCCAGGGAGGTTACTGAGTCTCCTTCTCTGGAGACAGTCAAGACCCGTCTGGATGCCTATCTCGGCAACCTGCTCTAGGGAAGCTGCTTTGGCAGTGGGGTTGGACCCAATGGTCTCTGGAGGTCCCTTCCAACCCCTACAATTCTGTGATTCTGTGATTCTTATCCTGTGATCTGATAGACTGTAATACTGTCTCCTCAAATTAAAAGGTATGTCACATCATCTAGGATACCTGACACAAGAATGGAAAAGATGTAATGAAAGCAAAAATATCATGACAGTGCTCAGTTGACATCATCAGATGCTTGCAGTGCCAAGTTCAGGATGCCAGGTGGAGGAATTCACAAGCAGTCTTCTGTACCTATTCCCGTCTTCTGTGGAAAGACAGACTTTGTTGTTTTGGCAGCTTCAATCATGGCCAAGTCTTTGTGACAGGTTTTCTACAAGAAGGGATCAGCAGTACATCCTCAGCAGACCAGTCTGTTAATTACAGCTTCACACTTCACAACCAGCACAAATTTTGCTATATTATTTGACTGTTGTTCATTCTTGTATTGTTATTGAAAATCTGTAGTAAAGCATATTGGTTAGGATTAACTGCTGTAGCTATGTGGCTCTTCCCAACGCCAACAGCAGTGATTATCAGAAGTTTAAAGGTACAAGAAATACTGAGCAGCAGAAATTAAAGTAGTTTGAAAACCAAGAAAATAAACAATCAAACAACAAAAAAAAGCTAATGGTATTTTCTTTCTTACACTATGCCAACTTAATGCTAACATTAGCATTACAGTGGCCTGAAAATATATCAATATTTTCTTTCATAAACACAGAGCTAAATCTCCAGTCCCCAAAATTCTCCTTCTATTTGGGTAACGCTGAGTGTGTTTTTAACAGAACTTACAAAAGTACTACACTACAGTACAACAGAACTTGTACAGTACTGAACATAACTTATTGAATAATTACTGAAGTAATTCTGTCTTGCCTTTTACTTTCTGTACAACTAAAGTGAAGGTTTATATTTAATATTTCAGCTCTTTATATTTCAGGCTATAATAGAACAAGCCAAGACAGAACTTCTCCCTTATATTGACTAGCCTTCATGTAAGTCAGAATACATTCTGTGCCCACACCTTTCTCAACAGAAGGCTATTTTACTTGAAGTGCTGCTCAATTAACATTATAGCTCTATTTCTTCAGACTGTTACCTATCTTAATAAAGATTGCCTTCCAGTTCTGCATCTTTATTAATTTTCCCCAGAGAAAATAAATAGTTTTTTTAAATTCTCATTTAAAAACTGTAATTCTCAAAATTCCTTTGCCCAGTCTATCCCTATTTATCTAGAGCAATACTAGCTGTGAGATATAACATAAAAACTAAACTCACACTTTGAAGAAAATGTGAAGTGGCAAAATCATCTCTCAAAAGCTCAGAAAAGGAGGCCAAATTAAAGGCATATCATAATGGGCTCTTAATTCAGTTCTGAGGCATATGCGTTAATACACATTCCCTAATTACATTAACTATGACCCCCATGATGCCTAATTCAATCTATACAGAACAGTGATTATACTGATGGAATGAGCAGCTATTACAGATTTCATGTTACAACTGTATTTATATAACAAGAATTTATGCTTTATTTACTACACGCCACTCAAACTCTTTCCTGTGTAACTGAATCACTAATTTCCTCATAAGTACTTAATGCTACCACACAGTACTGATTCACAAGTAATAATGTACTCCAATGACACAGGCAATCACATTATTCTTGTTTTACACAACAGGAACTGAGGAAGCCAGCTGGGTCTGGATCAGGTTCTGGAACATCAGGGCCTAAACAGTTGTATTTGTTGATCAGCGAAGTGTGCTGAAAAAGTACACTTTAGGTGAAACATTCATGTTCAGACCTCTCACGGGTAGGGTTTGGTCTGCAGTCAGGTTACAGGCCTGAAGTCTCATTTGCTGCTGAATCCAGTAGAACTCACTAGCTTGGGGGAAAAAGGAAATTAAAAAAAAAAAAAAAAAAAAAAAAAAAAAGTGGTGCAGAAAAAGAAGAACAGTACATATTTTGATCTGCCTAATGTATGGCTTCTGTTAATCCTAATGTTATGTTCCCTGCTGAATACAGTGAAGTCTAATGCTCTAGGATAAGGATCAGTCAGAAAAGTGAACACAGCTTGTATTTTGTGACAATTCCAGGCTAATAGTAGTCTGTTAGCAGTAAAGTTGCATACTAAAAGTCTCAGTATTTGATTTTCCTACCAGATCATAAGCGACAAAGGAAAACGAAACGCAGACAAGAAGGATACGAGTGGGGTCAAGTCAAGGCTGCTGTAAAATGTTGGGGATTGGTAGATTACTGCTAATATGAAACTTTAGCCTGGTGTTAGAACTGGGAGTATACCAGTTAAGTTTGTTGGTTGATCAAGCAAAGCCTTACAATTTTGGAGAAAGAGCAAGGGTTGGAAGTGAGAATCTGTCCTTTTTGTTTGCTCTGCAAGGTCCCCACAAATGCTTCTTCATTTAGTCATCATTTCAATATTTTTCTCTTTTTTATCTGTTGTGTTATCAGGTTGTGTGCTTTTGATTTACAGAAGGGTCTGTCCTGATATATCTAAAAATCTAGATACAGTACTCAAAAAAGCCATTTAGCTCTTGCATTTGGACACCCAATCAGAGAAGACAATCATAAAAATGCTTACACTAATGTCACTATTTGATAAAACAAGCTTCAAAGTTTTTTTAAGATTTTTTGATTTTTGATTTTTTTCTGAAATTTCCATGTTCACTTCTCATGGGTACTGTGGTACTTGGAAGCAACAATGTATCATTCTTTTCTATTTCTGCACACCTATGGGGTTATAAGCTAAAACAGCTCCTTCATTTCACAGAATCACAGAATCACAGAATTTCTAGGTTGGAAGAGACCTCAAGATCATCGAGTCCAACCTCTGACCTAATGCTAACAGTCCCCACTAAACCATATCACTAAGCTCTACATCTAAACATCTTTTGAAGACTTCCAGGGATGGTGACTCCACCACTTCCCTGGGCAGCCTGTTCCAATGCCTCACAACCCTTTCAGTGAAGAAGTTCTTCCTAACATCTAACCTAAAACTCCCCTGGCTCAACTTAAGCCCATTCCCCCTCATCCTGTCACCAGGCACGTGGGAGAACAGACCAACCCCCACCTCGCTACAGCCTCCCTTGAGGTACCTATAGAGAGCGATAAGGTCGCCCCTGAGCCTCCTCTTCTCCAGGCTGAACAAGCCCAGCTCCCTCAGCCGCTCCTCGTAGGACTTTTTCTCCAGGCCCCTCACCAGCTTCGTCGCCCTTCTCTGCACCTGCTCAAGCACCTCAATGTCCTTCTTGTAGCGAGGGGCCCAAAACTGAACACAGTACTCGAGGTGCAGCCTCACCAGAGCTGAGTACAGGGGGACGATCACCTCCCTAGCCCTGCTGGTCACACTGTTCCTGATACAAGCCAGGATGCTGTTGGCCTTCTTGGCCACCTGAGCACACTGCTGGCTCATATTCAGCTGACTATCCACTATCACTCCCAGGTCCTTCTCTGCCTGGCTAAAGCCTGTTTGAATTAGTAGGCAGCTTTCCATCAACATCATGGAATCAGAATGCCAAAAGCAACCCGTTTATTCTAGTTAAACTGAAACTGACACAAAAACAACTTATTAATGTACTGAAAGTTTTGTAAGAGGACAAAATAATGGAGAATGTAAGAAATGCATAATGTGCTCTGTAAACAAGGATTAGGGAAACATAGGAAAGCCTCAGTCTTTTCATACATGTATTTCTTTTTAAAGAGTTGTAAAGCTTTTTTGCTTTTTTCCTCCCATTAACCAATGTCAAGTTTAGCTATTTTATGTATCTTCTGTCTTTTGTTAATAATATTTATTGTTTTCACATGGTAGTTGAAAGGAACAGTAAGTTTCACTATGAAATATGAAAACATATTTTCATAATGCAAATACAACTCTTAGAATGTTAAAATTAAAAAATACCATAAAATGGGCTTAAATAATAAAAAATATATTATTATTTTTCTTAGTAAACCTCCAGAAAGAATTAAGATAATATATGGCATAGCTAGCATCAGGATATGACTTGCAGTTTAGATCAGAGGCTCTCCCCCTCCTAACATCAAGTATTTTAAATCCATTATTTTGACTCACAGATTTGGTATCTTGAATTTTATGTGAGATGTAAAAGTAACCTATTTTTTTCAAAAACTGTGAAAAGTTTGGTTTTACACAAAGCAACCCATTTTAAGGATTAGAAATTACTGGCTAGTAAAAAAAAAAAACAATCTTCTCTGATCAGTAACTTCAAACTTCTTTTTTCAGCATAATGTCTTTTTATAGCAGTTGTTTTGTAAAAAAGTACATGGAATGCTACTGGAAAACATGGCTTAAACTACATTTAAATTTAAAATTATCAAAGTATTCAATTAAAAACTTAAAGTAATTGTTTTTATTTTACACTAAATTTCTCTACATCTGTAGAGTAACTGTACTTTCAGAGAGACTCTACAGAGATACAACCCTAATTTTGCCACAAATTCAAGATGCAACTAAAATGATAAAAAACATTTTTGATAAAAGAATATCTGCTAAAACTAAAGGCATTTTTCAAAAATTACTTTTTTTCTCTGAACATTTACACTGCTGTTTGTTTGATGATATGAACCACAGCACCTAACTAGTTGCTACTAACGAACATCATAATCACTATAATCAAACAAACAATGCAACCACAAATTAGGAAAGAATTACACTACCATTTGGAAAGCACTACTATGTTCTCAAGGAGTAATTACATTTGGAAATTGTAAATGAACTTGAGGCTGTCCTGAACGAAGGGTTTTTTTTGGATTATGGCACTTGTAAATTCACTATTTGATCTTACGGATGCTAGAGAAACAGCTTTGCATATTCTACAGGCTTTAATTTTTCCAACTGTATTCAAATCGAGGCTACTTTAGGTAGGAAAAGGAAGAATCTGTTTTACTACTGCGCCAGTCCTATTTTCTTCTATACATAAGTTTATTTCAAACAAATGGCTTGTCAACTGGTATCAACAAAAAACTGTGTAAGTCACTTCGTCAAAATCATCAAAGAGTTATCACATAAGTGCATTCATTTATACTAACTTTTCCATGATGACATAACAAGAGATGTACAATATCATACTAGCATAAAAGCAGAGTAACGACTTGCTGTTGGCGTGCAGTTTGGGCTTAGAAATGTGCTGTTTTTTCACATGAAAAACAAGATGCTTCCATGCTGATTTATATCCAAGTATATTTTTGCTATTGGCAATTTATGTATTATTGTCAATAAAGGAGACTGGAGCAAAAGGAAGTATTTTCCATTTTATATCGCAGGTTGGTGTAACACTGCTCCTAAAGGAGCTGGTCTGTCTGTTTTAAAGAAAAGGAAGCTTGTTATGTTTGAAAACATTTTTTTTTCCCTACAACTGCTTTATAAACTCACTTCTACTTAATGAAAAAGTATTTTTACATCGGGTTGGTTTTTGATTGTTTGTTTGTTTTTGCTTTTTTATTTATTTTTAATGGGAACAAGATGGCAGAATTAGAAATGAAGGTGGGTGTGAAAGGAACATCATAATTATTACCGAATAAATTCTAGTAGATTGTTCTTTTACATACATGAAATTCAACCAGACAGAAGGATGCCGTCAGTGAGCAGAACAACTGAAAGATCTGATGTTGTAAGAGGATCTATTTCAGATGTGCCAATGTTTGTTTTGTTATCAGTTGCTATCTGCTAATTTGTTATGACAGGTGTAAAGCATAAGTTAAAGCTTATTTCTTAAAACAACAGTTGTGGGCCTTTACTGTTCACAAGGAATATCAAGGTTATTGTCCAGCTGAAATAGAAAGAGAGCTTCCATCAACAGATGTCAAAACAGATAAGCAGAGATTTGACATGCACTTGTAGAACTATCACCTGCTATCAGTGCTGCAATGACAGGTGTATGGTAAGACAGTGTCGACCAAGTTTAATCATTCTCTGCACTCCAAGTGTTGCCCAATTGAATATGATAAACATATGTCTTTCTGCCACACAGTAGGTGTTTATTGCTGAAAGGTTATTTGTATAATGATCTGACTAACAAGTGCTCCGAGACTTTTCTTTCTGCGTAGTTATTTTCCATTTAAGTACACCACCATAAATTTTCTGGTGAAAGTATGCATTTTTAATTGCTGCTACAGACATGACAGAGGAAAAGATGACAGGAATGGAGTACAGTGAAAACACTTGCTCTATGGTGAGTAAGATGGAGTCGTATACATAAATTATCTATGATTTCAGGAATTCTACAGCAAATGCTTCTCTTTACAAGATTTTATTTATTTATTTATTAGTTTTTTTAAGTAACCAGGCATTGAAATGTGGCTATTCAGGTCTTTACAGTATCAGGTAGGGTACCAAACTGTTAATAAACATATTATTTATAACTACAGTAAAACAGTCTTATGCTGCATGGTAATACAGGTGCAAGGGCAATGTGCAAAATAACAAGATATCCTGGAGAAAAAAAAAAAAAAAAAAAAAAAAAAAGAGGGAAAATAACAAAGTTTAGGTGCTGCAAAAGCTTGCAAAAATTTCTTGACAAATGTAAAAGGTTCTGGGAGAACACGAATGAAGGAGGGAACCAAGGAGGAAGATGTACTGAATTCCTACAAAATCATCATGCTCAATGGGTATATATGCAGGTTTGTACACATACCTCTTTAACAAGCTCTTTCTTTTATATAAAATAAATACCACTAGCTCTTTTATATGTTTACTAGCCTTTTTGAGAGATCATGGATCTTCTTCAATGTCTTGCTAACATTTAGTTCTACTAAAACGAGTATTGATTCTTTCAAGATTTTATTTCAACTATCTGTACAGAGACAGTGATACCACCACAGGCTTCGCAGTCCTTCTTCAGAGGGACCTTGACAAGATGGAGAGATGGGTCACAAGGAACCTCAAGAAGTTCAACAAAGACAAGTGCACATAGGGTCCTGCACCTAGGAAGGAATAACCCCAAGCACCAGTACAGGCTGGGGGGTGACCTGCTGGGGAGCAGCTCTGCAGAGAGAGACCTGGGAGTCTGGGTGGACAGCAGGCTGATCATGAGCCAGCAACGTGCCGTTGCGGCCAAGAAGGCCAAAAGTATTCTGGGATGCATTCAGAAGAGTGTTGCCAGCAGGTCAAGGAGGTGATCCTCCCACTCTATTCAGCCCTGGTGAGGCCATACCTGGAGTATTGTGTCCAGTTCTGGGCTCCCCAGTACAAGAGGGACATGGAGCTACTTGAACGAGTCTAGAGGAGGACTACGAATATAATCAGGGGACTGGAGCATTTGTCACATGAACAGAGGCTGAGAGAGCTGGGCCTTATTAGCTTGGAGAAGAGACAAAAGAGAGATCTTATCAATGTGTAAAAATATCTGAGGTGTGCTGAGAGGATGGAGCCAGTCTTCTTTCTGTTGTGCCCAGTGACAGAATGAGAGGCAATGGGCACAAACTGAAGTACAGGAAGTTCCATCTGAATATGAGGAGGCACTTCCTTATTGTAAGGGTGATAGAGCACTGGAACAGGTTGCTCAGAGAGGCTGTGGAGTCTCCTTCTCTGAAGATACTCAAAACCCATGTGGATGCTGTCCAGAGAAATGTGTAGGATCTCCATGATCCTGCTTGGCAGGGTGGTTGGACTAGCTGATCTTCAGAGGTCCCTCCCAACTTGAACCACTTTGTAATTCTGTGATTTATTAGCCTTTTTTATTAATTTTACAAATTGCTCTAGGCCTATTTTTGAACTAAGGAATTTTCTCATGAAAACCATAATGCATAGTGTACAAAAAAAATATGTTTTAGGTATCAGAACTTTTATCTTACTCTTTATCACTATGATTTCTATAAAACATCTCTAAAAGGAGATGTTTCTCTTTAGGAATAGTATCTTGACAACTTTGGCAAGTGAATGCCAATTTAAAATCTTTTGACTAAGCATATAAGGTTTCAAATAAAAGTTACTTAATAAATAAATAAATAAATAAAGTTTATTTTAACAAAACAACCCCATATTCCCCTCAAGCAAATAAACCAGTAGTTCTAAAAGGAACATAAATTAGAAAAACAGAATTCCCATCCTTTTCCCATGCTGTAAAAAGTTTCCTTGTGGATCGTCTGCTGTCTTCCTGAGCAGGGCACAAATATTGGTTTCTTTCCTCTGCTCACACAAAACCTAAGTATCTCTATGACTTGCAGCACTAATGGCTAACTGGTTCAAAAGATATCAGACACAAAGAGCAAGTTTTTTAGATTAATTTAAGAAAGCTGACCAAAAATGACAAAGGCATTCCTATCATTATGCAGAGGAAGGAAACTTTTGAAGTACTTTTCCTATGAGAAAATCTTTCTCAGGAAATATTTATTACCATTTATTATCAGAAGATAAGTACTTTGTTTCACAAATACACACTGTTTATTATTAACAGATATTATCTTTTCTGTAAGGATGATGTTTTGTCAGAGGATTTTAAAACATACAGGGGGAGTAAATATGAGACATTGCATACACATTCATCATTACCAGTTACCATTAGTAAGCTTTACTACTTTGTTTATATGTAATCCAATGTAATGGATTGACTGTATTTGACTATTTGACTCTAAAGTTCCCTAACATGGTACTTAGGTAATTTAATATATCTGTACTGCTCAAAACTGCATTATTAATGGAGCTGACAGTCATTCCTTAACACAGGATATTTGTATGCTGAGCCCAAGGGTTTTCAAAGATCAAGAATACTAAACAAGATCTCTCTCTTAATCAGAGCACTGAACTGAACCACTCAACTTTGCATTTAATATTTCAGATTTTCCATGACAATAACATGGTGTAAAGTAAATTATTTACAAATGCAAATACAACTGAACAGAAAAATCAGGAACCCAAAGCAGCTGCTGGAGACACCTTTAATACAGTACAATAGTGGGTCTAGTTCTAGTTTATTTGTTATGTTTCAAAAAATAAAGGTCTTGCTGAGTTTTCTATCATCAGTGTTTAGTGGAGAATGGAATTGGTTCAGCACCAGAAAGAAAAAGAAGAGCAATGCAGTTTTTTGATTGCAGAGGATAATCTATAAACACAAGGAACAAAGTTGACCCTTGATGTGATCTTTGTTCACCTCTCACAAGGGATGGCAATCTAAAGATATCGTTTTAGGGTAGAAAACAGCTTTTAGGGAAGGTTCCTAAAGGAAATAATTCTTCTATTCAGCTATGTTGCTATAGTAACAGAACCAATCTAGCCTCTTCACAAAGGCTTTTATGTCAACTTCTGTTAGCAAACTCATATAGAAAGTAGAACTCTAAATTAACACACCAGTCATTAAGCTATTAAGACAGGTAAAAGAAGGAAATGGTTTACAAACAAATGTATCTTATCTTGCATCCTAAATACACAGTTTTTGAGGTGTAATTCAGTTTTTCAAAGGGTTTACTGCCCACTGCTATAGTTACTTTTTCACATTATCATGTAATGAAAAAAGAATACAATTTATGCAGTATGTTGTCCCAAATTCATTGGGTCACAAGCCGTACATTTGTTTCCTCATCCCAACCATTAAGGCAAGGTTACATCACATCACTTCAACTTTGCAAACTTTATTCCTTTAGAGTAGTATTCTCAAGAAAATACATTAGATAAAAACATACACCTACTGAGAAAGTTAACATCTGCCCCATCGTATCTCTTAAGTACTGATTCTGCAAAAAGCTAGCAGGAACTACTACTACTACAAAAATTAAAAGAGCACTTAAGGAAAATCCAAATGGAGATATGCATTTCCAAATTACGTCACATCAAATTTCCCGTAACATCCCACTTAGTGCACAACAGATATTACGGACAGCATAATGTGGATCTCAGTATCTAATAAGAAAGATGAGTTTTCTGCCCATGGTATTCTTGGAGGATTATTAAAACTCATGCAGAACTAAATACTAAATTGTGGATTTCAAGTTGATAACACAAACTAGTGCACTTAACAGGAGATGGTTTGTGAAGGACAGACTTGAACATTCCTTTAGCTTACATGAAGCTTCCTTTTAGCTGCACTTCCTTTAATCTACTAATCCCACATAGTTACATAGTTTTAGTTTGACTGAAAATGTACTATGGAAATATCCAATTCAAGTCTCTTAAAGAACAAACTACTTTTGTATAATATGCAAACACACTTCAGGATTTCACTTCAACTTCTTTCTCCTAGTCCAAAAAGTTTTGATAGTTGTCACCATGAGGAGCATGTGGAAAAGGAGATTTTAGGAATATCCTAAGTTTTCTGTTGATTGCTAACTTAATGTCATTTATTTTGAGACACAAAAGTTTTTTGTTCGTTTGTTTGTTTTGTTTTGGTTTGGTTTTTTATGTGTGCATGTTCTTAAACCAAAAACATGAAGTGGCTTCTCCCACACACACAAAATGAATGCCCTGCTCCAAGTAGGTAAAGGTTCATTCTGTACTGGTGTTTTTTTCTGAAAAGCTTCTAAAATGACTGATTCAGTCTTTGTATTTCATTTCTGAAATGTCACTAAATAAATAAATAAGTGGGAAGTTTCTCTACTGTCCACCAATATTAATAAAAAGAATGTTTTGGATCATTTAAAATATTTAAAAGTCAGGGTATATTTAGTTTCAGAAAATTTTCCTTGTTTTCATGGAACATCAGAAAACCCAGGTTCATCAGTTATAAAGAAATTACAAATGTAGATTTGATAATGTGTTGCTCTTCTTCATAAAGTCTGTATTCAAGAAGTAGTAAAGACACTGTGGATGGTTTGCAGTGATTTCCATGTTTAGACTTGAAATCCTTAAATTACAGTTGTCTGTTTCTGAATTTGAAACAGGTTATCAGATGTCCTGTTTAAGCTCTAAATTATAAGAAAGCTGAACCAACTAATTCTACTGATAAGGTTGACGTGAAGCATATCTAGAATTCCAAACATATTTTTTATTATCATAGCTCCAAAATCCTCAAAAGCCTGAGAAAGCAATCCTGTGGTCATGTCTCCTTCTCCTGTTGGCAAGGTATACCTCAGATTCTGCATTTTATAGCAAAACATCACAGAATCTCAGAATCATGTAGGCTGGAAAAATCCTTTAAGATCATCAAGTCCAACCATCCATCTAGCACAAGTCCACTGCTAAACCACATCTTGCCAAGTCCACACATTCCTTAAGTCTCTAGGGATGGCAACTCCACTGTCTCTCTAGGTAGGCTGTTCCAACCACTGTGAAGGTTGGTTTCTTCTTTCAGTGAATAAATTCTTCTTGGTATCCAATCTAAGCCTCCCCTATTGCAACTTAAGGCCCTTTCCTTCCACCCTTGTCAACTCAGAAAAGTGAACAACACCCTCCTTGCTGCAATGTGCTTTCAGGTTGTTACAGAGAGTGATGAGATCTCCCTTTCAGCCTCCTTTTTTACAGAATCACAGAATCACAGAATTTCTAGGCTGGAAGAGACCTCAAGATCATCGAGTCCAACCTCTGACCTAACACTAACAGTCCCCACTAAACCATATCCCTAAGCTCTACATCTAAACGTCTTTTGAAGACTTCCAGGGATGGTGACTCCACCACTTCCCTGGGCAGCCTGTTCCAATGTCTAACAACCCTTTCGGTAAAGAAGTTCTTCCTAACATCTAACCTAAAACTCCCCTGGCTCAATTTAAGCCCATTCCCCCTCGTCCTGTCACCAGGCACGTGGGAGAACAGACCAAACCCCACCTCACTACAGCCTCCTTTGAGGTACCTATAGAGAGCGATAAGGTCGCCCCTGAGCCTCCTCTTCTCCAGGCTGAACAAACAGACTATTTTACAGACTAAACAGCTCCAGTTTCCTCAGCCATTCATCATAAGTTTTGTTTTCTAGTCCCTTCACCAGCTTTGTTACTCTTCTCTGCACATGGTGGCACTCAAGATGATCTGCTCCACAACCTTCCCTGAGGAAGTACCTGAGGAAGTACCTCAGGGAGGTACTGAGGTCAGACTGACAGGCCTCTAATTCCCTGGATCATCCCTCCTTCCTGCCCTTTTTATAGATGGACTTCAGCTCTACACATCAGAAACTGACAACTTGAGTCTCAGTCATCCCTACAGGTCAGAGCACTTCGTTTACACATTCCAGGATGGTCAGAAAATAAAATAGATGAGGGTTTTGAATTCAACTTTTTACAGTTGAAAATGTATTCTAAATAACATGGTAATTTACAAATAGGGTGTAAGGAGCAGTGGAAGGGCCCTTTGTCCAAAATTTCACATAATTATGTACAAATTAAGAGTTCATATTCTGTTATTCTTCCTCATTGATTAAACATCTAACCACAGATACTCAGGATAATTCTTACTTCCAAATAAATTCTACCAATAGCTGGACTACTTGGAGCACTCTCCAGTTATTTACTCAACACGCCCTGTCCTGGTTTCAGTTAGGACAGAGTTACTTTTCTTCCTAGTAGCTGGTAGAATGCTATGTTTTGGATTAGGATGAGAAGAGTGCTGATTACACCCTGATGTTTTAATTGTTGCAGAGCAGTGCTCACACCAAGCCAAGGACGTTTCAGCTTCTTGCTCTGTCCTGCCAACTGGCAGGCTAGGAGTGCAGCAAGAACAGGGAGGAGACAGACCCAGGACAGCTGACCCCAACTAGCCGAAGGGGTATTCCATACCACCTGACGTCATGCTAAACAATATATAGGGGTGGCTAGTGGGGGGAGGGGAGCCGGACTGCTCGGGGTTAGGCTGGGCATCAGTAAGCATGTGGTGAGCAATTGCATTGTGCATCACTTGTTTTGTACACATTATTAGTAGTAGTACTATTATCATCATTATTGTTATTATTATTATTGTTATTATTATTATTGTTATTATTATTTTCCTGTCTTAATAAACTGTCTTTATCTCAACTCACGGGCTTCACTTTCTCATTTCTCTCCCCCATCCCAGAGAGGGAGGAGGAGGGTGAGTGAACAACTGCGTGGTGTTTAGCTGCCGGCTAGGTTAAACCACAACAGCCCACAGCACCTTCTTCTTTTCCCTAACTCCAACTAGCAGACTAGATTGTTCCCAGAAAACTAGCAGAACACTTCCCGTTCAAAAAATAAATGTCACCTTGTCAGTAAGTCCTTTCTCATTCTGCTAATGGCAGGTTAACTGATGTTTTCAAATTGTAGACTGACTCAAAAGTTTATCCTTTGCTGTTTCCAATTTGGTCAACCCTTCTGTTCCAAAGAATGATGCAGAAATATGTGCAGATTTTGGTGATGTTCTGTACACCCAGAGGAGACAGAAATTGTTGTATCAATTAAATTCACCTAGCCCTGGACTAAACTCAGTGGTATGACAAATACTCATTTTTTTCCTTGTACCTTTCTTCAAATCTCCTGCTACTAACAAAAAGTACAACAGAAAAGCAGTGGAGAGGAGCTTTTCCCAGCAAAACTTCTATGTTGTATCTTAAGAACAGTTTGTCATTAAAATTTATAATTCAGTATCTTTAAGACAAATGACACAGCTCATGTTTATTTCTCAGAAGAGATTTAAGAAGCATTCAGCATATAAGACATGAAACTGCTGAGAGGAAAAGACTGAAGAGTAACTGTAGATCACTGTTTCTAAAGAGAACATCTAATTGTCTCTGAGACACAGGAACCCTTTGGCTGTTGTTTGGAATACATGCTTAAAAGTGTTCTCTAGATTATCAGCCAGTACCTGTAAATGTTGTCAATAATTTTAAAAATGCTGAGAAGCCACGTTCAAAATGTATTAAGTTTGAGTGTTTCAAATAAGCATAACTATGCAAAGAGCAACCTTTTAGTGCAAAGGAACACTTTCATGAAATTGCAGTATCATCTGATGACTCTGTATACATGAGTGGTAGATAGGAAGAGCATCAGCTGTTTTGCTTTCAAATCTGTGTCGACAGCAATTATTTATGGCTTGGATTTTTTATTCTTTCCAGATTGCAAATGGTTTGATCTGTCAGCAAAATATCCACGTGAACTGTGTTCTTAATGGTCATCTATGCAGCTATGCAGGACTATACAGGAAAACACTGTCCCAATAAGTCTTCTTCCTAATGAGTGAAATGAATCTAAAAATTCTGGGGACTGTGTTCTCTCTAGGGCTTTAGTTTTATGTTCCTTAACCACTTGCAGTAAAATCCTCCAAGACATCAGGCCTCCATGACCCACAGAATCAGAATTAATCATTTAAGTTACTCCTTCAGGTGGAAGACATTCATAGTGCACAACAAAATTAGACGGAATGTTATTTCTCTGGTCTATCACTCATTTTGTTCCCTTTTAAAATTATGTGCTTTAAAACTATGCTCATCAACCTTTGAAAACTAAGCCATATTTCTTTTAATACATCAAAAATATTCCTACCTGAAGCATACTATTTGTTTTTCTACTCATATTCAAATGATAATGCATAAGACCTAAACGGACTGACTCCTGTGATATTTTTGGAAAAGTTATCTCTAATGATGACATAAAAAACAGTGACTCTGGAATAAGCTTTTATCCCTGTGAAAGCCCTAAAATGTAGTATTTTTATCACTACTTACAGTACTGTAATAAAGTGTTTTCACAAATGTTTTCAGTGAAACCTTTACAAAGTTTTTATGCCTTCTGAAACAAGTCAGAGAAGCTTTTATTTGGGGACCCTTTTCCTTATGGATTGGGTTAGATAATTTTTGTTCAAAGTGGCAAAACCTGCTATCTGACTGCCTGAATCTTTTTATTTAATTGTACAATTCTTCCAAAATCTCAAATCTTGTGTTACAACGGACTTCTGTAACAGGTCTGGGTATAGCAGCTAACATTTAAGTTACTTGTTCAGCTTACACACCTAATGATCTCATTTAACTGCCCTAAGCTATAGCTGACATTTACATGGACAAAGTAGCAGGTGGCTACAAGTTTGTTCACTCATTTCTTTGTTGTTAATATCAGCACTAAAGTTTGCACTCTACACCTGTTAACACTTCTTTTTGTTTGTCCTTTTCAGGCAAAAATACATCTGGAAGTGCTATGCTAAAATTATGATATCTGAGAGGGAGAATGAACTGAAAAAGTAAAGTTTAGAGATAACTTCTCTTCCTCCTAGAGCTTTCCCATCAGGAACTGTCTGCTGTATAAACAATCATACAAATCTGCATACATCAGACTACAATAGAATACATTTTTGAAACAGCCTTTTGCTTAAAGTGTTATATACACATGTCATATATGCAACCCCAAAATTTGAACAACTGCCTTGGATCTTAGAGGCTATACTTCTTTTAGCACACTATGTCAGAAACTATGTTTATTTTACTGAACTATGTTCCCATTTGCTGGGAAGTTCCTTTTTTTTTTTTTTTTTTTAAATCTTTTGCAACACAGAAGAATCATGTTATGTTTCTGCAGTCAGAGTAAAGTTTACGTCTAAACGTGTCAATGATAAAACAACCGTTGCTTCAATGGTCAAATTAGGCCATTTCAGTTTCTCTCTCTTCCTTAAAAGAATCTTTTTTCCCTCAACCTTCTAACTTCAGGGAAAAACAATGCAATGCAAGGCAAAAAACAACAGGCAATACCAACGCAAGCCAGAATTCCAACTAGCATTAAGAATATGAATCCCCATCACAACAAAATGTTTGTCAACACCTTTGGACGATTGTTTTAAATTTGAGAACTCCTTCTCTACAAAAATCATGTCTACATACAAGGTTAGTGTCATTCATATTGCACTGGGCCTGCATGTGATGGAGAAAATTAGTTATTTTTCTTCATAGAAGACCATATGGTGCTACATTTTGGATCTGTAACTTAAACAATGTTGATAACAATGATGTTTTAGCTATTCCTGCGCCATACTTGCACAGGGTCAACTTTTTATTTTGTCACTCTGCCCTGTAGTGATTAGGCTGGGGTAGCCAGGAAGCTGAGAGGCAACACAGCCAAAACAGCTGATCTGAACTGATTAACTGACTGAAGGATATTCCATGTCATATAATGTCATGCTCAGCAATAAAAATTGAGGGGAGGTTATTCTGGGGAAGATAGCCATTGCTCAGAGGCTGTCTGTGCACAGGTCTACTTGGGAGAGGTGATGAGTGCCACTCACCACCTTTACATCACTCCTGTGTGTGTGCTTCTTTTGTTTTGGTGTTGTTGTTTGTTTGTTTTCCTTCCTCTTTCCTTCAGTTACTAAACTGTCTTTACATTGACCATCCTATACTCTTCCCAAAACTGGAGGGGCAGGGGAGAAAGAGAAACACCACTGGGTGCTTAGCTGCTGGAATGGGTCAACCCACCATACTTATTAAGTGCAATAAAATTTCACAGGAAAAAAAAAAAAAAAAAAGAGAGAACTAGAGGAGAGTGAGAGGAGAGCAAAAGGATACCAAGAATCATAGAATATCCCAAGTTGGAAGGGACCCACAAGGATCATCGATTCCATCTTCTAGCACCACACAGCTCTACCCAAAAATACAGACCATGAGTAAGTGCACAGTCCAAATGCTTCTTAAACTCTGAAAGGCTTGGTGCCATGACTGCATCCTTGGGGAGCCTGTTCCAGTGCACGACCAATCTCTCAGTGAACCTCTTCCTGACATCCATCCTGAACCTCCCCTGGCACAGCTTGACTCCTTTCCTTTGGGTCCTATCATTGGTCACCAGAGAGAACAGATCAGCACCTGCCCCTCTGCTTCCCCTTGTGAGGAAGCTATAGACTGCGAAGAGCCTCCTCTTTTGCAGGCTGAACAGGCCAAGTGAATTCAGCCACTTCTTACACATCTTCCCCTCTAGGCCCTTCACTGTCTTTGTAGACCTTCTCTGGACACTCTCCAACAGTTTCATGTCCTTTTTGTATTGTGGTGCCCAAAACTGCGTACTCGAGGTGAGGCCGCACCAGCACAGAGTAGAGCAGGACAGTCACTTCCCTCGGCCAACTAGCAATGCCGTGCTTGATGCAACCCAGATGCATCAGAAAGAGAGAAAGCTAGAGAAAGAAAACACTGTGTATTCTTTGGAAATTAAGAAAACTACCACTGTAAAATGTCGTATCTTTTCAATCAGTGTTTATTGTAGTAAGTGTTTTTCCTTGAAAGATCAAAGAAATAACTCAAGGTGGAAGTGACTATTTTTTAATACAAAAAAAAAAAAAAAAAAAAAAAAAAGTAAAGGAAGTGAACTAACATTTAGGAAATGATGGGCTTGACATCCCATTTGGCTGAATATGACAATGTAGGTATAAGAACATGCATGAGTTCTCAGCAGGTAGGTTACAAATGCTACAAATGAAGTGTGTTCAAGTATCACAAAAGATCAATGTAAGTATACATCTCCATTGTAATGCAAATACTGCTTACATCTCTTTTCTTCAGAGAATAAAATAAAATTAAAATAAAAATACAAGTAGATTAACTATAATAATGCATTTCAAACACAATTGGACTTTTTTACTGGCAGTGAGACTCTGAGTGAATTGTGAGCATGGACACTTCAGCAAAAGCACTGCTGACTCAAAGGAACAAAAAGAGAAATTGTGTTCATAAGGTCTTTGTATATAAAAGGGTTTGTACAAAAAGCAACTGAAAAGAAATATTTAATCAAAATTGAAAGAGTTACTATAAACAGTGTGGAAACATTACACATCTATGAGTTTTCTATAGCAAAAAGAGCTGAGAAGGTAAAGAAACTATCTTGATTACAATATACATTATTTCTATGCCAAAAGCTATTATCATTTTTCCTCACGATAAATCAACTTTCTGTAAGACTTATACTGTTATAAAAATGATAAATATAACCCCATTTCTCTCTTCTCTGAGCTGAGATTCTGTACCAACGGTGAGTGCTTTTGAGTACATAAGGCTCTTCTAGCAAACTCCATTATCCAAGACACCTTCTCAACCAAAATGCTTGAAAGCAATGCCATGTATTCTACTGAATGAAATAAATGGCAAGATGCCGACGTTACAAATGACTTTCAAATCTCAGCTAGATCACAAATATTTTGTTTCTCAAGTTAATCCAAAAACAAATATGCCATTGGCTGCAACCTTAAAACTAGAGTGTGAAGTAACTCAAGCGCTTCTGAGAAGAATATAAGGACTTGAAAATGTTTTCATCTGAGATCTCTCTCATTTTTTGGTGTTAAGCCACAGAAGAAATAAAAGGAAAGGGAAAATTATTTCATATTAGCTGATCCAATGACTGATAATGCAAGGCTGATTGTGAAGAACTGATTGAAAATGCCATAAACATGCATGTCTTGAACAGAGTAAAAGTGTGAATATTTTAAGGAACGTACAGAAAATATCTAATAAGCATGATTCAAAAGAACCGTAAGAAACTCAAATTGCTGTAAGACAACAAAATTTTTTTTTTGTTATTTCTAAAGCTTCTTGTAAAAGTCAAAATTCTTTAAACAGATGAAAACAGCTGATAGTCATTTTTTTTAATGAAAAATAACAGTTTAAAGAGGTTACTCAGAATTAATGCAACTGAAATCAATGAGATTTCCAAGGAACCTAAGAATTATTTCAGAATGAAAAAAAATGTCATTTGTGATTCCAAAATTGGAAAGAAATATGTCACCAACTAATGCCTAGCAATGGTCATATGCAAACTACTTCATAACAGATTTCTTACAAAAGATTTTGAAATAGAATTTATTAAGACAATTTATTTCAAAATGTTAACTGACCTCACTAATTAATTACAGAATTCCAGAATCATGGCTGAGGTTAGAAGAAACCTCTGGAGCTCATCTGGTCCGACACACCTGCCCAAGAAGGGCCACCTGGGCAGCTTGCACAGGACTATGTCCAGAAAGCTTCTGAAGATCTCCAAGGATGGAGACTCTGCAACTTCTCTGGGCAACCCATGCTGCTGCTACTGCATCACCTTTACAGTACAATGTATTTCCTAATGTTCAGAAGGAATCTTCTGTGTTTCACCTTTTGACCGTTGCTTCATCTACTGTCAGTGGACACCACTGACAAGAAACTCTAACAAAAAATACTTTATTTTCTTTGCTGTAAAACATCTATGTTTTCTTAATATTTTGTCAATTTCTTAAGCATGTATGTTCTCCAGGAAATAATAAAATCATTAAGGTTGTAAAAGACCTTCAAGATCATCTGAAAAAATCTGAAATAAAAGCATATTTTAAATTTTATCTCTCATCCATTATATTAAAACTTCATTTATGTATAAGGCAAATGAAATTACTGCGATGAAAGACCAAGTATAACTAATTATAAAGAGGCTGCTCGTATGTGAAACCACATTATGAAGCCTTAAGCAGTTTTTTTCAGGCATCACTCAGAAGCCTAGAACTATTTAAAACATTCAGACTATCACAGTCATTCTCAAAATGCAGTGACAAAGGAGATCTTATGGCATTATGTTTTTAAAGTAACCCCGCAGAGGAGAGAACAAAAAAAAAAAAAAAAAAAAAGGTGGCTGTATCGCTGGATTCCACTCAGTCCACACTTACTCATTTCTGTCCAAGGACTCTGTCATATAATTACAGTATCTTAAAAAATAACTAGAATGAATCAATGAGAATCTTCATATAAATGCATATGCATATATAGATGTTCTAGGGAGGCAGTAAAAATTTCCTTGAAATTCTGCTAACAACAGCAAATCTCAGGGGTACAGTATCACCTTGGAAAAAAATAGAATGACACCATAAATCCTCCTATAGGTCCTACAGAAATTGCCATTGAAGTGCCTCAGAATTCCAGAGAATAGGAAACAACAGGATTTTGCATGAAATAAAAAAATAATAAAGCAAACAAACGGAAAAATAAACAAAAACCACACAATAGTATTATGATATCAAAAGGTATAATATTATATGAAGGCTGAATATTCTCTGCATAACTGCATTCCATCTTCAATTGTGTAACTCTGAATCTTTTCTCTTCCCCCTCAGCAATGCATTCTAATGTCAATCAAAAATATTTACATATATCTGACAGACAATTCAAACAATCTATAATAAGCAAAAACATGCCTACTATTTTAGTGTATGCTTTTACTGTTAGCTGAAATGTCAGTAGTTTGAGGCTGCTCAGTGGCATGGATGATTATTAAAGTAAGTTTTGGAGGAAAAAAACAATTGTTACGGGATCTGATTGAAGATCCATGGTAAATATCACACACTTCTACAATATTCTGCTATATGGATATCACATATAAAAGTTTTTTTTGCAGGTGTTATTTACTACCCATGTGACATATTTTGGCTGGACCAAATGATCTTGGAGTCTTTTCCAACGTTAATGACTCTATGATTCTATGGTATTTAAATCACATACCCTTTGCCAAGTAGCATTGCTTATGGGACATACTCTAATGTTGCAAGTCCACACTGTTTTAAGTACTAAACACTTAAATAAGGAAATACAGTGACTTTGTAAGTCATATTGCTACCCACCACAGCGTAGAATTTAGTTCAAATAGTTCCTTATTTGAAGCTTCAGATTGGGAACTGATGAAAACTTTGTTGTTAACAAATACATCATGTATGCAGAGTCAAATTAATTACTAAGAGAAGAACACTGAGAAGTTCACGGCTTCCAAAAAATGTGGGCATTACCCATGCCTCATGCATACTAGCCTCAAAAGGATTGCATTACATACTGTTACCAATATGCTTATACTACATTGTGAACCTGAGCTGAAGACAGGATCATGAATACAGTTGCAACCAAGTTGTTACAAAACTTCCTGAAATATGAAATACACTCAAGCTCTTTCCATGCGTTTTTACAATCTTTAGGAAACAATTTTTATTACATCTATGCTAGCATGTTTTGCATATTCTTTATTGATTCTCTGTGGAGTATCCAAACATTACAGTTATTAACCAATGTGGTCCTGAAAAAATACTAGTAATTCTAAAGGATGATTAAAATGTTAAATGATAAATGTCTGGTAACAAAACTAGGAGTGGAGCTAGGAATGGCCTTGCACCCTCCTCTCTTTTTATTTATGTCTTTTGCATACAAAATAATATCCAGTTACTTGTATTATATTAATATAAGAACTTTTCTGGGGGTGTTCTTACATCTAAGAAGGCAAAACCTCAGACACTTGGCAGAACTCCAGCAATTACTGTTAAAAATAAATAAAAAAATAAATAAATGCTATGTGTTATCCAGTTCTCCAACAATTTAAATCTGCAGATCTCATCTACTTCAGAGGTACCTCCATTTAAATCATATCTCCACTCTACAGATGGAAGAACTGAAGCACTGAAAGAAGAAAACTGTCCACAAGTGTACAGTATGTGTGCCTCCCTTATCTTGAATTATCTTCTATGAATAACGTCACATTGGCAATGTCAATTCTATGTTATTCTTTGAACAACGTTACTATGGGCAAACACTGGTTTGCCCATAGCCAGCCAATCTTTGATATGCAGAAGACAGCTGCTTTTCATACCTATGTGAATATAGTTGTTTCTTTTTTTTTTCTTTCAATAAAAATGCTTCAGACTTTGCAATATCATGGTCATTGAGACTGACACAAAAAAGCATTTAGTAAGTTAAAAATGTCTGCAGTATATCGAGAAAAATGCAGCAACAGTACTCCCTAACAGCAGGCCTGATTCTCACCAAATCTTTTTAAAATGGCTGACAATTCAAGTAAAATGATGCCCTTCAAATCGAGACAGTTACGTAGCTGAAATCACTACACAGGTATTGGAAAGAGATCCAGCCAACAGTAAGAGGAAAAATCTAAGAATTCTTGCATAACAAAGTAACTTAAGGCAGAGTCATTAAAAATAAAGCAACTACGGTTACAGGATTGGGATCTCTGCAATAAAATTTAAGCCTACAGCAAAAATCAAAAGGTGTAAAACACAAGAATCCTAAGGAAAGCCTCACAGACCACACTGCTGCTGCTTCAGCAACTGCAAAAATCAATACAACTTTTCAGATCAGTTTTTTGCTTGGTAAGCACTCTCTTACTTGCCTCTGCAAGTAAGACAATGCAACTGTGATTGTTTTGTTTGTTTGTTTTGTTATCAAACAAAACAAAATACTGCTGTTTAAAGAAAATACTGATAGCATTGGTAAAGATGTGAAAGTTTCTCTCATAACTTTCGAGTAAACTTTTCCCATCTTTGGGATATGCATCCAGTAATCGTATTGGAAATATTCCTATAAAGTAGTCACAGCCTTAAAAAAAAGTTGAGTAAAAAAATATTAGCATACAATTTTGTGAAGAACTTTGTCATACAGTTAGGTATTTTTATTTTGATTACTACTAAGATTCATTTTCATTCCCCGTAAAGCCCTATAATCATGGGTGTTCAGAATTTCTCCAAGGAAATTCTGTATAATTTCATTTTCACCTCCGCGACCAGTAGTTTGACATTACTTGTTAAGACAAGTGCATGCAGCACAGAAGAAACTAGTTACCTAGATTGTTTTTTTCAAATGCAGTTTACAATTATGAAGCATAATAACCTGAAGGTTAACAATATTTATTATTTTAGATTTTAAAAGATTAAGCATCTTCACCTACACGACCTCTTCACAAATAACAGCAAAGAAATTATAATTATTTGTATTCCAACAGCCCAAACAATTAACAGGTAATATATTTATCTACCCATGAAACATTCTCACTATATTCATCTTTAGAAGTATCCACTTAATACATTTCATTGAGAATGCCATGTTAAACTAGTTCAATTAGGGAAAATCTAACTGAATCAGAATGAAATCCACTTAAAATAATAGGCATAAAATTGCACGGAATAGGAGCTTTTTACAAATTTATACATTCCTATAATGTCGATTACAATAACCTTAGGCATGTTTAATCAGCAATTATGATGTTAGTAATAATAGCAATAATAATAGTACATTAAATCCATTTTGTGCTCTTCATAAGTTTAGACAGCAGTTTCATTAAAACGAAAGAACAAAATAAAACGATGGATTGTTCGGTTATGGATCCACTCTGTGACAGAGGCACAGTGGACTGCAAAGATGTCAGGTCTCCTAAAACAACAAAAGTTTTTTGCTGCAGTGAGTGATTGCCACAATCAACAACAAAGATCATTTAAAATTACAGTTAAGCTGAAAAACAACAGTGTAAAAACACAAAAGAAAAAGACAGAATAAACATAGCTAAGCAAAAGTCTTGAAAGTGTTACTGGAAGAACATGCGAGAGATTTTTCGTTCTATTTCTTACATCTCAATATATAAAAAAATAATAATAATAATAATCACTGGGATTCAGAATGTGTCCTAAAAGTGTAAAAACAACATTTGCTGAGAAGTACATTCAAAAAAAGTCAGACTGTTGAACATGAATGTAAAAGCTTTTGTAATTTAAAACTGAAAAGGTATGTTTTCCAGAGCAATAAACCTAACAGTTCACAAAGCTGAATTGAATTCTAGCCTTTTTAGTTTGTCTAGCAAAAAATATGACCATCCCCATAGCACAGCAACTATATGAAATATCCATTTGTTATGTCTACGTAGAATATGGTACAGAGAGATGTATCCCCTCCTCAGAAGAAAAGGTCAGTATCAAGGTGATGCCCTGTATTTTCTGTCTGATTTTCAGTTCTACTACACCGTGTTTCAAAGCATTTCTGTTACAATTCATTTTACTATGTCCTTAACTCCTTCTTGTTTCAATTTGCTTCAAATATGCAAGTACAATACTTCCATTAAAATAATTACAGAGCTAACAATTAATCTAGGCATGACACAGTATGCATTGTCATGATGAAAACAGAGCATTCTTCAGTTAGCTGGGAGTTATACAGAGTTTATAGACTATGGTTGATGCCAAACTTGCAGTGAAACTTAGTCGAACAAATTTAATTTCTGAAATTAGTTTGGTTGAAAAAGGTCACCATACTTAGAGCAGTAAGACAAAATTACACTACACAATGCAGACGATGTAATAATACTCTAATATAACTTTAATCTCAATTGAGGATAGTATTTAAGAATAATAAAAAAAAAATGCAACATTTGCATTTACTATCAAGTTGCGCCAATTGCAGAGTATCTAAAACCTTACATCATGACTGACACTTGCAACTTTTCAGAGTAAAACCAACAAGTTCCACTGACATTTCTAAAAAAGAACATCTCTTCTATGCCTCATGAGACTTCCCTTCAGTGCAGCAGAGATCTGAACTGTTGTCAATACCTTCATACAAAGCTTAGGAACGTTACAGCACCAGGCCAAAAAAGCCCAAGCACTCTGTGTATTTCTGGAATGCTGAATGACAAAAGCCACATAAGTTATCATGGGAATTCCTTAGTAAGACAACTGAAGGCAACAGGAAAGCTTTTTCCTTCAAACTGTCCTTGAAGAGCAGCATTTCAATTCTGGCTTTAACACTATGTGCTGTGGGTTATTTTTTGTTTTGATTTTTTTTTTTCCTGGACGTTTTACACAGAAAAGAGCACTCCTAATGCCTTGGACTAAAATAAATCAGAATAAGCCCTTCTCAAACTCTTCTGGATCTCACCTATGGAACATACAAACCCATTCTCACAGTGAGATGGCAAGTGCTCCCCTACCACCAGCTACCAAATGTAGTCCAAAAATTTTAACTGCAGAAGCTTATACTAAGGGTGTTGCAAGCTTGCCAACAGCAGTTCTTGTCAGGAAATCATGCTGATGATGCCCTTTTTCCCCGAAGTCATACATCAGATGAAACTACGTTAAAGCTATACTTTGCTCAATTTTCATGCATATAAAAACTAAATAGAGCTGGATACAGGTAGAATCATGATACAGACATCAGATGCTGGATCACGTAATTTTCCAGAGGACCTCCTTCCTTCAGTTAGTCTGTAAACCAAATGCACAAAGGACAAAAATGAGACTGTGTGGCCAGCTCCAAGGTTTTAGCTTCTTGGCCATTAAGTTTCCGAACAAACTAATCTTTTCACTTTCTAGCAGAGCATATAGGAGGTCTTCATCTCAAACAGAACTTAGAAATACTCAAAACATCCCTTCTACAGAGTTAACATTAAAGTGCCTTTCTTTAAGGCTCATCATGGATCATCAGCTCTTCCTTCCCTACTACAATAGCATCCCTAGGTAATCCTTTCATCTACTGTTTCTCACCCTTTATACAATTTTAGGTTTCTTTTTCCCAAGGCTGTGATTTATCACTGACATGCAGCCCTCTTGCTGCTACAGCTTGTCTCAGTCACCCACTTAACTTTCTTTAAATCACATTTAAACTGTAATTTCCTCTCTAATTTATTGCAAATTTTGTACAAGAACAAGATGTTTTAGTAATGTTTATAAGATACGGGGGCTTTACTATGTAGGTCTCTAGATCAAAGTCATCTGTAACCAGGACAGGCCACTGAAGATTTGGTGGTGTTTTTTATCAACTACGGAAGATACGCTGATAGTCTCTGTCAGATTTTAAATGGACAGATCTTCACAGCATAACTTTACAGGAAACAGTATTATACCTGTTTGGCCCTGGCAGCAGAGAGGTCAGTCACAGAACATGTACAGGAAATAATGCTTCTGAAACGAATAGAAAATACTCCTTCAGAGCAGAATAAAACTACCCCAGTCAATAAATATGTGAAAATACTCGTCATCATTTACCACAGAATCTGCAGTACATCTTACTTTTTAAGTAGTAGAACCCTGAAATATCCCTTCCTATCTATCAAATCTATCAGATTGCATGTGAAAGTATGCTAAAATTGCAATTCATGCTTCATTATAGTGCTTAAAAGAAGGCTACCCATGATTGCTGCACTTCTTCTTATGTATTTAGAGCAATCTTTTTCACTTCTTCTAATTAATTTAATGTTCATTAAAGTAACAGGAGAAAAGAAAGCACAAACAGCATGCCTCATGAAAACAGATGCCTTCTTACATTGCACACTCAGCAGTTAAATTAAACATGGTTTGGGGATGGTCAGAACATCCTGTGTGTGAGAAGTTACATTTATTCTACCACTAAAAACAGAGAAAACATTCAAAATATTAATTAAAATGAAAGGTATTTGAAATATGAAGTACACATTGTCCTAGATCAGCAATGGGAGGATGGTAAGTCAAACACTGGAAACAGATTACCTAGTAATTTCAAGTTTACTTATTCAGTGCTACTTTGTACATTAAAATATTTATTCAAAGATTTCAGATCCAAAACATCATCTGAATTATGATCTAGTGTATTCAAATAATGCCAGTTGAATAGGTTGTTATTAAAATAGTACAGGTGCAAATATATTCCTCATAAAACTAGCCTTATTGTCAATTGAAAAATAAATTTTAAAAAATATACATAAACTGTATATCAGGCTGTAAAGCTCAACAGATATAAGAATTTAATTCAGGTAAGCATAAGAAAATTCACAGTAATATTCTAGTTCGAACTTATCTCAACTTTCAAGAGTTCTCAGTGAAAATGTTTCTGTATTAAACAAGCTAAGGAACATTAGCAGAAGTCTCCCAGAAAGAACTAAAGATAGGTCAGGCTTACAAAGCCTGTATTTTTGAACACCAATGTCCAGCTGTAACTGTGCTATACCTGGTTCATTTCAGATCTACCTGCCACGTATAATAATTATACCCAAACAAGTTCTGCTTTTCATAATCATACAATAACTGAAGCTTAATTGTACAGTAAAGCAGCATATGCTCACTCTAACTACTAAAAACACAATTGGAGGTGAGAAATTAAATTTCAGACATCCCATGCAATTTGAAAAGACAAAAGTATTTATCTTTTCAGGATTTTTTTGTACATTCTGTATCCATTCCTCATCAAAATTGAACTAGGGTGAACATAAAAGGAGTAAACTTGAATTATCATTAGGCATGATAATTACTTTATCCATTCATCATGCATTCTGAAAAATGTTAATCAAAACAAGAAAGAAAAAAAAAAGTAGTGAAGGAGCAACCCAGTCCTGAGTAGCTTTATTCCAGGTGTTTCAAATTTTTGTACGATTACACTCTAAAATGCAAATAAATATTTTACTTTTTTATAAATACAAAGCTGTGTCTGTGTCACAGACATACCTGTTTTCTACTGAGACAATGATTTTTTATGATGGAAACATTTAAGCACTTAAAAAAAAAAAAAAAAGTATATGCAACTCCATGTAACTCCATATACAAAAAGTCCGAAAATGAAAGAAAGGGAAACAAATGTAAAACAAAGCTGCAGAAGTCTATCCCACCAGTGATGTAATTCAGAGAAGGGGAAATCTTCACTGAGAAATTAAAAAAATCTGAGGTGTCTCATTAGTCGGGGAACATTTCTGTTTAAAACTCTTAGTGCTTCATTATGAATTCCAGTTTTAAATCCTGTAACTTCCAACAGGTAATTTAAGCACCAAAACTGTTCAGTCCAAATTGAACAAAAGAGACTTAAGAGCCACAGTCTACCGACTGCTGCTCCAACACTGGATCACTTAATAAAATAAAGAGCTTTAAAAAAATTGTTAAAAAACTTTTTAAAAACTGTTTTAGAAAACTTTTTAAAAACTGTTTACCAAGATAAATGCCCCTAAACTAAATCATTTATATGGAAGAATACAATATAATAATATTATATAATTCTTATATATAGATATAATATATATATCTATATCTTATATATCTTATATATAATTCTTATATTAAGAAATGTCGAGGTTTGGTCTTAACTGCCTCTTCCTGCATGAAAAGTATTCTCAGAATTCCTACCCTGTGCTCATGGGTGCTCAAAATTTGTTTTAATAGATTTCTGTATGTAATTATTTAAAGTTTTTGAATCTAGATTATCTACTGAAAATCTATCTTGTGCATAGTAAAAGTGCCAGTTCATGTGCAGAAAGGGTTAGTAACACTAGTAAAACACTTTCCTTATTATCTCTTCTCTTACACAAGATCATACAAACATTTTGTGCTGGCAAAACCTAACATTATCAATTAGTTGCGGTTTCTCACAAAGGTTGGCTCTTCTAAAGAATTAGGCAATTCTGTGCCCCTCCAGCAAAGACTTCTAAATCAAATTTAGACAAAACTTCTGGACATACGGCTAGCGAGGACCAAGTTCATTCATTCTGATGCAAAGAACTCTGTACGTTACAGTGTGGGCCCACAGCTATCACAGAAAATACATACACTGAAAGCATCAAAATGAAAAATACTGAACAACTACAGTGCTGGTATTAAAACTTGTGTGGAAAGCAGTGGAGAAAGGAGGTATGGGAGAAGAAAAATGCATCATACGTCACCTAATGGTCAGAAAAGTGGAGCAATCTAACTTTTGATCTAAAAGTAGACTGTCTAACCTGGTGAATCTAAATGAGAACGTATTTGAAAAGCACTTGAAGTAATGTCAGAGTTTCATAAATTAAATAAAAATATTAATAAAAATAACTTTTAAAACTTCATTTTTTTTTCTGGGATGTGGTGCTGAGACACAGCATCAAAATCTAATACAATACCTCCCAAGCAATAAGAAATTCTCATGATTTATGTGTGTGCATTTGTCTGTGTGTATATTTGTACGCATGCATGAGTCCTCAGGACTAAAAAGAAAGAAAAGATTTCCATCTGTTCATAGTAATCATGATGCTTTTCACTTCCCAGGGAAAAATACTTATCAATTTAAAAATATGAATCTATGTGGCTCCGTTCTACGTTATTTTTATGAGTCAACTGCAATTGTAAACATTTCAATCCTACAGAGAAAGTTACAAAGAAAAGACAATTTACATATACTAATTTGGCAAAAATTGCTTTCTAAATAACTGTGTTTTACAGGAGCCATATTCTATTTTTCTTTTAGTGCTTTTTTGACAGCCAGGAATAGATACAAGTTGTAATTTACTTGTATCAATTTCCTACTTTACTAGTGTCCAGTAAAATCATTCAAACAGCATGACAGATAAAAGGCAATAATGAAAAGCATTTTCAGTCTTCAGAAAGCTATAATGTGCACTGAATACAAACAGCAGTTAGAGAATAAAAATTAAAAACAAAGCAAAACAAAACATACTCATACTTAAAGTCCTGCTGGCACCTTGTAAGACAACTCCTGAATATATTTCAGTATCCAGCAATGAAAATGTTATGTAAAATGATGTTCATTGATCCAGTAATCCCCAAAGCTCTTAGAGTGACTTTAATTTACCTGAACACAGAACTGCTTTGAGAAAAATCCTTCTAGACCCTGCCAAAATCTGACTGCAGGGAACAGCATATTTTCAAAGTCATAAAAGCAGAACAACAAAGAAGATGTCAAACACAAGGCCAATGGCAGCTGAAACTATCATGTTCTTTACACAATTAGCAATTGACAGTGTGAAGATTACTGGTAAAACAAGCAATGAAGTACAAGATGAAAAGAAAGTTGATTGTAGGTGACAGTAAAATATTTTTAGGAATAACAGTCTGTACAATCTAAAGGCTATAAAGTATACAGAACAACAACAAAAAAATCAACAAAAAATATTTGCATCCCACAAAAGTATATTTTAGCAGAAGGCTGTTCTTGATGAAGTTTATGGTGAAATTAGAACACCATAAGAAGACCATATTAGTTTGAATGCAATGCACTGTATACTACCATATTCCAATTCCAACTGATGTCAACAAAACAGATTCTGTTCTGTTCGAGATTTTAATTTATACTTCTGTTTCAGTTTTAATTTTTTAGCAAAAGTAAATACTATCTAGAATTAGGGTTCCTAATTAGTACTTTCTTCCAGGGTTGCAGGATGATCTTCTGATCAAGTGTTTCAACTGCACATAATAAAATTACTTCAGTTATACTGGTGATAATAAAATTACTTCAGTTATACTGGTGGTAGAAAATACCAGCATGTACTAGCTATGAAAACTACTGCTTTAAAAAATTAATATGTAAAAAATAGAATAATCAAGGCTCTGTACATAACAGATTCTCTGCCCTATAAAATAAGTTACATTATTGTTAAGACAACTTTTATTCAAAATAAAAAGGGAGCAAAATCTTGTGTTACAATCCCAAGCAATACTCTCCTGCATCTACCTTTATTTGATTTGTATAATTCATATAGTAATCCTTTCTGTGACTTATCAATTACTAGTTTTTGCCAATTATGCAGTAAGTAATCTGTTTAATTTGTTTTAGAATATGCTTATTCCTTTACAGGTAAATTCCCATGTGCTGAATTCCATACAACTATGTAGGGGGTGGAAGACTGCACTGAAATAGAGACAAACAGGAAATTGGAAAACTTTATCCTCGTATGGTTTGTGTCACTCAATTAAATTAAATAAATAAAACTAAAAAGCAAACCTATGCTATACATGTATCAGCCCACCTCAGCAACACTAGCTGTTACAATGGCACCAATTTAAAATGACTCTTCCAACTACCTAGAGAAAACTTCATACTTTTACATCTTTTCTGAAGAACAGATAAGACTTCCTAAGTCCTTCGGAAGGAAGGACTCATCCACCTTAATAATAAAATAGAAAAGGCATTCACCTTAAAGGAAAAGAATAGAGATCACAGAAGTGCCGCATCATAAGAAGAATAAAAGCTTTTTTGAGGAAAAAAGCTAGAAACTCTAAAAGAAGGTAACACTAAAGCTGAAGAACTGAGGACCTAAAGCTCTTTTTTTTTTTTTAATAAAGAGTGTTACATTGATACGTAACAATGACAGACTCAAAGCCACAGAAAGTGAATTACTTACATTTCTTAATTTACAATGAAATGTCAATTACCACCCACTTTTGATTCCACTGACATACACTAAACATTAATTTGACCACTTTTTTCAGTACTTGCAAAGCGATTTTTTGAAGGGCAAACAAAAGTTGCTGAAATATTTTATCTAAATTATTTATCCATGTCCAATTCATCACAGTTGTGAACAACCACAAGGCATAAATAGAGATTTTGGAACAGATGAAAAACTATAAAGCAATAAGCGATATCACAGGACCAATGAAAAGGATTAATTGCTACTTCCTCAGTTATTCAGTAGGAACTGTCTTCTACTGATCCCTTCATCCTCTCCATAACCTATTATAATACTGTTCTGCAATTCCTGCAAGAGGGAAATCACTGTGAGTAAAAAGATTATCTTCTCTTAAGAACTTTTATTTTTCCCTCACAAGAATTTCACCTTTAACAGTCTAGTCCAGTATTTTGTTATATTCATTTTGAAAATGAGTAAGTGTGACAATGAAATACCAGCCAAAAAGCGATTACAATAAACTCAAAAAAAGTTGTGTTTATCCTACCACTTAGCTCTGAAACTTTACACATATCTGGTCTACAGATATGGATAACAAAACAGGTATTCACTAAATTATCTTGTGAGCATCAACCAGTGAGATGAACCTCTTGGCTTGACTGGCCTCAGCATTTCAGCCCTCCATTATGGTTTGGATAAAGCCAGAAACTTTTGACACAGTTGTGTCTGTAACACTTTTCCTCCATCATGTCAGATTATAAGAATGCATGTTCTTGCACTGAAATCATTATGCATATAGACCAGATTCCTTCTTATTATTAACCTCTTATTTATTAATACTTTTTCTGTTGCCAAATGCAAGTGTTCCACAATGTGTGCAAAAGGAAATATAGTCTGCATTTATTTCATATTTCAGCAGTTTGGAGATGTTTGTTTTTGCTTGTTCAGAATGTTAACTGGAAAAAAACGAAATAGAAAACATAGTGTATTACTTCCATTCTTCCCATAAATGCAGCAAAGCAGTAAACTCCCATTTCTTGAGTCAGCTGTGCTAGTAATATTGAACATTCTGAAGAAACAGGTAAAAAAGACTGAGTAAAGCAGAGAATTTCTTTTTTTTTTTTAATCCCCCTCCACAACGTATAAATTCAAAGAACAGTTTATTGCATACTTTGTTTTTAAACCAAGCGCATGCTTATTTTTAAAACCACAGACAGATGTATAGATTTCAATGATGTTACATAGTGGTTAAGTTACCTATGTGGTTAACAGGTATTTCTGACCCTAACTTCTCTGCTGAATTCAGTCTTAAATTAATCATTTTTCATTTATTTATTTTCAATTCAAGTATTAATTTGCTTTATCTTTTCTGTCCTTGCTTACGTTTTCATATATATGTTTTCATATACATTTTTCCCATATAGGATGGCAGGAAGAACCAGCTCCTGACAACCTCATGTGCAATTAAATCCATTTGATACTGTGGGAGTATTTGCATGAATAAAGTGAGCTACATACAGCAAACTGTTCTTATTACCGAAGAGTCCTTATACACAAGGACTGTCCTTCCATAATGAAGCTCATTTAAAAATAGTCCTTCATTAATCTACAACAGAAAACTATCTTCTAAATACTTTTAAAAGCCATTTAAATTTCCTGTCTGATTTGGTGTGCTTAACATTAACAGCAGACAGGAATGTTCCCTATTTTTAAAGTTATTCAGGAGATGTGATTACATGACTCTCAACACCTATAGTTATTTTTAGCTATATGTCTATGAAGAACTTTTTTTTTTAAGTTAAATTTCCAGGTACTTTGTGAAGGATAACAGGGAAAAGTGGAAATCAGTGTTTTACAATCAGATTTTTTTTTCCTGTATCATTCATACTGTTTTAGGCAGTGACACAAAACAGGGATAAATTCAGAGCTGTGAATCACGTAAGGATTCTCTCAGGTATAAAGAAGCAAATAGTTATGGGAGTTTTGCAAAGTACAGCTGACTGGACTATTTTTCATCATTCTGCACATCTATGTAATCTCTGTCTGGACAGTGAATTCGTGATGCATAAATGTACAATTTCTTCATACCTTTGAGTCATCTTAAAAAGGCAGATCTAAAACCACTTTTGGTAGCTCAAGTAAAAAATAGTAATGCAAAATGTATTTTATACTCCTTCAGTCCCATGCCTAGACACGCTATAAAGATATAGGTATACAGATATCTATGAAAACTGACTGATTAAATATTGTATATTCCACCTCAGATCTAAGATTTTACCCATCTGAGAACATGAAGCAGTTCTAGATTGTCACTGAAGCAAATAAACATCAGCTCACTCCACTGATGCTAGTTTAATTATTACTTATTTCATTATCAGTCACATACCAAGCCCTCACACAGCTACAAATTTTAATGTAAACACACCTTACAATTTAGTAAAATATCCAGAGAAGATATAGTTCAGATGAAGTTATAAGAAAGCCACAGTATTTTGAGGATAAGCTTTACCTATACTGTCGGTTAAGAAACATCAGAAAATAGTCTTACTATTTTCACAGTCAAAATCTGAAAGGGAATTGCTGAACCTAAAAGATGTATTCATGTTACTTCAAAGGAAAGCTTCAGGTTTTCTAAGGAGTATTCTAGTATCTTCAAGGGAACATTGTAAGGAAGAATTATTTGAGATGGACCTCCTGTCTTTCTCTTAATCTCATAAAAATAGAAAGAACATCAGCAAAATATCAAAACAGAGGAAGATTACAAGGACAATAAAATCTGAACGTTACTCCTTTCATCTAGTTTGAAGGCAGAAAAAGGAAAAAGTTTATGAGAAAACTAAGAACAGAAAAATCAAAATGTTAATCTGCTAAGTATTTGCACTATTTAGAAACAGAATACACACAAAACTTGGTAACATTTGCTACACGTTCTTAAGCACAAAGTCTCTGTGAGAAACATTTCTGAAAACTGATCTTTGTAAGAACAGGACGCTGAAAATGTTCGTGCATTGAAAGTAATGTCCAAATAGTCAAGAAACTAATGCTGAAAAAGCTTCAGATTCTGCATAGACTCAGACAAGCTACACAACTTCAGTAAGTAACTTCAGCCATTAGCAAAGGGCAACCAAATTCACAATTAAAATGTACAATCAAGGATGTGGTACTCCTCTAATTTTTCTCTAGCAGTTAAAACTTTCAGTTCATCCCTGAATGCTGCCATGAGGCAATATCCAAATTACTAATTAAGTGAAACTGCAACCAACATCAAAAAATCCAGTAATAAAACAGTAGCTTCAGCTGAAGCAGCTACCCTACACCAGCAAAGATACAACTCGCAAATACAAAAGCTAGGAAAAATCCTGCTTTTTGCTGTATGTGTATAGGCAAAAGTAAAGAAAAACAGCCATTGTTAACCACTAATAAAAACTCAGAAACTCAGTAGGTGGAATAATAACTACACTGGTGAAGGAAGTACAGTGAAGACCTGCCTTAAAATTCTCAAACATGTTAAAAACAGAGAAGTAGTATAGCATACTAAGAAATACACAGGGAGTGCACCAATAGCTAACAAATAGTGTCTATTAATGAAACCTAATGTTTAAAAAAAAAAAAAAATAACACAGAATTCTCCCCCTCAAAATTACCCAGCATTGGTTTTGCTTGGAGAATCTGACATTTAAGAGGAAGCTTGAAAGCTTGGGATGTTAAACTCCAGATGCTTCTAACAGGAACATGAACTTGGAGCTCTTTTATATGGTCAGTTGTCTATGAGAATAAATGATCAGGATGTGTCTCAGTAAAACTCTCTCAGACCGAAGTAGATGTTAAGAAATTGAATTCATCTGAATAGTATGAAGACTTGGAAAGCATTACCTGGACAGAAGAGAACCAGCATGCACAGCTAAATTTAAATCTGCCATTTCTGCATCTAGAGACTTAAACACAAAAATGGCACTGGAGAGAGGTATTTATTTGTTGTCACACTGGAGTCTTCCAGATATAGGAAGCCAAGAGAAACCGTTATATCAAGCAGGTTTATTTCTCCTGTTGTGTTCCCTCTTTTACTGTGGAGAGCCTTCTGATGTGAAAAATAGGAAGTGGTTGAGAAAGCACAGATTTGACAGAGAACCAAAGGGCGATACTGTATCTTATCCAAGACATAAAAGAATACACATAAAAGAAAATTTTTTAAAACATTAGAGACACAAGAGTTTTCAAATACCTCAATGAAGGAGGTGTACAAGTATATATATGATGTCTGATGCATGTTAATAGCTACAAAAGTCTACACTGAGAGATTAATTTATAATTATCTGTACTTAGTCAAACAAGATGGAAGTCAATGCAAAAAGGACAAGCATAGAAGATACAAAAAGAACGTAAGTGAAACCTCTGAGATCCTAAGGAAAATAGCTTTGAGGGGGATGTCTAGAACGTATAGAGCTCTAATATTGCTAATTTAAGTGAAATTCTAAAATAAGGACAACCTAGTTTTTGCGAGTTCACAATATTATCTGTGATCTAACAATGAGAAACAAATCCGCAATAGAGAGTTACCTTTGAAAGATACCAAAGGACTGATTCAGAAGCGATTTACAGTATGGAAGAGTTGAAATGAAGTAGGTATCAGTATTTCTTCAGGAGCACACAAAGATGGCAAGTCACCAAGTACTTCTCCTTGATTTACTAACTGTCATTTTTCACATGGAGGAAGGATCATCAGCTGAAATGCTCCCATCAGTGAAAAAGACATGATAGAGAAAAACTTGGGGAAAGAAAAGGAAGAGAAGGGCATCCCCAGTCACTGTAATCAAATGGGTTATTTTGCTGTAGTGGGAAACTTATGAGGTTGCAAAATTCACTCTGCTTTTTCAAGTGGGTGAATTCATGTTTCCTCATACCCCAGAGCTCCTCAGCATCCTCAGGTGTTCTTTCATACTATGAAATAGGTATTAACATCATTATCTGAGCAACAGGAACCACTGATACAAGCTGCTGAAAATACCTCCACCTAATTTTCTGAATGGCACCTCTACTATGAATTTAACCCAGAAAAGCACAAATTTTACATCAAAATGACAATCTACTCACATTCTTACAAAAATGACAACAAAAGAGATAAGAAGGCAGCACACCTCCCAACAACACTGTTTAAGAATTAATCTATTAAAAGAATGCAAAGTACTGGTCAATGTAAAAGCACTTCCAGCAACTCATTCAATTCACAAGGGAAAATCCCATCATACCCTCCTTTTCCATATAACTCACAATCTCTTTTAATTTCTTTATTAATCCCTCCTCCTACCCTCTTCCACCTCAGACTGCTGCAGAGATTAGCAAAGATGAAATAACACAGTTTTAAGGCCATTGCATCTTTCACAAGTAATGTAGTTCCCCCTAGAAAGGAAAAAGGCATTCTGATATTATACATTAGACTTGCTCAAAGATAGAGAAATCCTCATCTCCAAAAAGCCCAGCAGGTATTTTCATGTGTTCTAATACCTTTGGAATAAGATTACCCTTGTGCACTAGATTAATAAAGCAATCCTATGAATAAATCAGGCAGGGATACAAGTCCTAGTAAATGTCCTTTTAGGGATTACATTAATGAAGGACATGTACCTGTTCCATCAAATGCCGCCAACAAGATTGAGAATAAACATTTCTTTTTATGTATATACATTTTCTCCTTTAGACCCAAACTGTCTAGAAATCTCCAAACTAACTAAAGTACTACTGCAAAAGTTTGAACACCCCATTTTTAAATGAGTTACTGTAAACACGCAAAATGAAATCCACAGAATGTTAGGATTCTTACAAAGGTAGGAATCCTGTAGGCACTCACTATCACCTGTTAGCATTACAAGGTACAATGTACTCTTCATTACCTGCTGTCTGTAATGTATTTAAATTAACATTTTTATTTAGTCGATATGCTGTGACCATTTAAGGCAGCTTTTGAAAATGTTAAACGGGAAACAGGTGTAAATTCTGCAGATTTTACTCAGCAACAACTACAATAGGCAGTTCTCTTTAACAAAAAAATTTCATTAGAGTATCACAAACGCCAGCTAAAACAAATGTTTATTTAGCTTAATGCTTTTTTATTTTCTTTCACATGCCAGTTGTAAAAGAAAAACTCAACACTCCTCACATTAAACAAAAACAACATCCAAAAATACCCAAATCTCCAAAAGTAAGGTGAGCAAAACGATTTTGCTGTTTGGAAACTTATGTTAATCAAGAATAGATAATTGATGCACATAATCTTAATTTGAGAAACTCTCGTTCTTTGCAAAATTGGCTAAAAATGAAAGAAAAAAATATATATCAAAGAACCCATCTGTTATTTATAGTAAAATAAATTGGTAAATAGCGAATATTTATTATTTAAGCAGTAACAGTTTTCCAAATAAAGTTGATGGCATGCTGCCCGTAAGTAAAAAGCATTGGCATTTGGCAAAATTCCATTTCCTCAATGCGTAACTGTTCAAAAGTGATTCTTGCTGGATACATATTCCTCCTCATCAAAATTCTTCTTTTTTCCTAATTTATGAGATGGTATAAACCAATACAACAGATGTTTTATTAAGCTTTCTTCTCTGTATTTGAATTTACCACTGCTAAGATTACCTGAATTAAAGCTGCTGTCATTTAAACACAGGCACAATGGGTTTGATGCACACAATGCAACCGTCAAAGAAAATCTTTCTCAACAGCCACTGATGGCTTTGAGCCTATTAGGACAGCTGTTCTAAAGCCTTGCAGAAAAATCCACCTATATCATTAAGACAGAAATTAATACAAACAATTCAAAAAAGGCTTGCAAGCATAACAATAAAACAGCATGTATTGTTGTGCACCTTTCTTTACCAACATTAATTTTGTAAAAGTTAATTGTAACACCATAACTCACGTACAAACTCCAGCAGCAGTTTGGAGAAAGATAGGCAATACATAAAACAGTGTCTTAACAAACATTTCTAAAAGCCTAGGTCAGAGCTATCCAAACTATCCTCCTTATCAGCAATATACATATATATTGTGATATCCAAGCTAAACAAAATAACACTACATACCATGCCTGTGCTTTCACCACCGATGAATATCAGTTCTGCCTTGGTTACATTTGCTGGAAACAACTAGTATTTTGTTCCACAAAAACACACACCCTATTTTTAGATGAAAAAGGAGGATACATGCGTGCTGGGTAAGCTGTTAAAAACTCTAAGCATATCTGAAACAATAGAAGTAATAAATCAACTGTGTAAATTCCAAATTTCTTAATGAAGATTAAAACAGAATGCATGAAGTTCTAAATAGAGTCACATTGTGTTTACTTTTTATTGCTATTTGTGTGTTTTTGTCAAACAAGAAAGCATTCTCAAGCCTAAAACTATTCTTATTGTTCAAAAATACACTGATTCTTTCTTACTAATGCAAATCACTTTCTGAACTGTACTGCAATATTAGCTCAGCAGCGAATATGCCTGTTTTTGGGGGGTTTTGTTTTTGTTTTTGTTTTTTTCTTGAGAAATGCTACCGGTTATGTTGGTGTAGAGATATAAGACAGTAAATTCCTATCAGTACCACTGACCTCAGAGCAAACCCCACAACTGGCTACAGGCATTCAACATCCATCATTGCTCCTGAAACCTAATCTTTCAGGGAAGGACAGCTGCACTGGGCAGCAGTTAAGCAGCTTTCTAAGACACACTGTCATCCCAAACAAAAATAAATAAATAAATAAATGTAACTTCCTGTCCTACTTTCAGAATAGTGTTTTAGAAACCTCTCACTGCATGTACTTCACACTAAACTAATGATTTTTATCTACACATAAGCAGACAAAATAAGCAGTGATGAGAGATGCTTTTAAAATTTAATTCTTCTTGCACACAAAATATATGTTTGCTTATTAATAAAAAACAGCCGAATTCATACACACTACACATGTTAAAAATAAATAAATAAAAACTAGTATGGTATAGGAGCTAAAGAAATGATGCAGATATATTTACAACATAGAAAACCTAGAAAGGAAATTTCTGCTTCTACATTTACAAACTGCTTTTTAAAAAAAAAAAAAAAAAAAAAAAAAAAAGACACACACACCCCTGTTTACAGTAAATTCTAGATAGGAAGAAAATTCCTTTCTTTATGAACAGTGATATATGTATATATATATATATTACTGTTGAATACTATATGTTGAATACTATATGAATAATATATATTCATATATATATATGAAAATTATGTGTGTTTCACAGAAGTTAAATTACGCAGATGAACACAGATAAAATAATCATATCTCTGTACCTATGCTAGAAATCATGATAAACATTAACCCTGTCTCATTAACCCATTCTTCTTGTGGAATAAGGGAGAAAAAAGGAAGGTAGAGAGTATAGAAGTATCTATGTATAGTACCCACATACTTTTGTGAATGTTAGTAAGATCAAATTTATGTTTTGTTTTGTTTTGTTTTAGGAAAATAAAAAGCATTGTTCCTTAGTTTTAATAAAGCATATTTGCTTCACTTTTATCAAGCATGCACTTCTCCTCTTCCTTAAATGCAAAAATTACTAGAGGGCGAGGGCGAGGGCGAGGAGAGGAGAGGAGAGGAGAGGAGAGGAGAGGAGAGGAGAGGAGAGGAGAGGAGAGGAGAGGAGAGGAGAGGAGAGGAGAGGAGAGGAGAGGAGAGGAGAGGAGAGGAGAGGAGAGGAGAGGAGAGGAGAGGAGAGGAGAGGAGAGGAGAGGAGAGGAGAGGAGAGGAGAGGAGAGGAGAGGAGAGGAGAGGTCAGATTTAAAAAGTCAGATTTTACACATTGCTTACTGAACTCTGACTTACAGATATGAAATTTCCAGAACACTAAAACTGTAAAAGAGCAACACACTTGCATTACCACATCTAACACACCACTTGGAGAAGAAGTACGTATTATCTGACTGCAACAATCTGTGAGCAGTTCGGCGGGCTCTAACCAGAACATCCATTTTGATTGTGTACAAGCAACAAATTAATTTATATACCGATGCAGTGATTCTTCTAATTAGAAGATTATTGGAAAACTCAAATAACATCATTGTGTTTAACTGTAAAGAAGTACAGCGCAAGGCACAATACTATGTTATGGCATGTCCTGTGGTATAATATATCAAAGTGCCTAAAATTCCATTACTTTCATTTGGCTGACAAGAAGGAATTTTTCAGGAAGGAAGGTATCACATACACAGGTATAAACACAGGAGCTGACTTTTGCAAAACGTTATTTTTTTACATTTTGGAACTCTACTGCAAAATCAATCCCTACCACCACTTTTTTTTTTGTTGTTTGTTTGTTTTTTTGGGGGGTATTGGGGGACTACTGTGCAACTAAGCTTATGGAGAAGGACTTCACGGCATGTAAGCACAAGACATTTGAAGCTGTAAATCTTCTCTTAGGAAAGTACAGACTATGTATAGCTACTGATATATTTAAAAATAAGCTGATAAACAGTGTGAATAGTCACTTCTATGAATAAATTTAGAGAACCTGAATGAATAATAATCACCTTTTAAGTAGCAATGCTTTCAGAATTTACATAGTAATTTATTAAATTTAACCAAATTATTTGCAAACGAACTAAGTTTAGTATTTTGTATCTACATTCTCTGCATTTCAGGTATCCATTTCCTAAAGGAAGATACAAACATGCAATGTTTTAACACATATTATCAACCACCAACCAAAAGCCATCTGAGCTTATGGAATGCAAGCTGAAATTGTGCAATGGTAGACATATGGTTCTATCAATGCACTGCGGCTTAAACAAGTGAAGTGAAGCTCGTTGGAATGGAATCTACAGGCAAAGCACTCTCGTACAATCCTTTTCTATATCATCAGATTTCTTCACTTGTACTGGAGCTCTCGGTGTAGTTGATCACCAAGAGAAATAACTCTTCCTCTTTGCTCCTATTTGTGAAATCACTGATAATATAGGAATATTTTTGAATATGGATTTTTGCTTTAGGCTGCCAAATTGCCAGCATATATTCATTAATTAGCTTCATTTAAGGCCTTTTGCAAAGAAAACAAGGATTAAACAAATAAAGTAAACAACTCACAGAGTATGTAAAATTTAGATTTTTCATAAAAGTATTGTACGTTGACCATTCCATGCCAACTCTTATTACACAGAATTACAAACTAAGCAAGCTCCTATTAAGATACTGATGGCATTATGTATCTGACTTGAACAGCTGGTATCTATATATTTTTCCCAATTTACTAAAAAATAAAAGGTTAAAAAATTATTATGATCTTACGATGAAGTAAAACATCATGACTCGTGGATCTATACCGTATTAGTTCCCTTGATATCCAAAATGCAAATGAAATGAAAATCCTCTGCATTTCGGAGACACTGCCTTGGTTTACTGACACTCAGTAAAACTTACAGTCTTGACCAGATGTTTATCAGTTCAGAAGACCTTTGAAGTGTATTTCATTACATTTCAGCATGATTTTACATAAGTGCACACACACATTTCAGAAAATTAAACTCAGTCAATATTTGCAAAACTGTTGTCGGCAGTAAGACAAAAAGCCTCTTGCTGTAACTGTCCCAACATCGCATGATATATAAAACTATGCTGCTTTAGTGATAGCTTATTAAAAAATTAACATACCATAGGGAGACTACATTTTGATTGTATGACTTTATACTGATTCAGCTAGAAAATCCTTTTAAATGATAATTTTCAAGGAGCTTAGTAACGGAAGTTCATTTTGAAGGAAATCCAATATGCAAATGTTTCAGCTGTGCTCTTTTACAAATTGTCTGCCCTGTCAGTTTGAAAAACTGAAAATCAACAATGGAACAGTGTAAGTATACTTGACCTTATTGCTTAATGTCTATCAGGAATGCTATGGTTGGTCGATTTTAAATTTCTGAGACTGACACTCAAAAATGTATAGCGCATCTCCAGCTCAGGTCCCACAAATGCTGACTACCCTCCAGCCTTGGAGCCTCCACACTTGTAAACTTGCATAACGCCTATAAAGCTAGTTTATATACACCATCAATCTGTGTCTACTCCTGCCTTAAAGTAATCCTGTTTGGTTTATCTTTTAACCCTACAGTTGCATTGAACACTACCATTACTAATCTAATAGAAACACAAAGCCAACAAATCTAATTTTCTCAGCTTACAGAAAATATGAAATGCAAATCTGACTTTGCCCAAATTTTGCACCTTCCGAGTTGACAGTCTTCCCCAGCTGCCATAACTGTTAGGAGGGTAAGGAGGAAGGAACTATGTTGGACACCATACAGGACTAGGGTGTGGGTGACGGAGGGCAAAAATCCCCCCAAAATACACAAATTGCATGCCTCTCCTGAATAACAGCACTTGTTAGTAAGGCACAAATAACCAGCAACTTTGCTTTTGATGCTAGGTATCTGTGGAAAAAATGTCTGGTGGAAGTGTTAGAATATGCCATGTACTGGTGTCTGCTATATGAGAGCAGTTTATACAGGCCCCTAGTGGCTTAGCACACACAGCAGAGGATGAAGAGGGATTCCTACTCTTTGGCTTGTGCAGTTTTATTCAAATTTTATCTGCTTTATTCAAATGTAGAAAGAAAGGGCAATCTAAAAAAAAGAAAAAAAAAAAAGAAAAAAAAAAGAAAGCTGAATCACTGACTAGATTTAAAACAGCAGGTATTTCACTCTTTTGTACAACCCCCAGGTCTGCTTTTTGCAAACCATCTTGAGCACTAAACACTGACTTACTACCTCCTATTTAGTTTGCTGACAATGCTGCTATTGACTTACATAACAGTCACAACAGAATGCCTAATTAGTATTATTCTTTAGCACTCATTTTAAAGGTAGCATGACTGATTAATCTAAAAGCAAATTCTAGGACCTATTCCTGAAATCTAGGAATACTGAGATACTCTTTCCCCCCTCCACACCATTCTTGATCGCTTGCTATAGCATACACAAACCATAATGAATTTCTTAGTGCCTTCTTCGAGTAGAAGTCTTCTACTTAGGTAAAGCTTTCAGTGCTTAAAGTGGATATAGAAAAGCTATATATCACTTCTGCATTGAGAGAAATCTAAATATACCCTGCCATATTATAAGTGACAAAACTAAAATTGGAAAGCTACTCCTGTAAAAAGTCTCTCATTAAATCCCTCTTCCTTTCGACGTAACACTCAGTTCCTTGAAAATCCCATGCCAGTACATTTACAGTGTTCAGCAATTTTGACTGAGTAAAATTTGACTGCTAGATATATTAAACTGACCAGTCTGCTTATTTCATACAATAAAGAAAGACAAAGAAAGAAAGAAAGAAAGAGACAGATCGCATGCAACTGAAATTAAAGTACCTATCAAAAAATGGCCATCTAAAGGAAAATGCAATGACATGTGATTGTATTCAGGAAAGAGAAGAATCTTTTTTTTCTTCAGAGTTGCTCTGTTCAGTAACAAGAAATTTAGGAGCTTTGTGTGCTTCCAACCCAGCAGCAAATGATATCATTTACTATACAATTTTATACCAAGATTAGAAAGTACTAACCATTATAGCATTAAAAAGCACTAAGAGATACCAAAGAATGTAAAAAACATCTTACACATGCATTCTGCCATCTGTATCAAAATTTACAATGAACGTCCCAATTACAGAAGTTGCTTGTGCCTGATCAAAAGGTATGTTGGAAGCAATTTCTGAAAGTCTAAGATGATAATCGTGACTTCCCATGTTAATTATAAGTTTAAGAAAATTTAATCTTCACGAAAAACAGTCATCCCTGCAAACAGGAAACTCCAAAGCAAAGCAGTATCTACAGACTTGTTTCAAATACAGCACGGTCTCAGGCTACAAGTGAAGGAGCATGTAAATAAAAAAAAGTAACTGGTCCGTGTAAATAAACTGACCCCTTCACGTATGTCAAGACTGAGAATGCAAATATGATAAGCCCTGCAAAGGAACTGTCATCCCTCTGCCAGGCTATAACCATACAAAGGCCCAGCAAGAGGATAAAATACGCATGACAGCAGACTGAAGAAGTACCAAGGAGGAGCAGGCATTCAAAAGCCATACATGCAAGGAAAAGTGGAAACAGCTTAAAAAGGAAATAACATACTTCTGTGAGGGAGAGAGGAGGTAGAAAATACGTAAAATACGTATTTCAATGAAAGAAAACTACTATTTTTATTCGCCTGTCAGGGAGAGCCTGGTGAAAGGAGTGAGAAGTGCTTGCTCGCAGCAGAAGCCCTCACAGAGGGAGCTGGTAAGTTTGCTCAACAAATCCGCGAGCCCCTTCATCAAGCGCTCAGAAAACTGAGTTTCAACCCGATGTGCTCTCATTTAACTGGTTGTGGGAGAGTAAACAAAGAAACTAAAAGCCCAACCTGTGAAAAGCTTCGCATCCCCGTGCCTCCCCGCTCCGCCGAGGCAGAGAAGGAGGATGGGGAGGAAGAGGATGGGGAGAGAGCCCTCCTCGGTCCGGTGGTCCCTAAGGGCCGCTCGCCCCACGCACCCCGCTCCAGCGACAGACCCCAGCCGCGCTGCCCCCCCCGGCCACACCAACGGCCCCCTCCCCGCTGCCAACCGCCCCCCGCAAGCGGATCCCTGCAAACGTAGGCTCCGATCCATCGCTCGCCCGCACGCAGCCGGCCCCCGCCCGCTCACCGCAACTCTCCCCCCGCTGCCCGAGCAGGCCGCGCTGCCGGGCTGAGACCCGCTGGGGAGAAGAGGGGAGGAGAGGGCTGGCAACCGCCGGGTGGGAGCCCCGGGGCGGTCGGGGGGAAGACTTGTGTGCGAGGCACTCCTGTACCGGGCTGCACACACGCGCGCGGTCACGCACGCGCGCTCACACGCTCACACACTCACACACCACACACAAATTCTATGCGCGCTCACGAGCGGGCCGAAAGAGGCGGTAAAGACGGAGCGGCGGCGGGGGAAAATGGGTCGGCGGCGGGGCAGTTACCTGGTCATGCTGGCTTCCCCGGTCCCAGCAGCAGCCACTGCCGCCGCCTGCCCGCTCTCCGCCGCCGCCGCCACCTCCTCCCGCTGCTCACTCTCGGCTTCGAGGCGGCCAATTTAATCCAAGCCCCGCAGCAGTAGCGGCAGCAGCAGCTACGAGCGGGGCCCCCGGCCGCTGCTGGCGGGCGCGGGTGTGTGTCTCTCACACTCCGGTGCCGGGGAGCGAGAGAGAGTCAACCAGAGTCCGAAAATCCAGCATCCAGCAGAGCCGCGTCCCCGCCTGCCTCCTCCTTCCAGCGCCCCCTCTCCTCCGCTCTGCTCTTCTTTCCTTCTTCTTCTTCGTGTTCTTCTCCTTCCTGCCGCGGCAGTGGCTTCTGCTGCTGCTCCCGGGCGCGCTCTCTGTTCCCGAGCCGCTGCTCTGTTTCCCCTCCTCCTCCTTCTTCTCCTCCTCCTCCTCCCTCTCTCTTCTTCTTCCTTCCCCCTTCGCTTTTTTTTTTTTTTTTTTTCCCCTTCCTTTCTTTCTTCCTTCGTCTCTCTTTCAGCAGGTTCTGGCTACAAGTAGCAGCGAGGTCGCCCACCCGGGCTCCCCCCACTCTGCAGCCCCCCACACCCCGGGGGAAAAAAAAAAAAAAAAAAAAAAAAAAAAAAAAAAAAAAGTGCGGCGCAAACAAAAGCGAGGGGAGAGGGCGCGCGGCGGGCAGAAATCCCCGGAAACCTTGCCCGAGCGGCCCGGCACCAACACTCCCTGCCTGCTCCTCTCCCCTCCGGGGGAGCAAGGGGGCGAGCAGGGCGGCGAATACGCTGGTGGAGACGGTGACTCTCTGTGTTTTGTGCGTGTTTGGGGGGGCGAATGGGGGGATTTTTGTGTTTGTTTGTTTGTTGCTGCTCGTTTTTAATCCTCTTAGCCTGTGTGGATCACAGGATCTGCACGGCCCCGAGCGCTAGAAAGGGATTGCTTCCGAGCTCCCGGGGACGGAGCGGGGATACAGGCATCGCCCACCCGTGCCCGCGGGCTGGGGGCACGCGCGCCCCCGCGCCGAACACGCACACGCGGGGGGGGTGTGTGACGTCACCCCGCAGCGGGTCGGGGGGCGCCTCCCTCCCGGGGGCGTCAGGGCGTAGCGGAGGGTTAGCGGGGCCGGGGCCGGGCGGAGGGGCTTGGTGGTGCTACCCACCACCAAACTTGGGGTGGAGCGCTCTCGACTTCTTGTCCCGATTTAGGCCCAGCCGGGGGAAGGCTGGGGATTGCCGGATCGAGGAGAGGCGTCGAGGGGGTTGTGGCAGTGCTGTGTTTGCTCGTGCGGCCACGGGTGCGCGCGGCGGCTCCCGGTTTTCTCTCTGAGGAAGGATCATATTTCCTGCCCGGCTTGGAGGCGCCGTGGAGCTGAAAAGAAGTCCTTGCTTTCCTTACCCTGTCCCATCACTCCCCTGTAAAGAGGGAACAGCACACACAGAGCACGGGTGGAAACAGGATTTCGATGAGAAGTCTTTTGGGAAAAAAACTCACTGTTGGCACGTAGGCATCTTCAGAAGCCCAGAGCACATTCCCTCCGTGCCATGGTTCCTTCTGCGCAGAAGGGGAGTGAGGTGTCAGGATGTGCTTGGTGAAAGTGCTGGTCAGCCAGTGTGGCCGCAAGAGCCCATCAGGATGGATGCCTCACAAGTCAGCAGGCAGACGACCACCTGCAAGAAATGGCAGGTGGGTGCAGGTTTTGCGAGGCTGGTGGTTCCCATCTGGAACTTCACACGTATTTACTGCAACCAGACTTCTCAGTCCAGCTGTGGAGAAATTATGATTCCAGCTATGGTGATCCAGCAAAATTTGTTGCAGATCGTAGCTACGTTTCTGCAGAGGAGAGGGATTTGGACACTTTCTTTCATATCATGCTATTTTACATCTGCTGTAAGGTAGGGCTGCCAACATGAAGTCTGTTTTTGACAAAATTGAAGATAAACTTTGCTCTCTCCCTATTTGATAAATCACTGTGTTCTTTTGACACTGCCAGTTACACCATGAACAATGGTCACCCGAATAATCTTACACTTAAGGGAGTACTAGTCCTTTTGAAATAGTATCTTTCAAAATGCCAAATGACTGTATAAAAATCACTTTGTATGAAAAAGTAAACGTGAAGCTGGATGGATGGCTTTTTATCTTGTCAGAAAGAACTGTTCAATAAAATGCTGTTTTCGACAAACAGCACCAAAACTGTAAAATAACAAAAATAAAAATGCTAGTTTATTGAAATAAATGTGGTTAAAGAAATCAAAAATTAAATCCTCACTTTTCCTCCCTGGACTCAACTGACTGCCAGGCTGTATGTGCTTTGAAATGGCCACACTAAATAGGTATTTCAGGTTTTAATGTAATATCCCAACAGTTTTTATCAGTATACTTAGCTGTTTTAATGCTCTTCATGCTGTGATCCTTGCGTGACATTGAAGAATGGAGCAATAAACCAATGCATTTTATATTTTTCTTGTGGTATCACAGTATGGATGTGAGTTTGGGGACTACATTTAACTTTCTATTATCCTTAAGCCATAAGCAGGTTGTGTAGCTCTTCCTTCTGTTCAGCTAGCATCACAGTTTGGATCAGGAATGAATGGATTTCATTTTATGTTGATGTTAAAAACAGATGCAATAAATTTGATATATAAGATGTCCAGGTTTTGTACTGATGCTAAATAATAATAAACAGAAGAAATGAAACTGAGATTGTGAAGAGAAAAACAAACAAAAAAAAAATATGGTGTATTTACTCTTGTTTAAGTGTATATCATCACTTGTTAACATCAGTATAAACTTAAGATTGTAGTGCAGTTGTACACATACATACATATATATATGTGGTTTGGTAGCACAGCTATAATGTTCCTTATTTGTTATCAGAGGAAATAGCACATGAAGAAGCATAATTCATCCATTATAAACTACTCGATAAAGTAGATGTTTTTTTCCAAAATATGTGAAAATTTCAAAGACAGTGTTCTACACTAGTGGTCTATTTTTGCCAAGCTTGCATCTGTATGTTACTCTAAGGTTAGTACAGTGCTGAACTGGAAAAACATTTACACATTTTATCAACTTCAAAGTGTTTTCTGTAAAACACTGAACAATCTGTGTTTAATTACCACAGAAATGGTAATTAAATTAGATTTGAAAGATATGAATCATTTATTTATTTGCTTATTTAAGTTGGAAGGACAAAGGGTTTTATATGTCACTTGAAATTGAGTATCACATGCTCCATAGATTTATAGAATATCCTGAGTTGGAAGGGATCATCGAGGATCATCGAGTCCAACTCCAGACCCCACACAAGTCCACCCATGCAAGTCTACACAAAAAATTCAGATCGTATGACTAAGAGCATAGTCTAAACTCTTGTTAAACTCCAACAGGCTTGATGCCGTGGCTATATCCCTGGGGAGCCTGTTCCAGTGTGCGACCACTGTTTTGGTGAAGAACCTCTTCCTGATATCCAATCTGAACCTTCCCTGTCACAGCTTGACACCATTCCTGCTGGTCCTGTCACTGGTCACTAAAGAGAATAGATCGATGCTTGCCTCTCTGCTCCCCCTCATGAGGAAGCTGTAGACTGCGATGAGGTCTCCCCACAGCTTCCTCTTTTCCAGGTTGAACAGACCAAGTGACCTCAGCTGCTCCTCATATCTCTTCCCCTCATGGCCCATCACCATCTTTGTAGCCCTTGTCTTGACACTCTCCTACAGTTTCATGTCCTTTTTGTACTGTGGTGCCCAGAACTGCACACAGTACTCGAGGCTGCACCAATGCAGAGTAGAGTGGGACAATCACCTTCCTTGACCGACTAGCAACACCGTGCTTGATCCACCCCAGGATACGGTTGGCCCTCCTGGCTGCCAGGACACAGTACTGGCTCATATTCAACTTGCTATCAGACAAAACCCCCAGATCCCTCTCTGTGGGGCTGCTCCCCAGCTTCTGGTCCCCCAGTCTGTATGTATAGCCAGGGTTGCCCCATCCCAGGTGCAGGACCTAGCACCTGCTCTTGTTAAACTTCATGTGGTTGGTGATTGCCTAGCTCTCCAATCTGTCCAGATCTCTCTGCAAGACCTTTTCACCCTGAACAGAGCCAACAACTCCTCCCAGTTTAGCATCTTCAGCAAATTTGCTCAAAACACCTTCTAGTCCTACATCCAAATCATTTCCGAAAACATTGAAAAGAACTGCCCCTAAAATGTAGCCCTGGGGGACCCTACTAGTGACTGGCCGCCAGCGTGATGTAATCCCATTTTGAGGCATACCCATCAACCAATTGTTCACCTATCGTATGATGTTTTTATCTAGCTGTATGCTGAACACCGTCCCACCGTCACTGCCCAGCTCCCTCAGAGTTTTTATGAAAGATACATTTCTGACTTATCATTCAAGGTCAGTTGTGTAAATCATGTTTTCCCTGTTCATCAGCTACTTTCATAATCCTCACTGAGGCTATGTACCGGCAGTGCAAGTTTTTTATAAAGTATAGAACAAAAGTGAGGTTTTATCCGGATACCTATCTCAGACCATACTCTGAGTGATAGCTGCCATAATTTTTCCAGTACAGTTAGAGGACCATCTGTATTGCCTCATGTCTCAGTCTCATGCTATTCACATATTAAATAGTACTCTATTAATAGTGTGCAGTACTATTTTCCTCTTGGCTTTTCTGCATTGGATTATTGCTTGTACCCTGGTAAAAGGCATCCCACTAAGCTCCTTAGCACAGTAGGAAATTCCATTAGCAACTGGAAGCAATGGACATCAGTTTACTACACTGCAAGATCAAGAAATGAAGGGAGTACACAACCAGAAAGGATGCTCTCTAATTGCCTCTTCCATTTTTTCACTCCATGCATTATTACAGTTATTTATGATTTATATATGACAAGCTGTAGGCTGAATTCTAACGGATGATTTGTCACAAAACTGTATTGATGCATGGCTTACAAAACAACTACAAGAAACATTCCTGAGTTGCCACACTCATATTTGAAAATTCTCATCAGAGAGAATTTTCTGGCCAGAGTCATGGGGAGCTCCTATTATTAAGGAGTTTAACAGTACTGGACAACTAAACACATGTTGTATATATGAAAAAAAATATTCAGCTAATACTATTTGAATAAACACGTTTAAAATGCTGATTTAATACCTCAGCAGACATTCTCAGTACTTGTCTTTATCTTGTAAACATTTGTGATTCACATAACATAGTTTGAGACAGAGGTAGGGAGAAGAAAGTGGTTTTAGTTTAAAATTTTTTATGATAATTTTTGCCATGCTCACTATTTTCCTGCTGCCTTAATGAGATGAGGCTTTATGTATTTGCATGATCTGTCTGGCATTCCAAACAACTTCTGTATGTGCCAGCATCTTTTATCTCCATTTCAGAGAAGGATTCTTGTCTTATACCTTACAGGTTTAAAATCCTGTTCAGAATTTTCTTCTGTGGAAACTGGGGTTTGCTAGCAGAAAAGATCCACTTTACTGCCCCATCATCCCAAAAGGGAGGCAGTTAAAAGTCAGATCCTTACCCAGTCAGGATGGCTAGCCATCAAGTTGGTTTGTACACTGGTCCCAGACTCTTCATTCTGCTGGTCGCTGCCAGTTGCTACAGACCCATGCCATGAAGTTAGCAGTGAGGGGAGTCTGAAAAGGGTGGTGCAACTAGGGGATGCAGCACACAAGTACAAAGGAAGCTTTGTGCTTCAATAATAATAATAATAATGGACCAAAAGGGATAGAAAACTAGAAATTAATCAAAGAGTACATGAAAATCTGTAGGGACTTGGAGATGATGAAGCAGGATCAGCTTTATCAGAGTGCAGTAGAGTATGTGCCACAAACTGAAAATAAACAGCAGCATATGTAGGGAAAGCTGTAAATAAGATTTGTAGATAGCGGAGACAGCTTTGTCTTCTACTTCTAGAGTATTTAGGGTATCTCAGATGCAGTGAGAACTCTGCTAACAGTTTAAAAAGATTATACTCAGAATACAGAACACAATCTGGTGCTATTTTTCTTAAAAATTCATGCATATGTGTATAATGAATGTGTGCACACAGGTGCAGAAGGTCTGTGTCAAGATTTGTTTCCACTTTGAATACAGTACAGTAGATGGATTTTTTCTTTTCTTTGTTTCCTTCTGGTTTCAAAAAGCAGCCTTCATGGGAAGAAGGTACCTGTACATTTTAATGACAGCAACAGAAAACTATGACTACAATATCATGAATATTTTCTAATACCAAAAGAGGAAAATTAGATTCAATAAAAATAATTAAAGAAAAAAAAAATAAAAAAAAGACAGCTTGCCAGTTCACGCCTTTTACAATGATCAGAGGTACCATACATTAATTAATGTTTGATTATTTTATGTTTGCTTTCATGATCTATGGAAATAAAATGCACCATTTTGTACCCATAGATCAGAAGTCATGGTGTTCAGAACACCACTTGGTGTTCAGTAAGTGATTGAATTCACATATTTTAAAACTCAGGAATAAGAGGAAGATTGTAATTCAATAACTGATTCACACAATTAAAAGATTTTGTTTATCTTTTATTTGACTACTGACTTCTACTTCCTAAGGAGACACTATTTAGTTTAAGTAGCCTCTTTTATTTAAAAGTTTTGGAAAAATACCTTGTAGAAAGCAGACTGTCTCAAAAACTAGCAACAAGATGGAAGCCTCATAAACCTGAACATTCCCTCTTGCTAAATATTAAAGAGATTCAGATCACACCATCATATACAGCAATGCTGTGCTGTCTGGCAGCAGAGCAGGGGGTAGAAGGAGGAGTAGGAGCAGTCTTTGTTTATTTCCCAACCCTGGTCCTTTTGCTTCTTGAATTTAAGATTGTTGTGGAATTAGTCTGCCCAGTCATCTGAGAGAAGGAGTGTTTCTTCATTCTTCTCATGTTAACTCCTTTCGTCTAGTAAATCAAGAGTCGTAGCACTGGAAGGAAAGTGCAAGACACAGCCTATCATAGGAGCAGTGCTGCATTATGGAATGTTAAAAGAATGAGAGAACTTGAAAGAAGAATGTAAAAGAAAATTATTCTCAGCACGTCTCTTCATACAGTTACTTACAATTAATATTTTAAAGTCATTATTGCTGTGGGCCTATTAATATTTCAACAACAATATGCTAAATTTCTAGTACCAAAACAAGATATTTTTTTTTCTGACATATTCCCTCTTATGCGCTGTCTTCGGTTTGAATCTACCTCAAGACGGCTAAGTTCAAACTTTTTCTGGTGAACCTGATCAATTCACAGATTCAGTTTAAGTCAGTTTTTCCCCCAACAAAACTCCCATTAACTTCAGAGGAGGCGTTTCCTAAAACAAATATATACATATATACATACATATATATATATATATATATGTAAATAAAATTGATTTGATTAGCAGTGTTTGACTAGGAAGAGTTTCAGCCCAGCTGTTAGTGGTCAAATGTCTACATTGCAAAAATGGTGTCTGATTTGATAATTATGTTCAAGTAACAGACTAACAGAACCACAGAATTGCAGGATGCTTGAGGCTGGTTGGAAGGGACATATGGATGTCATCTCATCCAACACCTCTGCTCCAGCAGATTCAAGACCAGGTTGCCCTAAGCATCATGTCCAACCTTTCCTTAAACACCCCCAAGGATGGTGACTCCACCACCTCCCTGGGCAACATGTTCCAATGCCTGACTACTCTTTCTGAGAAGAAATGTCTCCTAATTTCCAACCTGAACGTCCCCGGGCACAACTTGAGGCCATTCCCTCTAGTCTTATCACTGGTTACCTGCAAAAAGAGGCCCAGCTTTCACAACTTCCTTTCAGGTAGGAGACTCCACAACTTCTCTGAGCAACCTGTGACAGTGCTCCATCACCCACACTTAAAGAGGGGCTTCCTGATGTTTGGATAGAACCTCTTATGTTCCAGTTTGTGCCCATTGCCTCTTGTCCTGGCATTGCACACAACTATTCCATTCCATTCCATTCCATTCCATTCCATTCCATTCCATTCCATTCCATTCCATTCCATTCCAATCTACTCTACTCTACTCTACTCTACTCTACTCTACTCTACTCTACTCTACTCTACTCTACTCTACTCTACTCTACTCTATTCCACTCCACTCCACTCCACTCCACTCCACTCCACTCCACTCCACTCCACTCCACTCCACTCCACTCCACTCCACTCCACTCCACTCTGTCAAGGACTTCATAGAAAATTAAATTATTTTCTCATTTCTAAACATGTTTCCTCCAGAAATAGCTCTAAGGTTTTTAGCAGGTCAATCTAGACAAAACATCCTGAGGTCTTTATTTACTATAAGTGCTATTAATCCAACATTCTTTATGAGCAATATGTTCATCTTATTTTCAACCTAAAACATAAAACATCGTGAATTCTATACATTTTGATATCAAAAAGAACATTTCTACAGTACGACTAGGACTGACCTCCATAAACTGAATTTCAATGAAACAGAAGTATGTTTTACTTATAACAACTCTGTATATAACACCGTTATATTATTTCAGTTTATGTTTTATTCTATCCCATCCATTAATCATTGAATGCATGCCCACTGAACATTTACTCTGTTACAGAATGTAGCATACAAGTTATGAACTATCACATCCTTTTAAGGAAGACTATATTTTGAGCAGAACAAGAGGTGTTAAAACCACATTATCCAAATTAATCTGCTCACCACACAACATTCTGTAATCATTCTCATTCTCAACAATTCAATTAAAACAGAAATTAGGATAACAAAAGTAATCTATATTTTAGCCAAAGAAGTTATTCATGAAAAAGGAATGGGAAGATTAAATCTGTTGTATTGAATCCAGATTATTAGCAAGCTAAGGTGCCAAGTCCTTTGTTTTTTAGTGTTGAAGTGCACTTTTCCACATTAAATTATCCCTGTGAGAAAAATAACGTTAGTCACATATTTAAAATAAGAACACTTATTTTTCAACAAAGGAAATAACTTTTTAAAGTTCTAACGATGACAATTCCTACATGGTAAACTTCAGTGGATTTTTTTTTGTTTTGTTTTGTTTTGTTTTTTGTTCATTTTTTGGATGCAAATATAGTTCAATGAGCTTCATGTAATCTTTTTACATATTGTCCTGACCTAGCACAAACATGAACTGGTAAAAATCAAACACACAACCTAAGAATTTGCTGGTATTTTCTTGGATGGTTCCCCCACTAAAATAGCAAAAATTCCTTTTACCCTGGCATAAATGACACAAATGGTGTAATAAATTTCAACTACAGTGTTTATGGAGTGCTAGAAACATGATACTTGTTTTTAATCTCAGATAAATTCTGGATTTTCAAAATGCAGTTATGATCAAAAAATAGACCAAAAAAAAAAAAAAAAAAAGGGCATGTTTCCCTCTTCCAATTTACTTTCACTTACTTTCACTTCCCTCCTCTTGGTTTGGGCCCACAAACTCATCTTTGGTTCATCAACAATTTTCAGATAGCTTTCTTTTCTCCTGGTGAAGTCACCAGTCTCTTTTCATTCTCTTACAAACACTGACATACAATGTCTTTCAAGAATTACCTACTTCTTATATACTCTAATATATCCTTTCTCTTTGTCAAATGACTATGCTTTCTTATCCTTCTTAGATATTTCCTTTCTCAAATTCCATATTTTCTGTTCTATTCCAAGACTCTGGTTTACCTTTCCATTTTCACACCTCCAGATTTACCTCATTCTCTATTCACCAAAACAGCTCTGCCATCATCCTTACCGCCTCCTGAATCCTTCCAAATTTCATCGCAGAAGTACAATTGTGCTTATATGCTTAATGGGGGAAAGGAGGTAAGTTTACCTAAGCTTTTTTTTTTTTTTTTTTTTGACGTCATAAACAGGTCGGCACACTATCGCTCAGCACACTGACAATGCTGTAGAAAACAAAATATCATTCAGAAGTGGGAGGTACTGAGGAAGGGAGCAATTCTGAACACAGAATCTGCCTCTGCATATTTCTCCTTGGTATGGCATTCAGTGGCTAAATGGTTGTTTGCTATGTGTTGTCTCAAACCTCCCGATCTAGATCCAACTCATTTTGGTGCTACAAGGAGATACTGGTCTCAGAAGGAGATCCCATATACCTAATATTTAGAAGATATTTTTCTTCAAGAATTTCAGGAGAAGGAAAATAAGGTTCACAGAATCACAGAATTGTCTAGGTTGGAAGAGACCTCAAGATCATTGAGTCCAACCTCGGACCTAACACTAACAAGTCCTCCACTAAACCATATTGATAAGTTCAACATCTAAACATCTTTTAAAGACCTCCAGGGATGGTGACTCCACCACTCTCCTGGGCAGCCCATTCCAATGCCTAACAACCCTCCTGGTAAAGAAGTTCTTCCTAATATCCAACCTAAACCTCCCCTGGCACAACTTTAACCCCTTACCCCTTGTCCTGTCACCAGGCACATGGGAGAATAGACCAACCATCACTTCGGTACAGCCTCCTTTAAGGTACCTGGAGAGAGCGATAAGGTCACCCCTGAGCCTAGTCTTCTCCAGGCTGAACAAACCCAACTCCCTCAGCCACTCCTCGTAAGACTTGTTCTTCAGAATCCTCACCAGCTTCGTTGCTCTTCTCTGGACCCCTTCTTGCTCGAGCACCTCAATATCCTTCTGGTAGCGAGGGGCCCAAAACTGAACACAGTACTCAAGGTGTGGCCTCACCAGAGCCGAGTACAGGGGGACAATCACTTCCCTAAACCTGCTGGTCACACTGCTTTCTATACAAGCCAGGATGCTGTTGGCCGTCTTGGCCACCTGAGCATACTGCTGCCTCATATTCAGCCGACTATCAACCAATGCTCCCAGGTCCTTCTCTGCCAGGCAGCTTTCTAACCACTCCTCTCCCAGCCTGTAGCTCTGCTTGGGGTTGTTGTGCCCCAGGTGCAGGACCCCGCACTTGGCCTTGTTGAACTTCATACAGTTGACCTCAGCCCATCGGTGCAGCCTATCCAGATCCTCCTGCCGAGCCTTCCTTCCCTCGAGCAGATTGACACACGCACCTAGCTTGGTGTCATCTGCAAACTTACTGAGGGTGCACTCAATCCCTTATCCAGATCATCAATAAAGATATTAAAGAGGACTGGCCCCACTACCGAGCCCTGGGGAACACCACTAGTGACTGGCCTCCAACTGGATTTGATTCCATTCACCACAACTCTTTGGGCCCGGCGATCCAGCCAGTTTTTAACCCAACAAAGCGTATGCCAGTCCAAGCCATGAGCAGCCAGGTTCTTGAGGAGAATGCTGTGGGAAACACTGTCAGAAGCTTTACTGAAGTCAAGGTAGACCACATCCACAGCCTTTCCCTCATCCACTAGGCGCGTCACTTTGTCTTAGAAGATCAGGTTCATCCAGTGGGACCTGCCTTTCATAAACCCATGCTGACTGGGCCTGATCACGTGGTTACTCTGCAAGTGCCATGTGATGACACTCAAGATAATCTGCTCCATGAGCTTCCCTGGCACTGAGGTCAAACTGACAGGCCTATAGTTCCCCGGGTCTTCCCTCTGGCCCTTCCTGTAGATGGGTGTCATGTTTGCTAGCCGCTAGCCGACTGGGACCTTCCCTGATAGCCAGGACTATTGATAAATAATGGAAAGCAGCTTGGTCAGCTCCTCCGCCAGTTCTCTCAGTAACCTCAGGTGGATCCTATCTGGCCCCATTGACTTTCGTACATTCAAGAAAGCCCCATCGACATCATAGAAAGCCCCAAGAAGCCTCATCCAAGAAATCCCTAAGAAGCCCCATCAGCTTGTGTACATTTATCTTATCTGTTTCTGATCACAATAAATAGATCAGAGATCATAGAATCATAGAATCATAGAATCATAGAATATCCTGAGTTGGAAGGGACCCTTAAGGATCATCAAGTCCAACTCTTGACACCGCACAGGTCTACCCAAAAGTTCAGACCATGTGACTAAGTGCACAGTCCAATCTCTTCTTAAATTCAGACAGGCTCGGTGCAGTGACCACTTCCCTGGGGAGCCTGATCCAGTGTGCAACCACCCTCTCTGTGAAGAACCCCCTCCTGATGTCAAGCCTAAATTTCCCCTGCCTCAGCTTAATCCCATTCCCGCGGGTCCTGTCACTGGTGTTAATGGAGAAAAGGTCTCCTGCCTCTCGACACCCCCTTACGAGGAAGTTGTAGACTGTGATGAGGTCTCCCCTCAGCCTCCTCTTCTCCAGGCTGAACAGGCCCAGTGACCTCAGCCGTTCTTCGTACGTCTTCCCCTCAAGGCCTTTCACCATCTTCGTAGTTCTCCTCTGGACACTCTCCAACAGTTTCATGTCCTTTTTATACTGTGGTGCCCAGAACTGCACACAGTACTCGAGGTGAGGCCACACCAGCACAGAGTAGAGCGGGACAATCACCTCCCTTGACCTACTAGCGATGCCGTGCTTGATGCACCCCAGGACACGGTTGGCCCTCCTGGCTGCCAGGGCACACTGCTGGCTCATATTCAGCTTGCTGTCTACCACGAGCCCTAGATCCCTCTCTTCTAGGCTGCTCTCCAGCATCTCATCGCCCAGTCTGTACGTGCAGCCAGGGTTTCCCCATCCCAGGTGCAGGACCCGGCACTTGCTCTTATTGAACTTCATGCGGTTGGTGATCGCCCAGCTCTCCAACCTGTCCAGATCCCTCTGCAAGGCCTTTCCACCCTCATTCGAGTCCACAACTCCTCCAAGTTTGGTGTCATCAGCAAACTTGCTCAAAATACCTTCTATTCCTACATCCAGATCGTTAATAAAAATATTGAAAAGTACCGGCCCTAAAATGGAGCCTTGAGGGACCCCACTGGTGACCGCCCGCCAGCCTGATGCAGCCCTATTTACCATAACCCTTTGGGCCCTGCCCGTTAGCCAATTGCTCACCCATCGTATGATGTTTTTATTTAGCTGTATGGTGGACATTTTGTCCATTAGGATCCTATGGGAAACCGTGTCAAAAGCCTTGCTGAAGTCCAAAAAAATCACATCAGCTGGTTTCCCTTGGTCCACCATATGGGTGATCTTATCATAAAAGGAAATCAGGTTAGTTAGGCAGGACCTACCCTTCACAAACCCATGCTGGCTGGGACCAATGACTGCTTTGTCTCCCAGTTGTGCCTCAATAAGTTCGAGAACCATCTTCTCCATGATTTTACCAGGCACTGACGTGAGACTGACAGGTCTGTAATTGCTAGGGTCTTCTTTCTGACCCTTCTTGAAAATCAGCACAACATTTGCCAGCTTCCAGTCTACCGGGACCTCTCCAAATTCCCAGGATCATTGAAAAATAATTGAGAGAGGTTCTGTGATGACGTCCGCCAGCTCTTTCAGCACCCGGGGATGAATCCCATCTGGACCCATGGACTTGTAGGGATCTAGGTGGAGTAGCAAATCCCGCACACGTTCAGGGTCGGTTGGGAGTTTGTCATCCCCACCGTCCCGGTCCTCCAGCTCAGGGCACCCTGGGTCCCGAAGCCCATCATCGGCATTGAAGACAGAGGCAAAGAAGGCGTTAAGCGTCTCTGCTTTGCCTATGTCATTGTCTGTGAGGAGACCTTCCCTATCAAGGAGCGGCCCTATGTATTCTTTAGTTCTCCTTTTTCCATTCACATATCTAAAAAAACCCTTTTTATTTTCTCTCACAGACACAGCCAGCTTCAACTCTAGGTGTGCTTTGGCCACATGAATTTTCTCCCTACAAACACGAACAGCATCCCTGTATTCTTTCCATGACACCTGGCGCTCCTTCCAGTAGCGAAACACTCTCTGTTTCCACCTAATCTCCATTAGAATGTTCCTGGTCAGCCACGCCAGCCTCCTGCCCCGCCTGCCTCACTTGCGATATTTAGGAATTGCCTGATCTTGTGCTTCTAGGAGGCATCGCTTAAAGAATGACCAGCACTGGTGGACATCAAGGCCTTCAAGAGCAGTTTCCCAGGGGACCTTGCTGACTAGTTCCCTGAGCAGCCTGAAGTCCACTTTCCCCATATCTAGGGATGAGGTTTTGGTGGCACTTCTCCTTCTGTCACCGTAAATTTTGAACTCAACCACTTCATGGTCGCTATGACCAAGGCGGCCACCAATCACCACATCTCCCACCAGACCCTCTCTGTTTTCTAGCAACAGGTCTAGGAGGGCTCCTTTCCTAGTTGGCACCATTAGCACCTGCACCAAGATAATAAGTAGAACTATTGCCACAAAGGGAAATTTCAAATATCGTTTGCCTTTACTACAATTGTATGACTCAGTAAGTCACTGAGTAAGAAAACTTGTCTATGATCCTGCTATGTATTTTTCAGTGTTGTTAGACAAATTTGTCTGACTTGTGAGGATGCTTTACTTTTTTTTTTCACCTTGTATTTGATTTATCTTTAAACACACATTTGTCTGTGCCTAGTTTACGTAATGATTCAGGCTGGTCTGTATCAATGACCTATGCTTTTCTTTATTTACTGCTTGGAGAAATTCATTTGCAAGGGGAACTGCAAGACAGAAAGCTTCCACTAATGTTAAGAGAGGGCTCTTGAGAGCTGACATCCTAAGCTACAATATTATTTGTGTAGTTAGCAAAAATATATACTTAAATAAAGAGCTGAGCATACACTCTTGTACCTCTCTATGCAATTTTTGTATTTAGTATTATATCAATTATCTATGCAATAAATATCAAATAGGTTATATAGACAAAGGCTCACACCAATTGCCTGTACACAGCATAACTCTAAGCATACTTTTAGCATTTGCACTGCATTCAGTGAGGTGAGTCTTTTTTTTTTTTTTTTTTTTTTTTTTTTTTTTTTTTCAATGATGCATTTGGATAAGCATTTGCAGGAGCAGAGAAATAAAAAGTGTAGTTACATTTCCCTCTAAAGGCTTATCTGGTCTGCTGAAAATATTTTAAAGGCCCTATGACAAATATATGTCAACATAAGAGATTAAAATATTCCAAAGACATTCTGACAAACTGCTGTTACCAAGTGGAAAGCATTTAAAGAAATACTAGGAGATGTACCTCAAAGCTCAGTCCTATAACCTTAGGAATTTCCACCCCTCATTCCACTAATAGTAGTAGTAGTAGTAGTAGTAGTAATAGTAATAGTAATGATAATGATAATAATAAATAACGTGTACAAAAGTGATACACAGTGCAATTGCTCACCACCCACTGACTGATGCCCAGACTATCCCCAAGGATCTTGTCCCCCCACCCTGGCCAGCCACCCCATATAATTATTCTGCATGACATCAGGTGGTATGGAACTTTGGCCAGTTCGGGTCAGCTGTCTTAGGTCTGTCCCCTCCAAGCTCTTGCTGCACCTTCAACCTGCCCACTGGTAGGACAGAGCAAGAAGCTGGAAAGTCCTCATCTTAGAGTTAGCATTGCTCTGTGACAATTAAAACAGTGTGTTATCAACATTATGTTCATCCTAAATCCAAAACACAGCACCATAGCAGCTACTAAGAGGACAATTAACTCTACCCTAGTCAAAAACAGGACAGGACAATATATTATATATTACTTATAATATGTTTTTATATATGTTATGCTATAATGATCTAATATATAACTTGAATACTAAGTTGGTTATTTAAGAGATTTATGAGCAACTTTGTCATTATGTGAACCATACCACTGTGCAATTATGAGAGTAAGTATTGTGTGAAATCACATGAGGAAACAAGAAATATCTTTAAGACTTCAACACTGATACGTTCTCAAAGCTTTTTAGATATTCTTGCCCTATAAGAATCTTGAAACTGAGCATAGGCCTCTTCTGATTTACAGAATCACCTCAAATCCTTGAAGAAGTTCTTGAATGGAAGTGAGGTGGAGTATCTTAATGGCACTAATTTACCTTCCTTAACTCTCTTAATTATCTCATATGTGTCTAAAGTAAATGAAATGATTAAGGGTTAACAGCTTCTATTAGAGGGAAGGTTCTGACTATGTTTTCAAACAAACCTCTTTGAAGAATATAACCTAAATTTTTAATGTTTTCAGAATCTAAAACAGAAGTTACTTTTGTGTTATTATTATTTTAGAGAATCATAGAATGATTTGAGTTGTCAGCGATCTTAAAGATCATCTAGTTCAAACCATCATGCCAGGAGGAGGGGCACATTCCACTAGACCAGGTTGCTCAAAGCCCCATCCAACCTGGCCTTGAACACTCCCCAGGGTGGGGCATCCACAGCTTCTCTGGGCAACCTGTTCCAGCACCTTACTGCTCTTGTTGTACAGAATTTCTTCCTAACATGTAATCTAACTTTCCCCTCTTCTATTTTAAATTCATTACCCTTTGTCGTATCACTACACTCCCCAGTAAATAGTCCCTCTTCAGCTTTCCTGTAGACCCCTTTAAGTACTGGATGGTCTCCCTGGAGCTTTCTCTTCTCCATGATGAACAACACCAACTCCCTCAGCCTGTCTTCATAGGAGACGTGTTCCAGCCCTCTGATTATCCTCATGGCCCGCCTCTGGTCTCACTCCAACAGCTTCTTGTCCTTGCTATGTTGGGGACCCCACAGCTGAATGCAGTACTTCAGGTTGAGTCTAACAAGAGTGGAGTAGAGAAGAATCACCTCCCTTGACCTGCTCATTATGTTTCATTTGATGCAGCCCAGGATATGACCGGCTTTCTGGGTTGCAAGTGTACACTGACATCTCATGTTGACCTCATCATAAGACAGAACCGACAGGTTCTTCTCTTTAAGGCTTCTCCCAATGAATTTTCTGCCCAGCCTGTACTTGTGTTTGGGATTGCCCTGCCCCAGATGCAGGACCTTGCTGTTTTTTTGATGTTTGCACAGGCCTACCTGTCAAGCCTGTCAAAGTCCGTCTGGCCGGCATCTCTTCCCTTCAACATGTCAAACACACCACACAGCTTGTTGTTATGCATTAGAAATGAGTTGGAGGGGGTGGATTAAGGGTCTGGCCTCCAGCACTCATAACTATGCAAATTCTTAATTGATAACAGTTCTACATTCTAGTGTATTTCATGATTTAGTTTACCTGTAAAGCCATCTGGTAACATCTAGCAGTAATATTTACAGTTATTATTCAAACAGATTTATTAATGTAGAATGCTTCAGAAATGAGGCATAGATCTGAAACTTCCACAGTTAGTCACCTTTACACTTTTGTTTTTCCTTTCTACCTGAGGTAATCAGTAGACATCCATTTTCTAGATTCTCTCTCATATTAATATCTTATAATGATATAGTGCAATGTGTGTGCAAGTTCCAGTTAATATTTTTAATAACATTATTCTTATTGAGCAAAATCTTAGTAGTACAATACTTACTGTTTCAGCTAAAGTTGTCAATAAATGTCTGTAGTACTACTACTGAGTAGTCTAAACAATAGCATTCTATTGCACCTTTTGTTTTCCTATTTGTTGGCACAGATCTACACTATGTAGTTGAAAAGCATGAAAATTAATAATGCAGATTTTGTAACAATGAATCTATCTGAATTGCATCAAGAAAAGTCAGATATTTTCGTATGTCAAAGCTTCCAGAAACAGAACATTTCAGTTCTTCTTAGAATCTTAAGTGCACCCCAGAAATTTGGCTTCTCCATTGACATAGAAGTATTCTAAGGAACATTATGATATAGGTGACTCTGCTTGAGTTCTAGATAACTGTTTGAGCATGTGATTAGTTAAGCTAACCTCCAGAGGTCTCTTCCAACCTCATACATTCTGTGATTCTCTGACAAGTAGAGGTTCCCTAAAGATAGTGCAGGAACAGTGAGTTTAAATTCCTATGCAATCACTACTGACTGCTTCATGATAGAAACAGCAGGCTAAGAACAAAAAATCATTTAGATTTTGAACATAGTTTATTTGTATGTCTTTGTGCCCATTCTACAGTCACTGTTTACAAATACATCAGGAAGCAAATTTACCTGAAGGCTTGGAAGTCAAGATTGGATAATATTGTAAAGAAATTCTGAAACAAATAAATTCTGAAAATTGAAAATACTTATGCAACTCACATAGAATAACTACAAACTCAAAATAAGCTGAACAACCATATTCTACTGCAATAGTCTATTCATACAGTAATAAGTTTTCAAGTAAGTCCAGGGGAGCTGTTCTTTTAAAGTGACTGTGGGCAATATACTACTTATTTTCAAGATTGGATTTATTCTGTAAGGTAGTATTCTGATGTGAGTAGTGCCAATTTTGTGACACCTAGCAATAAGACAGAACTCCTTCCAAATCAACTCTTTCTGAAAATATGTGAAAATTTGTAGAAATTTTTAATATACTGCAGAACTACATAAAGAACTACTGTCCACATACCTTTACCTACAATGTTTAGTTGCTAAATGTTTTTACCGTACCTAACATGGCTTTTCTAGATGTACAGGTAACTTTATATTTTCCATAATTATTCCATAAATTATATGTGAAATAACTACTTCAAGACAATAAAAATCCACTACAGATAAATCAGAGAAGAGTAAGAAGTGTGAGACTCTGCAACACCCTTTTGTAGAAAAGTAAGGGTGTTGCATGCCAGGATGACTGCAGTTCTTTGGTGTCTGGATGATTTTTCTCCAGTGATGTCTTTTGCTTGAAGAAAGAGAGCCATTGTGCTACCAGAGGCACCTCTGGCAGCACAATGGCTACTGAGGGCAGCAGAAGAAAACTGACAGAATAAAAGCTGCCCTGACAAAGTCTGGACTCTGACATTTATTGTTTGACTAGCTGTAGAGACTGATACAAAGGAAACTTGGGGTTATTATTTGTTCATCTCTTCTTGAACAAGGAATTTTATTTTGTGCAATTCTCTTATTTCCAAAAATATAGTTAACACAGGGTCATCACAAAAGTATATGCCTCTATAGATAACTGTCTTTTGACCTTGATTACAGGGAAGGAAAACAAGTTGGTTGCTTTAATTGCAAAACAATAACTTAATGGTAGGAAAGTTCCATGTGGATTTTTTTCTTAAGATTGAAACTGGGGAATGAGGGTGGAATTTATTCAGGTTCTGTCTCTCTAACCAAAGAAAACAATACTTGTATAACAAGACAGGGAAAAGAAAGATTACACTATAAGAAAAAGAGATATTCATGGGTCACAGATCTTTTCACAGGTCTTAGGAGAAAGAAGAAGGAGAAAGCATAATATCCTTCATAGCCTTGAACAGAAACCATGGTGCTGATCATCCTGCAGCACAGCTATTTAGTGTTGACATTTACTCTCTTTGTTCAAGAAACAGGTGTCTGTGTGAAGGACCTAATCAGACTCCAGTCATCCTGAGGAAGTATGTTGACAACTACGTCAAATAACCGTTTTGAGAATCTAATTTTTTTTTTTTTTCATTTATTTATTTATTTATTTATTTTCCTTCAAAGTGTGGATTACTGTCGTCTTTGGAGTTATGTAGTGGAATGTATTTAAGTAACATCAGCCATATTGTAACATTTATCTGTAAACCAGCAACAACTGCTGACTGGGATATCAGTAACAAGAAAGAATTCTCTTTCAGGCTGGAATAAGTAGCAGTATCAAGCAAGGACCAGAATCATCAGTTTAAGGCCATCCAGATTTCTGTGAAATACCATCAGATTGGCAGAATTGAAACAGAAAAACTTAAGATATGTTGAGGTGGAAACCCAGGGTCAGAACTGACTCTCCTGGACAGTCTGTAAACCAAGAGCAGGGAACATCTTGTAATTTTGTGTAGTTAAGTTTGTTATAGCTAGTTGGTGTGCCAGTATAGATATGACATCCAGTTTTTCTATAGTTTTGTCAGTATTTTAAGATATGCCTACAAAACAAATTGAAGTGTGATTCTTGCATGTGCTAGCTTCATCCTAGCAGTATATCAGCAAAGAAATCACAGCTGTATGGTTTGTACGCTTCATAGCAGCAAGGTTGAGCAACTTGAAAACAGCTTTGATTGCACATGGGGGTAACCAGGTAAGAACTGTTAATACAAATTAAAAGACAGCCTTCATTTAAAGAGCTAAAGGAGTAGACAGAGCAGCCAAATTCCACACCAATGGAAATTATGACCATATTAAAATTCAAAACAAGTAAACTTTACAATAGTTTAAATATATAATAAGATTAATGAAATGATAATGAAAAAGAAAAAAAAAAGGAAAAAAAAAAAAACAGAAAAAAGACATAAAATAAATCATAAGTGGGAATGAATGGTCGGTTTTTTCATGTTGGGAAAATTGGTTCATCTGCATCCACCCATTTTCCAAAGTTTAATATACAGAGGAAAAGTTTTCCCATTTATTCTTGCAAGCAACTTTAAAATTCATGGCAATATTTGAAATGCAAGCTTGTATTACAATAAATAATGTACAAAATTCTTATTTAATTTGCAGTCATCACTGACTGCCACACATATTTGGAGCTATATTAATTACATTTTTATTAAATAAACAAACTGTACTGTGTAGTAGCTTTTTAATTTCTTTTATATGTTCTAAATTACAGTTATATGTGATCATAAAATAACATGATACAAAGTTTTTTTGAAATATGTTTCTTAGATATAAGTCAGGTTTTTATTTCTGCTCTTTAAAATTATCCTGAAATGCTGCATGCACTCAAAGTTTATGTTCCTTCCTAAATCCAGCTGTAGTCAAAAGAAGCACTAAGAATTTACAGTCTTAAAAACAGCATGGTCCACCACATGGACCAGAATTCCAAGAACTGGAATATTTGTGGACTTGGAATATTTGTGGGTTTAAAAAGTTTTCTTTCTTGTGATTTTTGTACAGTAAAGAAAATTAAAAGTACGTCTTCCTTATCCATAGGTAGATATACATGTATGTCTACCATGTCTACCATATGTCTACCATGTCTAACAAAATCTTTGTTGCAAAAGGAAGTTATGCCTGAATGGAAAGTTATTTTTCCATTCATACTTTAATGGTGTATTTTTAGGTTTAATCTTCTCCAAACATTTTTTTTGTCATAAAAAATGTTGTATTTACAAATCACTTTTAACTTATTTCAAACTATAGGATCTTTCTTACTATCCAGGGAAAAATAAATAAGTAAATAAATAAATACAGCTGCAAAGGTCTTCCATTCTTTAAATGAAATGAAAGTTAAAATCATTTCCATTTTATTATGAAGAATTACCCACCAGAAGTTTTTTTGTTATATTACACATTGCTAGCTGTACATACATAATGAAATAGATATTCCCTGTATTTATTTATTATAATAAAAAGATCAGTTTCAAGAACAGGAAAAAAGTTTAGAACTCTAAAATTCTTGACTTAAGAATAAGCTTTTAAAAAATTACATTATATTTAATAACCTTTTCTTCAAACTACCTGAAGTGAAAGGAAGACTTTTTTTTTTTTTTTTTTTTTTACTTTTTATTGTATGCAATTTTAAAATAATCTTGAATAAATAATTATGTGATCACTTAAGAGACTTTAACTGGAAAGACTACCTTACTTTTTTGTTTGTTTGTTTGTGTTGTTTTTTTGTTTGTTTGTTTTGTAAATAACAGAACTTATTGCCTTGCAGTATTGTGAGAATGTCACTCAACTAGTTCCCTCATCAGTGCAGAAAAAAAAAAAAAAATGTTAGTAAAATAACTCATAAATAAAGCAAAACAAAAGGGAAACATAAATAAATAATAATATTAAAATTAAAAACAAGCAAACAAACATCAAAAAGGAGAAAGAAAAACCCATTAACAAGACAAGCATGAAGTCATCTTGTTACTTTTACCTTCTGAACTAAAATCTTTTAACTTAACTAAACCTTTTAACTTTAAACTTTTAACTTAACTAATTTGTGCCCATATACCTAAAAACACTGTATGTTTCAGATACTGCATTACTTCCATCTGTCTAAATAACAATAAAATTTACATGACGAGCCTGGTGGCCTTCCGTAATGGAGTGACTCCAGCTGACAAGGGAAGAACAACCAATGTCATCTACCTGGATTTCTTTAAGGACTTCCAAAGCGTTCCACACAACATCCATCTCTCCAAATTGGAGAGAGATAGATTTGATATGTGGACCAATCAGTGGATAAGAAATCGGCTTGAAGGTCACGCTCAAAGAGAGGTGATCAACTGCTCTATGTCCAGGTGGAGGACGGTGATGAATGGTCTGTCCTGGGATTGGTACATTTTAATATCTTTATCAACGTACATAGATAATGGGATCGAGTGCACCCTCAGCAAGTTTGCAGACAACACAAAACTGGGTGGTGTAGTTGATACAACAGAAGGAAGGGATGCCATCCAAAGGGACCAGGACAAGCGTGAGAAGTGGGTGCATGAGAACCTAATGAGGTTCAACAAGTCCAAAGTGCTGCACGTGGGTCAGGGCAATCCCAGACATGAGTACAAACTGTGAGAAGAACTAACTGAGAACAGCTCTGCAGAGAAGGTCTTGGGGGTCCTGGTGGACAAAAAGCCCAATGTGAACCAGCAGTGCACACTTGCAGCCCAGAGGCCAACTGCATCCTGGGATGCATCAAAAGAGACATGACCAACACGAGGCCAAAGGAGGTGATTGTGCCCCTCTGCTCTGCTCTTCTGAGGCCCCATTTGGAGTACAGTGTGCAGGTTTAGGGCTCCCAGCACAAGTAGGATTTAGATCAGTTAGAGCAGGTCCAGAGATTCATCAAAATGATGATAAGAGGGCTGGAGCACCTGAAGACTGGTGAGAAGACTGCCTGGGGATGTTTAGCTTGGAGAAGAGAAATCTTCACAGCGAGAAATACCTCACTGTGTCCTTTCAATACCTAAAGGGGGCTAACAGAAAATATAGTGTGCCTTTTTACTTGAGCAGATAATGATAGGACAAGGGGGAATGGTTTTAAACTAAAAGATCAAAGATTTTGCTTAGAGGTTAGGAGAAAATTCTTCACTCTGAGGGTGGTGAGGGCCTGGAACAGGTTGCCCAGAGAGAATTTCTATGTCCTATCCCTGGAGGTCTTCAAGACCACGTTGGTTGAAGCTCTGGGCAGACTGGTCTAGTGGGTAGCATCCCTGTCCATGGCAGTGGGGATTGAAATTAGATGGTCTTTAAAGTCCCTTCCAACCTCAGCCATTCTATGATTCTATGATTCCTTGCCTGTTAATTTTACTTTAAATGTGTTGTAACTGTCTTTGCTGAAGTTCAAGTACAACTTCAACATAATTTTATCAGTGTTGGGATTTTCCTGAACTAGTTCAGCTTTGCTGTTATGTACTCCATCTGTTGCAACATCTGATATTTCTGACCCTTTATTTCACATGTAGTCCCAGTTTACATTTCAAATAGAATTCATGTCATTTGTAAATGAGAGAGATTCATATTGACTGGCTGAGAAGTTTTGACTTTGAATTCATTGAACTCAGATGCTTCTCTCTGACTTTTACCTATAAATGCCTGTTTTATAAGACAAGATAATGTGCAGTCAGCAGAATAATGTGCTGCACACCACTTCAGATCTTAGTTATGCTTTTCCTAGTGTTTTATTCTAAGTTGAAACAAAACTGATTACATCTTGTTTAGCTGTCTCACAACATCTTCAGGAAGTCATAACTCTTTCAGGAAGTTTATCATTATGACCTGGTTCTGGCATCACTTGGTTAAAAAAAAAATAAATAAATAAACAAAAAGCCATACGTCATAGAAGTCTTCTTTTCTTGTGTAACCTGTTCCAAGAGTCTTTTTATCCTTCCTCTTTCAACACCAGTAAAATGTTTGTAACTGCATAGTCTGGTTATTAAATTCTGAGGCACAGTGTGATATCTCATTAGTCAGTGACAGAGCCATTTTAAACTCAGCAAGTGCCTACTAAAGTTCTAAACTACTATTTTTGATCCATTTCCCCCTAAAATAGACTTCAAGAAACCATGAGTAAAATGTGGATGTTTATAAGCTGTAACTACTTATAAAATAGTTCATTAAACTGGTTTATCCCTTTAAAGGAAGTAACCAATACAGTCTTTGCTGGGTTAAAAACTGGCTGGATGGCCAGGCCCAGAGAGTGGTGGTGAGTGGAGTGAAATCCAGCTGGCAACCAGTCACCAATGGTGTTCCCCAGAGGTCAGTGTTGGGGCTCAACCTCTTTAATATCTTTATTGATGATTTGGATGAAAGAATTGAGTGAACTCTCAGTAAGTCTGCAGATGACACCAAATTGGGGGAAACTGTCGATCTGCTGGACAGTAGAAAGGCCCTGCAGGGGGACCTGGACAGGTTGGGTTGATGGGCAGAGGTCAATGAGATAAGGTTCAACATGGCTGCGTGCCAGGTCCTGCACTTTAGGCACAAAAACACCATTGTACACTACAAGCTTGGAGCAGGTTTGTTCAAAAGCTGTGCAGAGGATCTGGGCTTGTTGGCCAATGCTCACCTGAACATGAGCCAGCAGTGAGCCTAGGTGGCAAATAAGGCCAAGGGCATCCTGGCTTTGATGAGGACAAGTATAGCCAGCAGGACCAAGGAGGTGATTGTCCCCCTGTATTCTGCTCTTGTGAGGCTGCACCTCAAGTACTGTGTTCAACTTTGGGTCCCTCACTACAAGAAGGATATCAAGGCCATGGAGTGTGTCCAGAGAAGGACTACGAAGCTGGTGAAGGGCCTGGAACACAAGTCCTTTGAGGAGTGGTTGAGGGAAATGGGGTTGTTTAGTCTGGAGAAGAGGAGGCTCAGGGAAGACCTTATGGCTCTCTACAACTAGAAGTTTTGGGGAGCTGCGGTTCTGTCTCTTCTCACAGATAACTAGTGATAGAACTAGAGGGAATGGCCTCAAGTTGCACCAGGGGAGGTTCAGGTTGGAAATTAGAAGACATTTCTTCTCAGAAAGAGTAGTTAGGTATTGGAACAGATTGCCCATGCAAGTGCTGGAGTCACTGTCCCTGGGGGTTTTTAAGGAGAGGTTAGACCTGGTGCTTAGGGACACGGTTTAGTGAGTGATAGTGGTGTTAGGGGGATAATTGCACGAGATTATCTTGAAGGTCTTTTCCAACCTTTATGATTCTGTGATTCAGTATCTGTTTTAAATGTGTTGCATGTAAAATGTGGTCAATGTATTTAACAATATCTGTTCATTTTAATTTACCAAATCAAAACTTAAACAAATACTACTCAAAATCATCCCAATTATCAATCCAACAGCATTTCAGATAGGAGGACAGAATAAACAGAGGATATGCAGGAGAAAATGTCAGGATGTTTAGTTTAGATTTTGAGTTTAAAAAATTTAAAACCACTTCAGTTGCTTTTATGGAAGGTATGTCAGACTAAACTACAGGGGGCAGCAAATATTTACTGGCTAGTCAATATACAAATTAATCCGGATTCCCTTAGGATACTTTGGTGTATTTTATCTTTCAGATTTCTGAAATTATTTCTCAAGACTAGTTCCTAATTAAACTATTACATTTAGAAATAAATAAATGTATATATATATTTGTATATATATATATAAATGTGGTTTAGACATGTCTTTAAGCAATTAAAGAGGTCTCCATTCTGTATTTTGTTTTCCAAGCCCTTTTTGTCTCCAACATCTAGGCACTTTTACTTAATTATTTTAATTATTGTGTTGGAATCTGTTATAAAAATTACTTTTTCCCTTTTAATTAGGTCTGTATCCCCCAAATTTTAAATAATATACTATCTTATTCTAGTATATCTTCTTCGCAGATGACATATTCGCAGATGACACCAAGTTAGTTGTGCATGTGTCAATCTGCTCGAGGGTAGGAAGGCTCGGCAGGATGAACTGGATAGGCTAGACTGATGGGCTGAAGTCAACTGTATGAAGTTCAACAAAGCCAAGTGCGGGGTCCTGCACCTGGGGCACAACAACCCCAAGCAGAGCTACAGGCTGGGAGAGGAGTGGTTAGAGAGCTGCCTGGCAGAGAAGGACCTGGGAGTATTGATTTATAGTTGGCTGAATATGAGGCAGCAGTATGCTCAGGTGGTCAAGAAGGCCAAAAGCTTCCTGGATTGTATAGAAAGCAGTGTGACCAGCAGGTTTAGGGAAGTGATTGTCCCCCTGTACTCGGCTCTGGTGAGGCTGCACCTTGAGTACTGTGTTCAGTTTTGGGCCCCTCACTACAAGAAGGACATTGAGGTGCTCGAGCAAGTCCAGAGAAGGGCAACGAAGCTGGTGAGGAGTCTGGAGAACAAGTCTTACGAGGAGCGGCTGAGGGAGTTGGGTTTGTTCAGCCTGGAGAAGACTAGGCTCGGGGGTGACCTTATCACTCTCTCCAGGTACCTTAAAGGAGGCTGTACCGAAGTGATGGTTGGTTTATACTCCCATGTGCCTGGTGACAGGACAAGGGGAAATGGACTAAAGTTGCACCAGGGGAGTTTTAGGTTGGATATTAGGAAGAACTTCTTTACTAAGAGGGTTGTTATGTATTGGAATGGGCTGCCCAGAGAAGTGGTGGAGTCACCATCCCTGGAGGTCTTTAAAAGATGTTTAGATGTTGAACTTATTGGTATGGTTTAGTGGAGAGCTAGTTAGTGTTAGGTCCGAGGTTGGACTCGATGATCTTGAGGTCTCTTCCAACCTAGACAATAATGTGATTCTGTGATTCTTTGAGTATACACGTTCATAAGGGGAAATATGAAGTCATGTCCAGAATGTCTCTTATTCACACAAGATTCCTTAAATGTGCTTTTCTACTGAGGCTTGTTTACTTTACATGGATGATAAATTTAGTATGAGCTTTCTTGTTTGAAAATAAATGTAAGACTGAAATTCAGACTACTCTGACTCTATCTCAAGAAAAAATGAACATAATAAATGCAGTAAGAGACAGATAGTTTGTTTTGATACTTTGTGGTTCTACTATGTGTGCACTCAGTGATCGTTGTAAACATCAAAAAGCACATTACATTGATTTTTTGTGTGTGTATGACAATTCTTACACTTAGAAATCTTGATAATCACTGTATGAAATATGTATGTGAAATGATAATCACTATATATATATATAACCTACAATTCAAAATGACCTAAATATATTCTAAAACATCTCATCTTGCATTTCCCATTAACACAATTGTAGTTTGAAAAACTACAAATTGTATCTGCGTGTTAACTTACCAGACACTTTCATACTTATCAGATGAAATCCATGTAAATATAGCTATTTTTAGAGTTATTCAGAGATTTTTAAACCAGTGAAGTATCTTGTCAATGTAATGATTTACCACAGAATTCTAATGAGACCTTAGAGCATATACACACAGATATATGCTAGATGTAATCATATAAAAATATATAAAACAATATAAACACATGCATACACACATTTTAATGGAGTTGTTTAGAATGTTCATAACATAATTTTCCCTTGAACAGTACTGGGGTAGTCTCTGTGGTATATAACAGTGTAGCAGTAAGTAGGTGGTAATAAAAGAATAGTGTGTCAGAGATGATCTGTCCTTGGACAAAGACTCTATCAAAAGACAATGTGGAGGAATAAAAATAAATAAAAAATAAATAAATAAATAAATAAATAAATAAATAAATAAAAGATTCTCTTTATTAGTTTGAGCTTGTCAAAGTTTCATGTCATGGAAGAAATTTCCTCCCACTTGGAATAAAAACTGTTCCACTTCAGAAAAATGCACAGAACCAAATGATACTTGAACTGATCTGAGAAACCAGATTGTGTTCGCATTTAGAAAGTCCATTTTTGCTCAATTTTTAGAAACTTCCTCACTATTTTTTGTCCATTTTTATCCTTATCATTTACTCATAATGCCTTGGGCAGATGTTGTCCATCCACAGAGCACAGATAACAAAATGGACATGACCTCTTAGTTGTGAAATTTTATTGGTATCGGAACAGGTGAAAGAAATGCAACATCTGAAACACAGAGTCCATTATGTTCAGATATATGGGCACAATTTCTGTTGGGTGGGGAAGGGACCTTAAATATCATCAGTTTTCAACCCCCCCCCCCGCCATAGGTAGGGATGATACCCACTAGATCAGGTTGCTCAGGGCCTCAGCTAACCTGGTCTTGAAGACCTCCAAGGATAGGACATAGAAATTCTCTCTGGGCAACCTGTTCCAGGCCCTCACCACCCTCAGAGTGAAGAATTTTCTCCTAACCTCTAAGCAAAATCTTTGATCTTTTAGTTTAAAACCATTCCCCCTTGTCCTATCATTATCTGCTCAAGTAAAAAGGCACACTATATTTTCTGTTAGCCCCCTTTAGGTATTGAAAGGACACAGTGAGGTATTTCTCGCTGTGAAGATTTCTCTTCTCCAAGCTAAACATCCCCAGGCAGTCTTCTCACCAGTCTTCAGGTGCTCCAGCCCTCTTATCATCATTTTGATGAATCTCTGGACCTGCTCTAACTGATCTAAATCCTACTTGTGCTGGGAGCCCTAAACCTGCACACTGTACTCCAAATGGGGCCTCAGAAGAGCAGAGCAGAGGGGCACAATCACCTCCTTTGGCCTCGTGTTGGTCATGTCTCTTTTGATGCATCCCAGGATGCAGTTGGCCTCTGGGCTGCAAGTGTGCACTGCTGGTTCACATTGGGCTTTTTGTCCACCAGGACCCCCAAGACCTTCTCTGCAGAGCTGTTCTCAGTTAGTTCTTCTCACAGTTTGTACTCATGTCTGGGATTGCCCTGACCCACGTGCAGCACTTTGGACTTGTTGAACCTCATTAGGTTCTCATGCACCCACTTCTCACGCTTGTCCTGGTCCCTTTGGATGGCATCCCTTCCTTCTGTTGTATCAACTACACCACCCAGTTTTGTGTTGTCTGCAAACTTGCTGAGGGTGCACTCGATCCCATTATCTATGTACGTTGATAAAGATATTAAAATGTACCAATCCCAGGACAGACCATTCATCACCGTCCTCCACCTGGACATAGAGCAGTTGATCACCTCTCTTTGAGCGTGACCTTCAAGCCGATTTCTTATCCACTGATTGGTCCACATATCAAATCTATCTCTCTCCAATTTGGAGAGATGAATGTCATCTGGGACTGATCTAGGTAAGTGAAAACTGCTCTGTGCTCACAGAGTTCATCAATCCCAAACAGTAGGCCTCAGCAACTCCAAGACACAAAAATTCTTGGGATTTTTTTTTTTTTTTTTTTTTTTTTTGCTTTAATACTTAAATGGACAAACTTAAATGTCAACATTTAGATTACACATGTATACATTTGTTGGCATATGCTCCTAAGGTAGAAACATGTCTTTAAAAATTAATCAAGGAAATAAATTAGAAGGAAGGAGGGGGTGATGGAAAGAGAGAGGAGGGAAAAATACCACAGAAATATCTGTATTTAGTTTTGAAATAACACTTCTAAAACCTAAATTTTTGTATAAATTTTCATGAAACACATTCCCTTCACTTCCTCTACATGTCTGCCTGAAACTTCTATTGACAATTTTATGTTTAACATGTCTATGGCATATTTTTTGAAAGTTACAAAAACAGATTTTGAATATACACTGGAAGAGACTTAAAAATTTAAAGATATCACTTTAGCACACCTGCTACCAAGTCATATTGCTTATTCACAAAAGATTTATCAGGTTATAAACCTGAGTGAACTTCAGAAGAAGGTCATTTTTAAAATCTTTTCTCACCTACTGTGAGAATATACAACATTTACGTACATTTTTCTCTCCTGGTCCTGTCTCAAGCCTTAGACCTGCCTTAGCAGAATTATGTCTTGTAGAAAACCATCTGATCTTGATTTATAGATCTGCAGGATGGAGGAATACATTGTATTCTTACAGAACTCATTTTAATATATGACTATCCATGCTCCTTAAAATGTGTCTGTTGTTTCTCTTTCCAAATTGCCTTTTTTAGGCTTTAATACAGAAGAATTTGCCAGAAAACTCTGTCAGAAATTGCCACTTATATATACTTATGAACTATAGGCAACCCAGATTTTAGTTTTCTCTTTTTAAACTACATAGGATAAGGTCTTTAGACTCTCTGAACAAAACAAGTTTTCTTAGTCCTACTGTTTTTGTTTGTTTGTTTGTTTGTTTGTTTGTTTGTTTTTCCAGAGAAATATCTTAAAATATCTTGTCAATTTACCTTGGGCCTCTCATTGAATCACAGACTCACAGAATGGGAGAATGGGTAAGGCTGGTCAGAAGGGACATCTGGATGTCATTTGGTCCAATTCAAGCAGGACCACTGAGAACAAGTTGTCCAGGACCAAGTCAAGGCAGCTTTTGAGGATTCCCAAGGAGAGATACTCCATAATTTCTCTGGGCAACCTGTTACAGTGCTCCCTCCCCCACACAGTACCAAAGTGCTTCCTGATGTCTAGACAGAACCTATTCCGTTCCAATTTGTGCCTTTTGCAAAGCACCTTTTGTCCTGACGCTGGACACCACTGAAAAGAGCCTGGCTCTGTCTTTATTGCACACTCCCTTCAGGTATTTATACATATTGATGAGATCCTCCCGAGCTTCCTCTTGTCTGCCCTGAACAGTTCCAGCTCTGTCATCCTCTCCTCATAGAAAAGGTATTCCAGTCACTGGATCCTCTTGGTGGCCCTCCACTGGTCTCCACTATCGCCATGCCTCTATTGTACTGGGAGGCCAAGAACTGGACACCAAAATCCAGGTGCAGCCTCACAAATGCTGGATAGAGGGGAAAGATCACCTCCCTTGACTTTCTGGCAATAGTTGCAGCCAAAGGCATAATGCAGCCAAAAATACCATTATCCTTCTTAGCAGCAATGGCAGAAGTATACTATGCCATACATTTCATAATGTTTTGTTTCTAACACTCTGCATTGTGATTATCTACAATACTCCTTTACTATTAGCCAAGCTTTCTGCAAAGCCTTGTGGTGATTTACAGAAGTCTCAGTGAGTTCCAAACTTCATTTATGCAACCTGATGCTACATTTCCGACCCTAGTAAGAATTATTTCCTAAAAACAAAACAAGACAAAAACAAACAAAAAACAACAACAACAACAAAAACAGTGCATGTTTTTTATACATCTTTTCTTTGGAAGGTATTAAGATACTTAAACCTGTAGGAAAGCTTGTCTGTCTACCTGCAGAATTAATAAGAATTAGCTATATATTTATTTTTTTTTAGATGGTGAAAAGAGGAACTTTAGGTGTAAATAATGTATATATGTAATATATAATGTAATGTAACATATGTGATGTTTCCCAAGAAGTCATTTAACATGAAAAAAAATATACTTTTGGAAATGCTCTGAGAGTAGTTCAGCAGCTGAGGGATTAATGTGCAAAAGACAGAGGAGGCAGAGAACTAATGCCATTGTCATGATGATATACCTCGTATTCCCTGACAGTGACATATATTGTACAATTGTACAATTGTTTAGAATTATTGTGAAAATGTTTTGGGAAGCCACAAGAATTAGAGACATCATAATCATATTTGATCTCTCACAAAACAAATATTTTATGCTGTGTTTTCCACATTTATGTACTAAAATTCTACAACGAAGGTGATGATTGAATGCCTCTAAAATTGAATGAAAATTAAATGTTGGAATGCATGTATATTGGCATTTTTTCACATTCAGTAGCCTATCATTGTTATTTCATTATAGATTCATGTAATATTGAAATTAGAATTAAATTTCCCTTACATTTCATGCTAAAGACAAACAAGTTCCAATCACTTACTCTCACATTGCACCAATTAAAAGACTTTTAGTGGGATCAGCAAATCATATTTCATTCTCTGGGTGCTTCTCAAATAATCCCCACCAAGGTACTTTTCTGCTGTCACATGTAACTTACTTGTCACTAATAACATCCACATTGCTGAAAATAATATTTTATTATTCTTACTAAATGTATGTTTTTAAGTGTATGGGAAGGTACTAGTATTTAGAAATGCTTTAGGAAATGCTTAAGATGGACAGATGAAAAAATGAAATTGAAGATCAGAATCAAGCATAACCTAGAACCATTTATAAGATAATGAAAATTTACCTGAAAAAATATTTGAACTACTTTCACTGAAAAGAAAGTAAATCACATTGTTCTAAACATCTTAAAAAAAATACACTAATGGAAACCCTGAAGAACTTAAGTGCTTGAGGAATTTAGTTTACTTTCAAAATAACAATACTGAAAAAAATGTGATATGATTTACTTCATTATGAACTACACATTCCAGAGTAACTGACAAAGGAAGGAGGACTTGCATGACAGTATTAGACAAATATTTTTCAGAATGACTTTTTTTTGGGAAAATATTTAGGTTTTATAACAACAATCTTCAAAAGGAGAGAATATCATTTAGACAAAGAAAGAAATAGAAAAAGAAACACACACACACACACACAAAAAAAGATAAATAAGTAATTCAAGAAGATTCCTGTCATGAAATACACTGGGAAACAAACAGAGGTTAGCTGCTGAGGACTTTTCTAAAAAGTACAGTGTGTCTGTATTTTTAAAAAGAAAAGACACTCAGCGACTTGAGGAATCATTTTTCACAAAATATGCTTTTGTCCCTAATAACTGTGCTTCATATGTAAGCAGAAAATTCAAATATTGGATGCCCAGTACCCTGAGCTGGTGGAAGGGGATGGGGAGCAGAATGTGTCCCTCACTATTCCTGAGGAAATGGTTGGCGAACTGCTACAGCACTTAGATGTACGCAAGTCGATGGGGCCAGATAGGATCCACCTGAGGATACTGAGAGAACTGGCGGAGGAACTGACCAAGCTGCCGTCATTTATCAACATTCCTGGCTATCAGGGAAGGTCCCAGTCGGCTAGCGGCTAGCAAACATGACGCCCATGTACAAGAAGGGCCGGGGGGTAGACCCGGGGAACTATAGGCCTGTCAGTTTGACCTCAGTGCCAGGGAAGCTCATGGAGCAGATTATCTTGAGTGTCATCACACGGCACTTGCAGGGCAACCACGTGATCAGGCCAAGTCAGCATGGGTTTATGAAAGGCAGGTCCCGCTGGATGAACCTGATCTTCTTATATGACTAAGTAACGCACTTAGTGGATGAGGGAAAGGCTGTGGATGTGGTCTACCTTGACTTCAGTAAAGCTTCTGACAGTGTTTCCCACAGCATTCTCCTCAAGAACCTGGCTGCTCATGGCTTGGACTGGCATACGCTTTGTTGGGTTAAAAACTGGCTGGATCGCCGGGCCCAAAGAGTTGTGGTGAATGGAATCAAATCCAGTTGGAGGCCAGTCACTAGTGGTGTTCCCCAGGGCTCGGTAGTGGGGCCAGTCCTCTTTAATATCTTTATTGATGACCTGGATAAGGGATTGAGTGCACCCTCAGTAAGTTTGCAGATGACACCAAGCTAGGTGCGTGTGTCAATCTGCTCGAGGGTAGGAAGGCTCGGCAGGAGGATCTGGATAGGCTGCACCGATGGGCTGAGGTCAACTGTATGAAGTTCAACAAGGCCAAGTGCGGGGTCCTGCACCTGGGGCACAACAACCCCAAGCAGAGCTACAGGCTGGGAGAGGAGTGGTTAGAGAGCTGCCTGGCAGAGAAGGACCTGGGAGTATTGATTTATAGTTGGCTGAATATGAGGCAGCAGTATGCTCAAGTGGTCAAGAAGGCCAACAGCATCCTGGATTGTATAGAAAGCAGTGTGACCAGCAGGTTTAGGGAAGTGATTGTCCCCCTGTACTCGGCTCTGGTGAGGCTGCACCTTGAGTACTGTGTTCAGTTTTGGGCCCCTCACTACAAGAAGGACATTGAGGTGCTCGAGCAAGTCCAGAGAAGGGCAACGAAGCTGGTGAGGAGTCTGGAGAACAAGTCTTACGAGGAGCAGCTGAGGGAGTTGGGTTTGTTCAGCCTGGAGAAGAGGAGGCTCAGGGCGACCTTATCGCTCTCTATAAGTACATTAAAGGAGGCTGTACCGAAGTGATGGTTGGTTTATACTCCCACGTGCGTGGTGACAGGACAAGGGGGAATGGACTAAAGTTGCACTAGGGGAGGTTTAGGTTGGATATTAGGAAGAACTTCTTTACTAAGAGGGTTGTTATGTATTGGAATGGGCTGCCCAGAGAAGTGGTGGAGTCACCATCCCTGGAGGACTTTAAAAGATGTTTAGATGTTGAACTTATTGGTATGGTTTAGTGGAGGACTTGTTAGCGTTAGGTCCGAGGTTGGACTCGATGATCTTGAGGTCTCTTCCAACTTAGACAATTCTGTGATTCTTTAATATGAGAAATAAATGTTTTATGTATCATTATATATCAATGTAGGTCAATATACCTGATAGTATTGAGAATATACTGATCACTTTGTGAGATTCGTGGATAAGACTACTGAACAGATATCTAGTTTTCAATTACTGTATTGGCTACATTATACACAAGATTCTTGTAGACTAGCAGTTATGGCAAAAACTTTTTGACTCTGCTTTGGAACTGGAAGTGACAATGAAAACTCATAGTTTCCAGTGTAGGCTAATGAAGAAAGGTCATAAAAGTATAATGAAAAATGACCTTTCTCTCCTTCTCTCTTAACTCTTGGTTATGCCAAAGAATAGTGACAAAATGACAATTGTTATAAAATTTTAGAGTGACAACAATAGCATGCCATCATTTATTTAGATTTAGATTCCCATTGATGGACATTTAAAATAGTAACATTTTTAATAGTACTTATCATTATTCAAAATGATTGTTTGTTTTAAGTTTCAGTTAAATACTTATCACATAGAATCATAGAATTACAGAATCATAGAATCACAGAATGGCTCAGGTTGGAAGGGACCTCAATGATCATCTAGTTTCAACACCCCTGCCATAGGCAGGGATGCCATACACTAGGTCATGTTGCTCAGGGCCTCATCTAACCTTCTGTTGAACACCTCCAGGGAGGGGACGTCTACCACCTCTCTGGGCAATCTGTTCCAGTATCTCACCACCCTCTGAGTGAATACCGTTGTAAACAGCTTTTGAGAATAAAAACAAATGAAACCTGCCATGGCTTTATGTAATTGCTAAATATGTAAAAATTGACTGCCTTTGGCAAATACTGGGTAGAAACAATTACTTGGGAAAGGGAAAACAGAAATTGCAGAGGAGTGGGGGCTATACAAAAAAAAAAAAAATCAAAAAAAAAAGTAAAATGTATTTGTCCATTCACACTGGTATTTTTCCATCTCCTAGTACTCATTTCTAATGTAACAAAATTTTTGATTATAGACTTAAAAGGACCATTCAGACTTCCAAGAAGTAAATAAACCCTTTCACAGTTTAAAACCAGAGGTTGTAATTTAGATGTCATGCATATTTAGGAAATCTACAGTAGCCATGATGAACAGCTAGCTATACGTGTGTGTGTCTTCAAACTCTCTGTGTGGGAACACTCAGCAAAATCAGCTAAAGCTATGAATATTCATAATTAAAGTCTATCAGATCTTGTGTAAAGCAATTTTATAGGGCTATATGTTAAATCTTATTCAAGGACTGATGAGAACATCAAAACAGAGGTTTAATGTACTTTAATTAAGCATCTTAGCCTTTGAACTTTTGACTTATCTTCACTTTCCTTCGTATTCCTGGTAAAAAAGATTTTATTTTTATTTTTTAATGCATAGTGTTCATAATTTCTTGAAAGACTTGTCTACCTTATTAAGTCATTCATGAAAAAAAAAAAAAATCAGACCCCTGTTTAAAACCTGTCTGGCTGAAAAAAGTTATGAATTTGACCCCAGTGCACACCAGAACATGATTAACAAGATAACATAATAAATAATAAAATAATAAAAAACATAATCTGTTATTTTAATGAACTTAATGATTTTTGAAACAATCCAATTGTTTTTCAGGGCTTGATTCATCTTTGATGAAAGCATTGGTTATCTTCTTCTTCATCCACTGCATTGCAGAAACACTTTATCAGCTATCTCTGTGACTTTTAGAAGCTTTTTACCCAGCATACATGGTGTAGACTTACTCTGCAAGAGTAAAGTTGAAGTATACCCTTTAGAGTCCATTGTTATCTACATTAGACTTTGTGACACACAGTAATATTGTCTAATACCACATCTTTAAATTCTAGTCACTAATGTCAAAGGATATTCCAGGAAATAATTTTAATTATTTCAAAATTAAGGGAGAAAATGAGAAAATAAACCTTTACCTAGCACATGTTTCTATTTGAAAATTTCATAATCCCATTCCCCTATCTACTCATCATAATTCCTTAAAAACATTTAGATCATCTTAACAATAGATGATCTCTCTGTTTTTTTCCTTTTTAGACAGTACACTGATTCCTTATTATTCTTAAATAAAGTGATTGCTGCTACTGACTTGAAAAGAAAAACAGTGTTATCTAAGAAGATTTCACTTTCCTGTTGACAGGTAGATTATTTTGCTAATAGTGATATAATGATCCACCAAAAGATAACAATTGCTTTAGGAAAAAGGAAGGGCAAAATAAGAAAATGAAAAACTTACTGAATATGTTTTACTTTTTTTTTTTTTTTTTTTTTTTTTTTTTAAATTCTGTAAATCTGTGATCAGTCTGATCAAGTTCAATGCTACAACAAACAGTGCACAGTGCCACAGCCACTACACAATACAAACTGTAGATTTTTCCTCTGTGCTATTAGCAGGGTTTCTCATTTCATATATCATTTGCAACTTGCTGCAGTCATCCTGTGAATACATTTCCTATCCCTCTCTTACAGAGTTAGGAAGAAATAACATCTTTCCTTAATCTTGTTTTGAAGAATTGTCACATTAGACATCACAACCACTTTCCTGTTTCTCTTTACTTACAGAAAAACACCAACTAAACTTATACCAGATAAAATTATATCTGGAACCTTTTACATCCACAATTTTAGTGTCATTGTTAAAAACATTAAATCCTTCAGCAATGCCTTTTTTTTTTTTTTTTTTTTTTTTTTTTTTTGCCACGTATCATAGGCTACTACTCCTTATTTTATCTATCCTAAGGTATAAACTTTCACCATGAGAGGAAACTCTGTAACATAAGTAAATTTGTCTTTTTTTTTTTTTTTTTTTAATGTTAAAAAACACTATTTAAAAAAAATCTGTGAATTATTCTGATTTCTCCTACTCAACACAGGTAGTATAATAGCTTTATGATAACACAAGACTCAGAGCACAAATGTGAGAAAGACAATCACAGAATACCTAATTTTTGCTCTGAATGAAAGCTGAGTTAAAACAAGCAAACCAATACTGCCAGCCAACACAAAACATTATTAGCAGAGTAAAACAGTCCTTGTTAATTTCATTGGATTAAATCCATATAATCATCCTTGGATACAGCTGTCTGTAAATGAAGTTTAGGTAAGGACAGAGTGAGGAAAATATACTTAAAAATAATCAAAGACTTACATTTGTTTCAGTTCCCTACAACAAAATGTAGGAGTAAGATTAATGGTGTAAGATACAGGTTACATTTCTCATGGAAAGTTTCTCAGTTTCTCTTTTGTCAGTCTCAGTAATGAAGTAGAAAGCACCACAAACACTCTAGGGACTTAGATACATCTGGCATACTTTGATCCTTATTTGGGCTCAGAGAAAATGTATTCAAATATGGATATCTTCTTAAATTTGTAAGACATAGAGAATCATAAAATCATAGAATCATTAAGGTCGGAAAAGACCTTCAAGATCATCTGGTGGAATTATCCCCCTAACACCACTATCACCCACTAAACCGTATCCCTAAGCACCAGATTCAACCTCTCCTTAAACACCTTCTGGGACAGTGACTCCAGCACTTCCATGGGCAATCTGTTCCAATACCTAACTGCTATTTCTGAGAATAAATTTCTCCTAATTTCAAACTGACAACTTGAGGTCATTTCCTCCAGTCCTATCACTAGTTATCTGTGAGAAGAGACTGACACCTAGCTCCCCACACCTTCCTCCCAGGTAGCTGTAGAGAGCCATAAGGTCTCCCCTGAGCCTCCTCTTCTCCAGACTAAACAAACCCAGTTCCTTCAGCTGATCGTCATAAGACTTGTATTCCAGGACCCTCACCAGCTTCATAGCCCTTCTCTGGACACGCTCCATGGACTTGGTGTCCTTCTTGTAATGAGGGGCCCAAAACTGAACACAGTACTCAAGGTGCAGCCTCACAAGAGCAGAATACAGGGGGACAATCACCTCTCTGTTCCCACTGGCTATACTATTCCTGGTAAAAGCCAGGAGGCCATTGGCCTTCCTGGCCACCTGGGCACACTGCCAGCTCACGTTCACATGAGCATCAATCAACACTTTCAGATCCTTTTCCTCTGCACAGCTTTCCAGCCCTGCTGCCATGAGCCTGTAGTGTTGCATGGTGTTGCTGTGCCTAAAGTGCAGGACCTGGCACTTAGCCATGTTGAACCTCATCCCATTGGCCTATGCCCACCAACCCAATCTGTCCAGGTCCCTCTGCAGGGCCTTCCTACCCTCCAGCAGATCGACACTTCTCCCCAGCTTGGTGTCGTCTGCAAAATTCCTGAGGGTTCACTCAATTCCCTTATCCAAGTCATCAATAAAGATATTGAAATGGACAGACCCCAACACCGATTTTTGGGGAATACCACTGGTGACCAGTCACCATCTGGATTTCACTCTGTTTACCACCACTCTCTGAGCCCAACCATCCAGACAGTTTTTAACCCAGCAAAGACTGTACCCGTCCAAGCCATCAGCTGCCAGTTCTCCAGAATACCGTGAGAGACCATGTCAAAGGCCTTGTTGAAGTCTAGTTAAACTATGTCAGTAGCCTTTCCCTTATCCACCAGGTGGGTCACTTTGTCATAGAAGTAGATGAAGTTGACCAGACATGACTTGCCTTTCATGAACCCATGCTGACTGGGTTGATCCCCAGATTGTCTTGCAATTCCAATATATATTTTAGAGGCTTAAAAAAATACAGCTTTTTATTTTTATTTTTTTTTTTTCATTTTGTTATTTCAATGAAGCAAAAGATGTTTTAGAGACATAGAAAGATGCAAGTACCTCACCTTTATATTCTCATTCCCTGAATTCAATGGTCTGCAAAACAAGTGTCTACTTTCTCTTCAGCTTCTGCAGAAAATTATGATTTAATATTGTGACAAAACCCACATTTTCCTTTTTTTTTTTTTTTTTTTTTTTTAATCTGTTATCACTGATGGTGTTTTACTCCATCCTTTTATTTATTTATTTATTTATTTATTTATTTATTCACTCTGTGGCTTTATGTTACTTAGAAGATGAAGGAAGTGATGGGCCATTTTAAGCAGCATCTTCACCTCATGATTGCCATGCAGCAGATTCTACTGAGTTTTTTAAGGAAAAATGCTCCTCTACTCTATTTCCTCTCCTGTTTTAGGGAGCAAAAAAAGCACAGATCAAAAGTAGTGAGGCATAAGAACAAAAGGACTATTATTAAGTGTTCTCGAAAGTGCAGTTACTACGAAGAGAACACATCAGTATTAACCACAAAATATAGCTAAGGGTAGATAAATAAAGTAAAATATCTCTAACATATGTGAGATCTCAGACATATCCCTGAATAACCATTCTCCATAACCATGTAGGCCATGTAATATTAAATGATTATACTTTATGTAACCATTACCTCAGGTTTCAATGACCTTAACAGTACAGCAGTAGTCATTTCTTTGAACATCACTGAAGAGTTTTTACAGTGCAATGTGACAGGCAGAGACAACATACATTTTTTTCCCACTCATTATTCGTAAATATATTTGCACTGTATAAGCCTATCAAGAAAGAAATCCATCTTATGACAAACTTCAGTTTTATGAAGACTTCTGACAACACTGCAGATTCTTACAGTATGCTGTTATTTAAGTTTATTAATATCCTTTATACATTTTCAAATCAGCTAAGTTTATCTGATCTTTTTTTTTTTTTTTTTTTTTTTGCTGCATTGAAAGAGCTTGGGCCATAGTGATTGCTTAGAAGCATCCAAACTTGGAATGATTAAATCTTAAAATTATATATATATATATTATTTGCTGATATTACGGAGCTTTTGTTAGACCTCAACAGTCAATGCAAAGAGCTGAATGATTGCACCTAACATAATACTTATAAAACTCTGAGGAAGTAAATCTTTAATATCAAGAAGTTCCTGCCTAACAATTTGATTTCCTTTTATGACAAGATCACCTGTTTAGTCAATCAAAGGAAACTAGCTGATGTCATCTTTTTGGACTTCAGCAAGGCTTTTGACATGGTTTCCCATAGGATACTACTTGACAAAATGTCCAGCATACAACTTAACAAAAACATCTTGCAATAGGTGAGCAATTGGCTGATGGGCAGGGCTCAAAGGGTTGTGGTAAATGGGGCTACATCAGGCTGGCGGACGGTTGCTAGGGGGGTCCCTCAAGGCTCCATTTTTGAGCCAGTCCTCTTCAATGTTTTTATAAATGATTTGGATGTAGGACTCAAAGATGTTTTGAGCAAATTTGCTGATGACACTAAACTTGGAGGAGTTGTGGACTCTGTTGAGAGAAAGGTCTTGCAGAGAGACCTGGACAGATTGGAGACCTGGGCAATCACCAACCACATGAAGTTTAACAAGTGCAAGTGCTGGCTCATGCAGCTGGGATGGGGCAACCCTGGCTATACGTACAGACTGGGCGACGAGACACAGGAGAGCAGTGCTGCAGAGGGGGTTGTGGTTGACAACAAATTGAATATGAGTGTGCCCAGGCAGTCAGGAGGGCCAACTGTATGCTGGGGTGCGTCAAGCACAGCATTGCTAGTTGGTTGAGGGAGGTGATTGTCCCTCTCTACTGTGCACTGGTGCTGCCTCACCTCAAGTACTGTGTGCAGTTCTGGGCACCACAGTACAAAAAGGACATGAAACTGTTGGAGAGTGTCCAGAGGAGAGCTACAAAGATGGTGAAGGGCCTAGAGGGGAAGACCTATGAGGAGCAGCTGAGGTCACTGGGCCTGTTCAGCCTGGAGAAGAGGAGGCTGAGGGGGGACCTCATCGCAGTCTACAACTTCCTCACCATGGGCAGTGGAGAGGCAGGTGACTTATTCTCTGTAAACACCAATGATAGGACCCCCGGGAATGGTGTTAAGCAGAGGCAAGGGAAGTTTAAGATGGACATCAGGAAGAGGTTCTTCACCGATACGTTGGTTGAATGCTGGAACAGGCTCCTCAGGGAAGTAGTCAATGCACCAAGCCTGTCTGAATTTTAAAAGCAATTGGTCTGTGCACTTAGTCACATGGTCTAAACTTTTGGATAGACCTGTGCAGTGCCAGGAGTTGGACTTGATCCTTACTGGTCCCTTCCAACTCAGGATATTCTATGATTCTATGATTCCAATTTAATTTCTCTCTCATCTGACCTAGCAACTCAAATCTATGAATGGTTTCACATTTATGAGGTACTGTGCTTGCACCTGTGTGCATTGTATTTTGATTTGGTTATAGCCAGTTGTTTCCAATGTAATTCTTTATACTTCCAGTAATAACATGACCATATACTGGGAAGTAACATGTAAGGAGATGATGAGCACTAAGTATGACCTCCTATACTGTCTAGAGAAAGACATTAGGCCACATATTATGTTGTGATGGTACCAATAAATAAACATATAAATACATTGAACAGGTAAGATCTGAAAGGGAATTAAAAAGATCAGAGTTTTCAGCCAGAGGTTATCCAAAACAAGTTTCCACTTAGAAAACCTTCCTAAATATCAGAAAAGGGAATTCTCTGCCCTTCCATTGTGGCTAAGAATCCAAGCAATAGGAAAGAATCACAGAATCACAGAATCATCTAGGTTGGAAGAGACCTCAAGATCATTAAGTCCAACCTCTGACCTCACAATAACAAGTCCTCCACTAAACCATAACATGAAGTTCAACATCTAAATTTCTTTTAAAGATCTCCAGGGGAGGTGACTCAACCACTTCCCTGGGCAGCCCATTCCAATGCCTAACAACCCTCCTGGTAAAGAAGTTCTTCCTAATATCCAACCTAAACCTCCCCTGGCACAACTTTAACCCATTCCCCCTTGTCCTGTCACCACGCACGTGGGAGAATAGACCAACCCCCTCCTCGCTACAGCCTACTATAAGGTACCTGGAAAGTGCGTTAAGGTCGCCCTTGAACCACCTCTTCTCCAGGCTGAACAAACCCAACTCCCTCAGCCGCTCCTCATAAGACTTGTTCTTCAGACTCCTCACCAGCTTCGTTGTGCTTCTCTGGACCCCTTCTCACTCGAGCACCCTGATGTCCTTCTTGTAGTGAGGGGCCCAAAACTGAACACAGTACTCAAGGTGCAGCCTCACCAGAGCCGAGTACAGGGGGACAATCACTTCCCTAAACCTGCTGGTCACACTGCTTTCTATACAATCCAGGATGCTGTTGGCCGTCTTGGTCAGCTGAGCACACTGCTGCCTCATATTCAGCTGACTATAAATCAATACTCCCAGGTCCTTCTCTGCCAGGCAGCTCTCTAACCACTCCTCTCCCAGCCTGTAGCTCTGCTTGGGGTTGTTGTGCCCCAGGTGCAGGACCTCGCACTTGGCCTTGTTGAACTTCATACAGTTGGCTTCAGGTCATCATTCCAGCCTATCCAGATCCTCCTGCTGAGCCTTCCTACCCTCGAGCAGATTGACACACGCACCTAGCTTGGTGACATCTGCAAACTTACTGAGGGTTCACTTGATCCCCTCATCCAGATCATCAATAAAAGAAGAGCAATCTTTCAACTGCAAAATGATTGTCTGAATAAGGTTTTTAGTTCCACAGTATAAAAGAACGGTATTTCTTAGGAAACACTATACAGAATTGGTGAGATGTTAATCTGATCTGTTTTCCAGGATATACATGGATACACAAGGAGAACTACGTAAGATGAAGACTGTCACATGTTAGCATTGCATATTATTTTTTGTGGTCTGGGGATGAGGAACTGATGAGAAGAGAGTGGTGATATTATCATAAAAATAAAATAAAGAACAGAAACTAAGATGAAACAAAACAAAAGTAAACTAAGGTAAAAGAGAAGAAAACAAAATAAAAACTAGCCCAAACTAAAGGTGTGTTAACATTGAAGCCAAACTAAGGAAGGAAGGAAGGAAGGAAGGAAGGAAGGAAGGAAGGAAGGAAGGAAGGAAGGAAGGAAGGAAGGAAGAAAGGAAAGAAAATAAATTAAATGAAACTAAAAACTTTTCATTCAAAATATGTGAGGTCTAAGGCTTTACAGGTTTTCTACTACCTTCTAGGAATTTGCACTAAAGCTATAAACGAAAATACTCTGTGTCTTCTTTTTTTTGATATCAAAGAAGATGATTATGAACGTTTAATTGAAATGTATATTTCTCCTGGGACAAAATTCTTAAAAACGGGTGGAACATAGAGGGAAAAGACTACTGCTGACATTTTAGAAGCCTGTATATAACCATTGGATTACAGAAATATTGATCAATTAAAAAATCTTAATCAAATTAAAAGGTATTGTACTGTATTGTTTGATGATTAAGTTCTGTAATATAGGAAAAATATTGTCAGGACTGTAGAATCTGAGAATAGAAATGCTTGTAATTTAATATCAGCAAAATGCTTCCACATAACTTCGTTGTAGCTGCATGTTACCTAAATCACTACTTAGAATTTTTAAATTAACCATTTCTCTGTAATATAATTTTATTTTATTTTACTTTATTTTATTTTATTTTATTTTATTTTATTTTATTTTATTTTATTTTATTTTATTTTATTTTATTTTATTTTATTTTATTTTATTTTATTTTTTTTTGTAGAAGAAATAACTATTAGAAATTAAAAGATAGTGTGTTTTTTTTGTTGTTCTTTTATTTGTTTGTTTTGCTTTAATTCCTGATTTAGTGTGTTAGGATAAAAACAATTTTAAACAACATATTAAATTTTATTTAATCTAATACAGACTGCAAAATTATGTGAATTCCTGACAAGCTTCTCTCTTTTTATGATGGAGATAATCATTAAGTAGTTCTGCAAGGAATTCATTATTCACTGTTAGTTCTGGCTGAGCTGTAGTTCTGATTGGTTGCTCAGGACTACCCAGTCACTAAAGAAGAATACACACTCCTACACTCCTCAAAATTAACTGTTTTTTTTTGTTTGTTTGTTTGTTTGTTTGTTTGTTTTTTGTTTTGTTTTGTTTTGTTTTTGTCGCCTACCCCACAAACCATTCAGAAGCTTAGAAGGAAAATTATATATATATATATATATATATATATATATATATATATATATATATATAAAACAGTAAACAGTAAAAGAGAAAAAGGTAGAGGAATAAATAATTTTGACACCAACATTTCTTGCCATCAACAGCAAACCACATATTGTCTGGATTTGTAGGAAGGAATGGGGGCTTATATGCTTCCAAAGAACAGCATTGGTGTGAATTTCCAGATGCTGCTTTTTCTGTGGATAGATGGGTCAATATTATAATATCTTTTTACACTTTTTTTTTTTTTTCTTTGTATCTTTAGTATTTATTTGTTTTTCACTTAATATTGGACAGTGTTTCTGATCATTTATTTCTCTACACTGATTTCAAAAACTGAATTATTAAAATAATTGTTTGGAATGTGCCTTGCAAGAAAATGATGTTGGACACTTTATTATAATAAGAAGAATAAGAAGAGACATTTAGGGCAATTCATTTTACCTAACTGCAGTGCATATTCTAATGCAGTAGAATGATCATTAAATGCCATAGTGAGTCCAGCTAAATATTACCTGTTTTAATAACCATCCACATCCTGCATTTTGAATTTGTACTCTGTTAATCTTCTGTCCTCTTGTTGTCCCAACATACATTTTGTCCCTTATTAACTACAACTCAATATTCTTCCATAAACTGTGAGCAATAGAAAGAATCAAAGCAAAGACAGAAATAAACACTAGCAGACAAAATACAATGGAACAAGCTATCCCAACACCGTGATAATTCCTAACGAAATGGTGCCATACAGGCACAGGCACTAGATCTTTAATGTAAATTTGACTGTGTAACCTTCCAGAGGCTGTGCATTGCTTTGAGCTTCCTCCAAAGACAGCACCACAAAGACCCCACAGTGTGCCCTGTCCTGACATGATCTCTTGTCTTTCATTACCGATGTTCTTTTTCGTACTTTGTGCATACTTTTCAGTGCTTATGTGTTCCTTTATCCTGTGAAGCAGTTTTTGCTTCTGGTCATTTCTGCTTTACTAGCCTGGGTTCTCTCTTTCTAAGCTGAATGTTGGATTTCCTCTCTAACTGAAGTTCTGGGAAGACCCCAGCTGTGCTTTCTCAGCTGAGATTCTTAGTTTCTCACATATACAATGTGGAATATTTGCAGTTTAACTCACAAGTTGTCTTCTTCGACAATATTTGCTTTTTCCCAGATTTAAAAGGCTTTTGAAAACTGCAAACTAAACAGTTTTTGTTATCTAGATGGGGAAAACAAACAAATAAAAAAAAACATTGCTGTACTGTCATTGAAGGTGTCTGCATACCCTTCTTACAGAAACATCACTTTGAGCTGTGCTTTGATATGTTTTCAGTATGTTTTCCTGAGACAATAAAACACAAGGTATATTGAGATTTTTAATAACTTTATAGCTGGTATTTTTCTCTGGTTCAATAATTTCAGAATCACAGACACAGAAAACAAACAAATTCCAAAACATTAAGGAAGGATCATGGTATTTTAAATCATCTTGTAAACACATTACATACAAAAACATAAAAGCCAAACATATGGCAGTTAAAATTAAGATTTAATATTGATTTTAATATTGTTAATTGATTTTAATACCTGTGGGACTGTGTACTCAGATATGAAATTTCAAAAGAATATAAGTCATATAAGTCTGATTATGGATCATATCTATAGTGACAGTGTCATGTGTCCTCAGAAAAAAACAATGGTTGCTCCCCATCCAACCTGGCCTTGAACACTTCCAGGGATGGACATCCACAGCTTCTCTGGGGAACCTGTTCCAGTGCCTTACCACTGTCCGTGTATCTAAATATGGATATCTTCTTTAACTGGTAATACATAGCGAATGATAGAATCACAGAATCATTAAGGTTGGAAAAGACCTTCAAAATCATCATCTGGAATTATTATCTCCCTAACACCACTATTACCCACTAAACTGTGTCCCTAAGCACCAGATTCAACCTCTCCTTGAGCACCCTTAGGGACAATGACTCCAACACTTCCCTGGGAAACCATTTACAATACCTACCTACTCTTTCTGAGAAGAAATGCGTCCCCAATTCCAACCTGAACTTCCCCTAGAGCAATAAGAGCCTATTCCTTCTTCACCTGTCATCTGTGAGAAGAGGTTAACCGTCAGCTCTCCAGATCAGCTTCTTTTGAGGTAGTTGTAGAGAGCCATAAGGTCTTCCCTGAGCTTCCTCTTCTCCAGACTAAACAACCCCAGTTCCCTCAGTCACTCTTCATAGGACTTATGTTCCACACCCTTCACCAGATTCATAGATCTCCTCTGGACATTCTGCAGGACCTATCCTATGTATCCTACCTTATCCTACATAGAACATGACTGCCAACTTCTCTGCTTACATGGAATACTTCTCAGGGTTTTAGCATTGTTAGCTTGATCAAATGATGCTGCAAAATAAGAGGTATATTTTCTTTATAAAAGTGTAGATATTGCAGTGATGTGTAGAAATACTATTTGGCATACTATTTGACATTCATGGATGGAAATGGGAATGTCAAAGCTCATCTGTAATTGAAACTAGTGGGAGTGATGATGTATCTTGAGATTGAAAGATGAGAAAAAGGTGGGGAGAATGCTCAGTGGAGAACTGAACCTTGTGACAAAAAAAAAAAAAAAAAAAAAAAAAAAAAAAGGGGGAAAAAGCTGAGGTTCTTGGTGCTTGTTCTGCACCATTTTTGGAGATAAGGTCTGATATCTAATTCCTTGATTCCCTGGGCCTAGTGAAGGAATCTGTGAGAATGAAGCATTATACCTGCAGCAGAATAAAATAGAGTAGGGAGTACTTAACAAACCTACTTGGACATGGGACAGATAATGTAGAGGTTGCTGACAAGTCACTGAAAGATTGCTTTCTACCATTTTTGAAAGATAATGGTGATTGGAGCAGTTTCTGATAGTTTGGAAAGGCAAACATTGCCCTCAAAGAGAGCAAGTAGGCCTGTCAGCCTTACCTCAGTCTCAGGGAAGGTGAAAGAGCAAGTCTTTCTTGAGCCATTCCCAGGCACTTAAAGGACAAAGAAGTGACTGGAAACAGCCAGTGTGGTTTTACCTGACCAAACTAATAGCTTTCCATTATTATATGACCAGTCCAATGGATAAGGGGAGACCACTGGATGTTGTTCACCTTGACTTTACATTCAACATGACATTCCCTAGTATCCCTACTGTCAAATTATTACGATCCACATTAAACAAGCGGGTGACATGGTAGACAGAAAAGTGGTTGGTCCACTGCCATCAAATCCTTGCAATCAATGGTACGAAGTCCAACTGGTGGCTGATTACTGGTTGCACTTCCCTGGGACTGGTGTTAGAGAAAGTACTCCAATGTCTTTGACCAGGGTGATAGGATCTGAGGAAGTCTGTAGACCTCACCAAACTGAGGGGACACTGGAGGGCAGTGTTGCTATTGCATGCTGGAGGACCTTTGTAATGTTAGAGTTAAATGGTTTTGCCTTTTATGTCCAATATCTACATGAATTGTAGAATTTGCTCCAGAACATTATTTTTTCTTTTAAATATAAAAGTATAAAACTATAGCATAGTTTGTTGTTGCTTTTTTTTTTTTTTTTTTTTTTTTTTTTTTTTTTTTTTAAGAAAAGCAGTAGGTTTCAGTGTCATCACTATTTGTTTTGCTGGAAAACATTTTACACTATGTCATCTACCCACAGGTCTACCCTGCAACATTATTATTGTAAGACAACACACTGATGATTTACATTTTGTCAATCCTATTTCATGCACTGTCACTCATCTTAGAAAACTACTTGAGCTGTAAAAGCTCTAGTACTTGATTTTTAATGCTTTTAAAATCTTGCCTATTCTCATGTGACCAGTGGATGTTAACTGGAACATAACTATAATGCTAGTTCTAACCACTTCTAAAATAAAACTTAAATTGCAAGTATAGCTAACATTACTTAAAGATCTTATTTGATGTCCTAAAATCTGTGCCTAAATTTTTCTTGGTACTTTAGTTTTCTACCAATATTCTGCTTCAAGTAATGAAAGTCTAAAACAGAAATAAATAAACAAATGAAGGAAAAAATGAAAACAAACAAACTCAATTGTAAATTCTCTGTCTGTGCTCTCTTATTATGTTGGGCCATAGCTCTGCAGTTCCTTCAAAAATTTTTTCTTTCATTAGTGGGCCAGAGAAAACAACATATTGTGGTTTCTACACTCCTTACATGCAAGTTTAGCATCATAAGATTCATAAAACTTCCCTCCCACACTGTCCCTCAAGATTATGTCTCGAAGTAACTCTCACACTCTTATTTCCAGCCTTTTGCATTTCCTCCTGTACAGCGCTTGAACAATTTCTCCGAAAGCTAGTTTTACAGTTGCTGTGTATTTTGGGAATATTTTCCAAACCGACTTACTGAATGATTACAGAGCAGAAAGATAGGGCATAAAATATGAAATAGGTGTAAAAAACATTTTGCTAGTGAATTTACCACATGTAGCAGAGCTCATATACAAGCATGCAATCTGTCATTTTGGAGGTGAAAATAAATAATTAACATTCATCATTTTACTGAAAAAAGTATTTCCATATTACTTATTTCCATTGCACATACTTCTATCCAAATATGCTTGAATACAGCTCACTTGTTTAATGAAACCTTCTTTTCACAGACAGATGATAAATCATGCCTTGTTTTAGAAAGGTACTTGACTAAATTTAGGTCAGCATTAATAAAAATATGTACTTTTAAATGTATAGTATAAATAATATAAATAGTAACAAATAAAGTTATAGACAAAGAACACATGCTTTTCAGGGACAGAGACAAATATATTTCACTTCTCAGAAGATAATGAAATTTGGTTGATTTTTTTTTTTTTTTTTTCCCGTTTCTTTTCTTTTTTAGCAACCACTGGGAGTGATCTAAAGGGTGCTCCTTTTGATATCTCATTTGAATGACTCAGAGCCTTTCTCAAGTCTCAGCACTGGATTGCAACCCAAAGTGCTAATAAGAAATCTAAAACTGAAGAGTCTGGAATCAGGGGTAAAATGTCAGCAGACTCTTTCTTCTTGTGATAAGGAGATATACTAACTGTGTGGAATCACTGCAGTAGGTTGTAAATGATGTATGAAATTAAAAATCCTCTGTCCAGTGCAGACAGAACACAGATATCACTGCAGTTACTGTTGTGTTGTGGTATTTGCAGTGATATTTAACTTAGATATATCCTGTGATATTTAACTTTGATACATTCTTGACCAAAATAATAATAATAATAACAATAAAAATAATAACAAACACCAACAACAGCCTACAAGCAAACAAACACAAAAAGGTATAATAAACAAGTTGTAGGTGGGAGAAATCATTTTGCTTGTTCTTACTTTCCTCTTCAAGTTTCCTCCCTCCTTCCCCCCCCCAAATTCATTTGCAAAGTATCTTATATGGACAGCTGGACTCCCTGGTAGTTTACTTGACCCTTGTGAGGTCTCACTTCGAGTACCACATCCAGGTCTAAGTCTGGGGCCACCAGCACAAGAAAGATATGAATCTGTTAGAGTAGGTCCAGAAGAGGGCCATGAAGATCATCAGAAGGCTGGAACACCTCTGTACAGGCTGAGAGATCTGGAGATGTTCATCACGGAGAAGATAACACTTTGGGATAACCTTATTGCAACTTTTCAGTACCTAACAGGGGCTTACAAAAAGATGGAGAACAACTTTTTGCTCAGTCAAATAATGACTGGACAAGAGGGAATGGTTTTCAATTAAGAGAGGTGAGTTTTTGATTAGGAAGAAATTCTTCGCTCAGAGGGTGGTGAAGCACTGGTATGGGTTTTCCAGAGATGTTGTGTATGCTGGAGGTGTTCAACACCAAGTTGGATGAGGCCCTGAGCTACCTGATCTAGTGGGTGGCAGCCCTGCCCATGGCAGGAGATACTGAAATTAGGTGATCTTTAAGGATCCTTCCAACCTGAGCCACTCTATGATTTTATGCTTCCAAGATTTTTGGGCAGATGGCTCCTGTCCACTTATGTATGATCCCATGGGAGATGTCTAGATGCACTTGGAAGATCCACAGGTGTGAAGAGAATAGGAGAACTGAGAAAATTAACGTCCTGTACAGTTCAAATTACAAGCAGTTAAGAAAATGAGTTCAAATGAGTTGATGATTTGGATGAGGGAATTAAGCACACACTCAGTAAGTTTGCAGATGACACCAAGCTGGGGAGAAGTGTCGATCTGCTGGAGGGTAGGAAGGCCCTGCAGAGGGACCTGGACAGGTTGGGTTGATGGGCATATGCCAATGGGATAAGGTTCAACATGGCTAAGTGCCAGGTCCTGCACTTTAGGCACAGCAACACCATGCAACACTACAGGCTCAGGGCAGCAGGGCTGGAAAGCTGTGCAGAGGAAAAGGATCTGAAAGTGTTGATTGATGCTCATGTGAACGTGAGCTGGCAGTGTGCCCAGGTGGCCAGGAAGGCCAATGGCCTCCTGGCTTTTACCAGGAATAGTATAGCCAGTGGGAACAGAGAGGTGATTGTCCCCCTGTATTCTGCTCTTGTGAGGCTGCACCTTGAGTACTGTGTTCAGTTTTGGGCCCCTCATTACAAGAAGGACATCAAGTCCATGGAGCGTGTGCAGAGAAGCTGGTGAAGGGCCTGGAACACAAGTCTTATGAGAAGCTGTTGAGGGAACTGGGTTTGTTTAGTCTGGAGAAGAGGAGGCTCAGGGGAGACATCATTGCTCTCTACAACTGCCTGGAAGGAAGGTGTAGGGAGCTGGGGGTTAGTTTTTCTTGCAGGTAACCATTGATTGGACTAGAGGGAATTGCCTCAGGTTGCACCAGGGGAGGTTCAGGTTGGTAATTAGGAGACATTTCTTCTCATAAAGAGCAGTTATGTTTTGGAACAGACTGCTCGAGGAAATGTTGGAGTCACTGTCCCTGGGGATGTTTAAGAAGAGGTTGGATCTGGTGCTTAGGAATATGTTAAAAAGAATTGTCATGAGGTATTCATGTGGTTGTTTTCTTCAATGCTAATAACAGGAAACAGCATCTATAATCACCAGTGATCCTGCATATCTTATCTGGGATTCAGGATGAATAAAAATTGAATGAGCTTTCCTATATATTAAAATAACAGATACACCTTGACTTTTCTTTTATTCAGCATTGTAAAAGCTTTATCTTTCAGGGTATCACAAGCATTTCCCATTTTAGAATTAATCAAACTCTGCAGGGAGATATTTGTAGGATACAAGACATTTCAGGAAAATTATTATATACAGCACAATTATAGAGCTGAACAAATAACTGATTTGTTGGTTCTTTGGTAATTCAGAAAAGAGGAATTCAGCCAGAGCAATGTGAATTTTAAATTATTCTCCTATGAAATCAAAAAGGCTTTATTTGGTATGATATAATTTGCTACATTTCAAACATAATGACTTAGAATGACAATGAAAATTTAAAACCAAAATATTATTTTCAGTATTTAATTCAAAACACTTATCAATTTTTCATGTTTCTGACATGAGCTATTTTGTTAAACTTTCTAATGGACAAAGCATTTTGATGTTTAGAAATCTGTATTTTTCACCAAAGGAAATATATTCTTTCTGAAAGTTGTTATCCATATTCACTATATCTGTGTGTACAAAATCTCATCTTAGAACTACTAAAGTTTACAACAGTTCTGGTACTTAAGATTATGGATGTCTGTATGGACTAGACAGTTCTGCATTAGGACTTTCTTCTCTTGGTCCACTTTAGGATGGACTCTAACTATCCATTTGTACACTGTAGAGGAAGTAGCAATTAACTCAGTCTTTTTCAAGATTATGAGATTTACCAGCAGACTGCAGTAACAAGAAACATGCAAAACCTTGTTATACTCAGGTTGATTTGAAATTCATGTTCTTTTCTTAGCATGTTGCCTACTTGTTCCTAATGGAGTAGCAGCAGGGCTAATTTTCTGCAGTACTACAAGATGTGCAAAAGGTTTGAAGAGAAATGTCTTGTGGAATTCAAGATTCTTTATACCATCTTTCAGGAACTTAATAGTAGCTGCTGAGAACTAACTGAACAGAAAGATAATCCTTAAGACTCTTCAGACACCTGTCGAGTGTTTGCAGAGAATGTGTCTCCAGTTTTGTGATTCTACAGTTATTTTTTTATAATTTTAAACAGAAATAGTGTATTAATATATCAGATGATTCAAACAGTTTGGCAAAATTAAAAAGATTAAAAAGAATTAAGATCTAAATCTTGCACTATTCAATGATTTGCCCATTTGTGGACATAAGGTTAGTATGTAATTTCAGTCGTCTCTTATGTATATGAATGAATAATTTATTGCAGCACCAAGGAATCTCCATATAATATGAAATGGAATTTCTTATATTTTGTTCCAGTTTTAATTTGTGTTTTGTACTTTAGATTGTATTGTAAAATAATGGTACACAGGACTGTAGTACAACAGGTTTTTTTTTAACATACGAAAAATGAGAACTAGTCATAAATGAACACAGCTATTCAAAACAGTTATCCATGAAATGCTGTATTCTGGATCTTAAGTATACTATAAAAACATATTTCAAAAGAGATATATAAAATTAGATGGGAGTAATTGAGAAAAACTGTCTCAAAGTTAATTTTGTTCTAAAACTTTAAAATGGTTGGTTTATGTTTGAGAATAAGAATCGACATTGCATAGAAACGCATGTATAAATCGTTTAATTCAAAGAAGACTTATTCTTCACAAAAGTATCTGGTTTTAGAAACAGATCTAAATAATACCTTTACCTTAAAATAAATAAATAAATAAAAATATTATACTTTCTCTCTGCATGATAGATGTATTAGATATTGTTTTTATGATTTTAGTTAGATACTGAGCTATATAGAGATATGATAGATACATATGCATAGATATTTCAACAGTTGAAAATCTTATCCTTTCTAATTTAATTTGCTATCCTTTCAATCTTATTTTGTGTGTTAATATTCTGAGCAAAAGAAATATATTGCTCACACACAATTATATTGCTTTTTTTTTTTTTTTTTTTTTTTTTCTTTAGAGCATACACATGGGATTTTTAAAAATGAAGAATATCTCAGCAGACCTTCTTCAGAAATTCATTCAGTACTGCTTAATTTCTGTGTCCTTTTGGTATAGAAATCTTTGTATTCCTGCAACTATTTCTGGTGCTTTTCTGATTTTATATCTTTCTATATAATTTTAAACCTAGCTTGTAAGTCTCAGAAACATATTTTATGTTTGTAAGTCCCCTCGTCTCCTTTATTAATAAATCTTAGAGTATTATTTGAGGGTTTTATTTGCTCATGATAGCAGAAGTTTATTCACTTAAAATGAATTATAATAATACCGAGAAAATACCTAATATTTACAGTGTTTTACATAATCATTTTGTGGTAATTAATAGAGATTTAAATCCAGGCAGTCCAGTTCATTAATTCACCATGATAGTAACAATAATTTATTACTTGATATGCAATGACAGTATACATAATTCTTGTAAGGTGTGTTAAGAAAATCCTAAAGGCAAATGAATTTTGAAAGAAGATAATTACAGGATTTGGATGCCTTTCTGAGATCTTTTTTTGCCTATTTTCAAAACAGCTTCAAAGGATAAATTCAATTTTAAGAATTTCTAAATGATCTCTCAGTCTTAAGTTTAAATGTGCTTAAGTCTTATGTTGTTAAAAGCATAATCTAAATAAATACTGTTCCAGGAAATAGTTGAGTGGAAGCTCTGCTCCAGGGAGTCAAGACTTGTTCCTTGCATATTCTCAAGATGTATGGAAGATATGATTTCAGCAATATGTTTATTCTTCATCAAAGCAAAAAAAAAAAATATATATATTTCCTCTTTTGTTCTTTTTACAGTTTATTCATGGTTTTGCAATATAATATGTGCATGGTTTTAAATGGAGGAACTGTGATAAATTACAATGTGGGAAACATTGCTTGTGTGGGATAGATAAGAAATAGGTATGCTCATGTAGGAAGGAACAGATAAATTTCCTTTATCTGCATTTATCCTTGACTGTGCTCAAGTTTTCTGTGTCTCTGTAGTGGCCTTGCTGTAGTGAAACTGATCTGAACAAAAGTCATACCTAGACTTTTTGTCACTATTACTCTTCAAGATTGGGCCATCTGACCAAATAACAAATATGAAGACATTCACACAATGATAGATGGCAGTGTCAAGAACATAGTGACCTCTGAACATAAAAGGAAATAGAAAGACTTCTCCATCGATTAGAGATATTTGAAAAAGAAATAAGAGCTATAGAGAAATAAAAAAGAAAAAAAGTATGTGGGTAAATCGTTATCAATAGCTGCTGGTGTTTATACTTTCAGGATGAACTTTATGCAAATAATTACAAAGAACAAATAAAGAAAATAAAGCATTAAATTGTATAACTCAAAGAATTTAGGATTTACAAATATTTATTATTGTTATAAGTATAATTTTGAACAGGTTTCTCTAAATCAACCAACCAACAAAGAAAAATGGACTGTTTAGTGAGAATTATGAAATTTCAAGAGATTTGTAGCTTGGGAATTTACAGTGTTTGTGTGTATCTATAGCAAAATGGTAGCTTTGGCTGTACTCATATTTTTTTTTCAGTTTCAGGAATGACACTGAAGAAATTTCTAAGCAGTACATTATATTCACTCTGTGTAAGTGATGAAGATAAATGTTATGAGTAATCTCATACCATAAATATTGAAATAAACATCACTCATGTGGCATAACTGTAAACGTGGAGGTAGAATTAGAAAATACTTCACTCTGTAGTCTTCTAAAAAACTCATAAAAACAGTAAGCCTCTTGTCTTCACACACAAATGCACATGTGCACAGAGCACACATTATCTTTACATAAGTAAATAAAGCAGGAAAATAAACTAATTTAGCAATGATCTTTAGTCTTGGATGATGACTGTCTCTACAGGACCATTTTAAGATCTGCTTGAATTGATTTGTCAACTATGTAGGGAATAGAGGTAAGCAGAAGAGCAAGGAAAATGAAAAATATAATACTACAAGTTTACATTAGAGTTACAGATTATTGTTTGAATTCAAAAGGAAGAAAAGGTAGATTTTTTTTTTTTTTTTTTCCAAAACATTCCAAAGTCTTCTAAAGGTTTCCTTTGTGATCATTTTCTCCTTGAAGTCAAGACTGCATTTTTTGCCTACAATCAGGGTGCAAGAAAATACTTCTTATGCTCAAGTGTCATGGAGTAACAATTATCTCCTCTGTATTAAACCTTTCCGTTTAATCTTTTGTAGACAAATATAAACACAGATATGAACAGAACACTCTTCATTAAAACTAGCAGAGTGCGCTCTGGTCTGGAAGTAGATTAAAAAAAAGCAGCAATGTGTCTGTTTAGCTGCTTATCAGAGACAGAAGTAGGGGTCTGAATTAGTGGGGTTCTGAAGCAGATCTCCTGAATTGGAGTCTGAGTTGAAGAACAAGTTGTTTTGTAGTGGTGAGCAGCAGGCAGCTTGCACAGTCTAAAGGTCAGCTGTGAGAGGGGCTGATGCTTACAGGCACTCACACAGCACTACACAGTCTCATATGAGGTTTTATTAAGACAAGATTTGCAGTGCTGTTATTTAAGTCGATAAGATATTTGAAAAGGTTTTCTTGGTGATTGTTGTCCCCTCCTGTCTAAAATTCTATTTGAATAGACACATTTGAATAATTTGAAAATGTGGAATGACTTCAGTCTTGTGTGGCAAAGTTCACTGTTTTGTTTCTTTGTTTGTTTCCTAGTTCATGATTTTCAGTCCATAACAATGCAGCTTCCTTTTGAACCAATATATTTTCACCATGTTAAAGTATCATAAAGAGTTCCCTGGAATATATGAAAGTTGGCCATAAGTGGCTTAAATTCTAGCTTGTCATGATGTAGCATGTAAGGAAGAAAAGAGAAAAGAAAGTGACAAACAGTGTCACCACAGACCCTGATTGGTTTTCCTGAGTGCCTTATCTGTGCTCCCTCTTAAATCTAGATAATCCTGTCTGGGAAGAAGAATTCACAAAGTGCTTTAACTGTGGAAAAAACAGCATAAGCCAGTAGGAGGACTTCTGCACTACTTTTTCTCTAGCTGGCTCACTTTTGAAGGTATTAGAAATTTAATGAAATGTTAATTCTGAAATATGGACATTGATCTTGTAAATATTCATTGTAAATGCAAAGCATCCACACCAGTCTCCATGAGTAAAAAGAAGTTTATGTCTAGGCACATACTTCAGAAAATTTTTCATTTATTAATCTGCCTAAAAGTGAAAAAGCTAGATTAGTCAGTGCTTGTTTTCTGTGTTGTTTATTTGTTAAACCTTACAAACCATCTTGTTGATATAAGCAAACAAAAGCTATTTGGAATTGCTGCTTTTTCTAAAACATGTCAACAGTTCTCTCAGCTGAAAGGTTTATTTATTTATTTATTTATTTATTTTGTGATGGTTAAAACAAGCTATGTCTCAAAATTACGTTCCTAAAGACTGTTTACTAGTACTCTATGAATTCATGTAGATGTATGTAGGCATGCTTTTCTCACCAATGTAGACATTTCTTTTTACAGAGCATTTTCTTATAAAGGGAAACAAACAAACAAACAGACAAAAAACTGATATGGGCTCTCAGTTCTCCAGGACAGTTTGCATGAGATTTCTTACATGGAAATATGGTAGCAAAGCAGTAAAAACAGAACATGTTTTATTCATATTCAGCAAATGATATCAAAACAAAATAAATTTCACTGATTGCATATTAACTTTAAACTCTGCAAGGATTCTGTTTAATTAATACTGCTCATCATCTTTTAAGAAAATATGTTAGACTTGGAAGAGGAAAAAAAGTGCAAAACACATCTTGCAGCAAAAGACAATATAGTAATCTTGTCGTCATGAACTCTTGGCAAAATGTTGAAATCAGCTCAAAAACTTATCTATTAAACAATCTGGTTCATCTTAAAAACTTTTGAAATTCTTATAATTTCCTAGAATTCATTTGTTTCATGTTAGTATAGAAATCTTTCCAGGCAAATGAAGTTATTTTACAATACTTAGAGGTTGTTTTTGTTTTCATGTTACTGAAGTATTTTTAAAGTAATGCAGTGGATAATAATATATTTCTAAATATGTCTGAAGGTAATATTAGGATTCTGAAATTGTCAGTGTTACACTGTATGGCCATGGGGGTCAACAAACACCACGGTTGGTGATAAGATCGGACACTTAAGGTTGAGGCTATCTGGAATATAAAGAGTTTAGAGGGAACAAAGAAGGGTGATTATGGTGATGTCTTGCCACTTTGCCCTCTCAGATTGCTTGCTCTCCAGCTGTTAAGGCATGGAAGTTGCTGAGGGGCTTGCTGGTTGGAACTATTAAAATTTGTTGTTTAATGTTATATGATAATCATATTATTAGAGTGGTATCAAGAATTAATGAAATACTGGAAAAGACGGCCTCGTGTGGGTTGGTGTCAATCATGTTTTGTTGCTTTCATGAACCTTGTGGAGGGCAGAGCATCTGCAGAAGAAAAGGGAGGCAGTTGAAGCCACCCCTGCAGTCTGGACAAGATCCAGGAACAAAAGGTTGCTAGTGGTGATGGGGGGGGGAACCGTGAGCCTTCATCCCCACGACCCCCAACGACCACCACCAAGAGAATTATAATACGAAGTAGGAATAGGTTATACATATGTATATGTATACTCTGATTTCTTATGAATATGTAAAACAATGTTCCATTTATATTTAGAAAGTTTGACGGGTGGTTGTGAGTGTTGGTAGAGCATAGACTCCCTGTGCACCCAGCGCTGTTAACTTGTCTTTTATAAATATTATTAAATTAAGATTGAGTTGTATCTTCATTTATAACAGTGACTTCTACCTATGTTTTCATGTGGAAAACTATCGTGGTATTCTGTGTTTTCATTTCAGTGGTACCTGTTATATATGAAGTGGTAATCCGTGTCGAGAAAATGGTTGATATTAATAAAGAAGGGGGAGATGTGGGAGTGTAGCCATGGGGGTTGGAAAGCCCCATGGTTGATGATAAGACTAGACTTTTAACAATGAGTACACCAGGAATGGAAAAGAGTTTAGATGGAGCAAAGAAGGTTGATTCAGGAGACTCCAAGCAGTCTCGGGTTTCTTGTTCTCCACCTGGTTTCTTGTTCTCCAGCCATTAAGGCATGGAAGTTTCTGGGTGTTTGCTGTTGCTGTTATATGCAATGTTGTTTGACCAATGAAAAGTTGTTTTGAAAAGAACTGCTGTGGGGAGAAGGGTATAAGAGAGGAGCCTGTCCTCAAGAGAAAAAAAAAAGCAACACTATATAATGAAGCTATGTCAGCAATAAGAAAGAAGGAAAAAGGAATAAATAGGGACTGGCAGGCAGAATGGAGACCAGAACGGGAACAGGCACTTCGATCTTCTCATGAAGATAGGTTCAACCAAACTTTGCAAACTGCTCAAAGAAGCTCATACAGAAAGTCGCTGGAAATGGGCGCACTGGAACTGGAAAGAAGCTCAAGCTGAGAGAAGCGGATCCGCGCAAACAACTGCCTCTCGCTGGTAAGCAGTTGCGCATTATGGGTAATAATATGTCCTTAGAAAAAAAGACTGTCCTGGTAACTTTACAGCTTATTCCCTTTATTAACAGACAGTTTATGATCCTGAAATATGGGACCAAAGTGAGGTCAAGGTGTGGGACTCTGCAACTAAAAATGACAAGGTTGCGGCAGGATTGCTCAGCACCTGGTGAGCACTCTCTGAGGCCTTAAAGAGCCATGTGGGACCACAGTCAGAAACGTGTGGTTTGCTAGACAGTGAGGGACATCAGCCCCTCTGCTGCTACAGCCATCAAAGGCTGTTACACCTGGTGACTTGGACGTGCCTCTTGACCCAGGCCGTATTGCCCTTGAAAAGGAGATGAATATGCTTTTCTTCGATCTGGGAAGATTAGGATACATAAGGCCCGAAGGCCGAGTTGCTTGACAACTTAAAGCGAGACATATTGTTCAAAAGGAATGGAGACTGTTAAGTCATGGAACTTAAAGGATTGTTTGTTACCTTTTCTGATTGTACATACGTATAGGTGTACTCGGGTTTAGTATGTAAAAGCAATGTTAATGTTTGATGTTTGTGTGTGCATGTTGGTGGAACATAGACTCTCCACACACCCAGTGTTTACTTGCCTTTATACCTTTTATAAATATTCCTTTTATAAATATTCCTAAATTCAGATTGAATTGAGACTTCATTTATAACATACCTGTAAGTGTTTTGCTGCAAATTACTCACCCCCAGCCTTTTATTAAAAAAAAAAAAAAAAAAAAAAAAAAAAGATTAATTAGGGTGGAAAGTTAATTTCTAGGCCAAGATTGCAAATTGGACTAGAAATCATTTGTGTCTTTTAAAGATACATATAGAAATACCTATTTATTTCTTATTTATAACAACTCTCCTCTTTTGCTATCAAAACATTATATAGAGAGTCATCAACACTTTACAAATAAACAAAACTCAGCTGAAAACTGACAGCAGATGAATGGCTTCTTCATTATGAAAAAAAAAGGAGTGTGATAAAATACCAGCATTAATTAATTTATATATTTTTTTTTCTATACTGTTTCATCCTTAAAATGTCAGACACTAAATCTTACTGGGCTTCAGAAAAATTGCTGTTGTGGTGATGTATTTTGTAGGAAATACAATTTCATAAGATTCCTACAACGTAAAACAGGATATTGAAGCTTTACATGGAGAATGAACATCTGATAAGAAGTTTTATAGCATGACTTGCTACATAAAACAGCAACAACAACTCAGTATAAGGTGTAGCAACCTAGTAGTACATCTTTCTCACATGCTAAATGCATATGCACAAGATAAAGTATTATAACCATAGAAGTTCCAATGTTCCTGAATAAAATACCTGTCTAAGGCTTAGTGCAGTGTAATTTGAATAACAAATGATAAATACAATTTAATTAAAATAAAACTGCTTGTATTTTGCCAACTTGTCAGCTAACCACTTCTCAGCTTTTTCATCCCATTGGCTTTTCATCAATAAAGTAGAAAAAAGGAATGAATAGGGTCAGGCTAGCAGAACAGGGACTAGGACAAGAACAGGAACATTGATCACGTCATGAAGATAGGTTTGGCCAAACTCAGCAAACTGCTCTAAGAAGCTCATATAGAAAGTTGCTGGAAATGGCACACTGGAGCTGGAAAAAAGCTCAAGCTGAGAGAAGCGGACCTGTGGACACAACTGCCCCTTGCTGGTAAGCGGTTGCGCATTATGGGTAATAATATGTCCTTAGAAAAAAAGACTGTCCTGGTAACTTTACAGCTTATTCCCTTTATTAACAGACAGTTTATGATCCTGAAATATGGGACCAAAGTGAGGTCAAGGTGTGGGACTCTGCAACTAAAAACGACAAGGATGCGGTGGGATTGCTCAGCACCTGGCGAGCAATATCTAAGGCCTTAAAGAGCAATCAGAAATGTGTGGTTTGCCAGATAGTGAGGGAGTTGCGGGCTCATCCACCGTCCACCGATCCTTCTGCTATATCATCGCCCCATCAAAACTACCACCATCCCAGGCCTTTGCTGTTATGCCCCCTGGTGACCTGAATGTTCCTTTTGATCCAGGCCCTATAGGCCCTGAAAAGGAGCCAGATCTGTTTCAGAATAAGAGTCACAGAACTGCCTAGGTTGGAAGAGACCTCAAGATCATTAAGTCCAACCTCTGACCTAACACTAACAAGTCCTCCACTAAACCATATCACTAAGTTCAACATCTAAACGTCTTTTAAAGACCTCCAGGGATGGTGACTCCACCACTTCCCTGGGCAGCCCACTCCAATACATAACAACCCTCCTAGTAAAGAAGTTCTTCCTAATATCCAACCTAAAATGCCCCTGGTGCAACTTTAGCCCATTTCCCCTTGTCCTGTCACCATGCATGTGGGAGAATAGACCAACCATCACTTCGGTACAGCCTCCTTTAATGTACTTATAGAGAGCGATAAGGTCGCCCTGAGCCTCCTCTTCTCCAGGCTGAACAGACCCAGCTCCCTCAGCCGTGCCTCATAAGACTTGTTCTCCAGACCCCTCACCAGCTTCGTTGTGCTTCTCTGGACCCCTTCTCACTCGAGCACCTTGATGTCCTTCTTGTAGTGAGGGGCCCAAAACTAAACACAGTACTCAAGGTGCAGCCTCACCAGAGCCGAGTACAAGGGGACAATCACTTCCCTAAACCTGCTGGTCACACTGCTTTCTATACAATCCAGGATGCTGTTGGCCGTCTTGGTCAGCTGAGCACACTGCTGCCTCATATTCAGCTGACTATAAATCAATACTCCCAGGTCCTTCTCTGCCAGGCAGCTCTCTAACCACTCCTCTCCCAGCCTGTAGCTCTGCTTGGGGTTGTTGTGCCCCAGGTGCAGGACCTCGCACTTGGCCTTGTTGAACTTCATACAGTTGGCTTCAGGTCATCATTCCAGCCTATCCAGATCCTCCTGCTGAGCCTTCCTACCCTCGAGCAGATTGACACACGCACCTAGCTTGGTGACATCTGCAAACTTACTGAGGGTGCACTCAATCCCCAGTTCATCGATAAAGATACTAAAGAGGACTGGCCCCACTACCGAGCCCTGGGGAATGCCACTAGTGACTGGCCTCCAACTGGATTTGATTCCATTCACCACAACTCTTTGGGCCCGGCTATCCAGCCAGTTTTTAACCCAACAAAGCGTATGCCAGTCCAAGCCATGAGCAGCCAGGTTCTTGAGGAGAATGTTGTGGGAAACACTGTCAGAAGCCTTAATGAAGTCAAGGTAGACCACATCCACAGCCTTTCCCTCATCCACTAGGCGCGTTACTTAGTCATATAAGAAGATCAGGTTCATCCAGTGGGACCTGCCTTTCATAAACCCATGCTGACTGGGCCTGATCACGTGGTTGCCCTGCAAGTGCCGTGTGATGACACTCAAGATAATCTGCTCCATGAGCTTCCCTGGCACTGAGGTCAAACTGACAGGCCTATAGTTCCCTGGGTCTACCCTCCGGCCCTTCTTGTACATGGGCGTCATGTTTGCTAGCCGCTAGTCGACTGGGACCTTCCCTGATAGCCAGGACTGTTGATAAATAATGGAAAGCAGCTTGGTCAGCTCCTCCGCCAGTTCTCTCAGTATCCTCAGGTGGATCCCATCTTGCCCCATCGACTTGCGTACATCTAAGTGCAGTTCGCCAACCATTTCCTCAGGAATAGTGAAGGACACACTCTGCTCCCCATCCCCTTCCACCAGCTCAGGGTACTTGGTATTCAGAGAACAACTGCTCTTGCCACTAAAGACTGAGGCAAAGAAGACATTAAGCACCTCAGCCTTTTCCTCATTATTTGTAACTAAGTTTCCCCCCTCACCCACTGAAGGATGGAGATTCTCCTTAGTCCTCCATTTTGCGTTGATGTATTTGTAAAAACATTTTTTTTGTCTTTAACGGCAGTAGCCAGATTGAGCTCCAGATGACCTTTGGCCTTTGTAATTTTGTCCCTGCACAGCCTCACAACATCCTCATAGTCTTCCTGAATGGCCCACCCTCTTTTCCCTCTTTTTTTCTCCTAAGCTCATTCTACAATTCTCTGTTCAACCAGGCCGGTCTTCTTCCACACCGGCTCATCTGACAGACTGCTCCTCAGCCATTAAGATTTCCTTCTTGAAGAGTGCCCAACCTTCCTGGACTCCTCTGCCCTTCAGAACTGCCTCCCAAGGGACTCTGCCAACCAGTGTCCTGAACAGTTCAAAGTCAGCCCTCCGGAAGTCCAATACAGCAGTCTTACTGGTCCCCTTCCTGACCTCGCCAAGAATAGAGAACTCTACCATTTCATGGTCACTCTGACCAAGACTGCTTCCAGCCACCACATATCCCACCAATCCTTCTCTGTTTGTGAACGGAAGGTCTAGCAGGGCACCTCCCCTGGTAGGCTCACTAACCAGCTGCATGAGGAAGCTATCTTCCACGCTCTTAAGAAACCACCTAGACTGCTTTGTCTGGGCTGTGTTGTTCTCCCAGGATGTGTCTGGGAAGTTGAAGTCCCCCATGAGAACAAGTGCTGATGATTTCGCAACTTCTGTCAGCTGCTTGTAGAATTCCTCATCCGTCTCCTCATCCTGGTTTGGTGGTCTATAACAGACCCCCACCAGGATGCTTGTCTTGTTGGCCTTCCTGCTGATCCTAACCCAAAGGGACTCAACCTTATCATTCCCAGCCTCAAGTTCCATGACATCAAAACACTCTTTAATATAGAGAGCCACCCTCCACCCCTTCCATGCAGCCTGTCCCTTCTGAAGAGCCTATAGCCAGTCATTGCAGCACTCCAGTCATGAGAGTGGTCCTACTACGTTTCCGTGATGGCAATCAAGTCGTAGCCTGCCTGCCGCACAATGGCTTCCAGCTCCTCCCGTTTGTTACCCATGCTGCGTGCATTAGTGTAGATGCACTTCAGTCGGGCCATTACCTTCTCCCCTGTACTTGCCATTGTCCCCCCTGGCACAGCTCTAACAAGCCTTGTTTCAGCCCTGTCCCCCTTCTTGCCTAGTTTAAAGCCCTCTCAATGAGCCCTGCCAGCTCCTGGCCTAGGATACATTTTCCCCTTAGAGACAGGGACCCATCTGCAGCCATCAGGCCCGGTGCCAAGTAAAGCGCCCTATTGTAAAAAAAAAAACAAAATTTCTGTATTGGCACCAGCCTCTGAGCCACGTGTTCATCAGGTGGGATTTCCATGTCCTCTCTACCCCTCCCTGCCACCATAGGGATAGAAGAAATCACCACCTGTACTCCTGCTCCATCCACTAACTGTCCCACTCCCCTAAAGTCCCGTTTGATAGCTTTCAGATTATCCCTTTGATCCCTTTGTCAAGCAGGACTTGCCTTTCGATTCCCCCCCCCCTTTCGATCCCTTTGATCCCCCTCCTCCCCCCCCATCCCCCCCCCAGTAGCCTCAGGCTATCCCTTCAGGCTATCACTTCAATCCAGGAGGAATAGGATACATAGGGCCTGAAGACTGAGTTGCTTAACAACTTACAGTGAGACATATTGTTCCCACAACTAGCCCTGGAATTCTCCAGTGTTTGCAATCAAGAAAAGGAATGGAAAATGGAGACTGTTATATGATCTGAGAAAAATTAATGAAGTAATGAAAAATATGGGAGCACTTCAACCAGGATTATCAACTCCAACTATGCTCCCCCAGTCATGGACATTAATAGTAATAGGCTTTAAGCATTGTTTGTTAAACACTTGCCAGAATTCAGAAAACTTTGCATGTTTATGTTTCAGTTGATACCTTTTCTGATTGTACATGTATATAGGCGTACTCAAGTTTCTTATGAATATGTTAAAGCAATGTTCTATACATTTAGAAAGTTTGACAGTTGTTTGCATGTTGGTAGAGCGTAGACTCCCTGCACACCCAGTGCTGTTTACTTGCCTTTTATAAATATTACTAAATTCAGATTGAGTTGTATCTTCATTTATAACATATCCTTAACATTCAATCACAGGTTTTTTCAGTTGAGGACTTTGTGGAAATATTAGACATGAGCTATCAAAAAGTGACATTCTAAAGTTAAAACTACAACATTACCTAAAATTCAATTATAAGTCTGTTAGTATTGATAGAGTAATTCCTCTTTAATTTACTCTCTTTCTTTTTTTTTTTTTAACTGAATTCTCATGTTGAGAATTAACTTGCAAGTCCCAGTTGTTTTCAGAAAATAAATAAATAAAAATAAAATAAAATAAAATAAAATAAAATAAAATAAAATAAAATAAAATAAAAAATAAAAATGCTGGTTTATAAATGGGTGCACTTCTGTTATCATTTGATTTGTGTGCACTTTCTGAGAAGTATTAGTGATGAAATTTAGTTATAGTGCTGTGTGTTTAAACTACTTTTTTTTTATATTTTATTATATATATATATATATATAATTTTTTTTTGCACAGGGGAATTTAAGAATTAATTTTTGGTTTAAAGAGAACAAAATTTAAAAAATAAATAAATAAAAAATTGAAGAAGGCAGACAGACCTGTAGTTTACAGTTTTTCGTACCTTCTTTTTTATGCGGATAAATACAAATATTGCCTACATTCAATCTGTCCTAGCATTTTCAAGGAATATAAGAAAGTACCCTTCATTGTAATGCCTTCAGTATTTTAATTTGTCTTGACAACGCTAGACTTCAAGGGATATCAGATTTCTTATTGGGCAAGCTTTTAACAGTGTTAGCTGTCTGTTTCAGTGGTAACTGAAACAGCAGACTTTTGGGAACTCAGATGGACTCTATTCCACACAAATTATTGTGGTGGAAGTATGTGCCCATATTTTTTTTTCCCAACTGTTTTTAATAAAATACATTATTTCAGAAATTACATCTTCTGGATATTGTTAAGCCAAAAGAGCTTAAAGACATTCCTAGCCTGTCTTTATACTTTGCTTAACCTACCAGTCTTTTACCACTTTTTCTAATTGTTTTCTTTTTTCTTATTTGCCCAAATCAATAATCATAATGTATTCTGATCACACAGTAAATCTTGTTGCAATTTTTTTTTTTTTCCCTTTTGACAATTTCTGCAATGTCTTTAATTTTGTTCTGTTCTCAGATTCACAGCTGCATTGTTTTTGGACAGTCCTTATTCACATGGAAATTGCAAACTGCATGCATTATGTTTTTTGGTTCCTAATCAGGTTGCAGTAGGAATGCTTGAATATAGGTGGGCAAATGTAGTTCTGAAGAGGGTGTGAATTGCACAGATGTTTACCATTTAAGACATAAATTATCTGTTAAGTTTCTGGTGAAGAGAATCAAATTGTATGATGTTATTTGATGTACAATATATCAGTGAAACCTTTTAGACACCATAGTACTGATTATAATCAGTAATTCTCTTACTACAGTACATATACTAAATCCCTTAACACTTTGAAACAATACAACTGTGAGGAAAGCGAGGTGCTGTACTTCTAGTCTAGATGTCATTTAACAAACACTATCTGTCTCCCAGTCTTGCAATTTGCCTTGTCATGGAACATAAAGCTAATTGAGATTAACTTTTTTTAATATGATAAAATCAGCAAATATGGAGAATTAGAATTAAATATTTCAAGTGTAGCTGGCAACAAGGATCATCCCCTCTTTGTTTTCAAACCAACCATTGCATAAACCACATCTTCAGAGCTCAGCCCTGGCATGTATTAGCAGAAAGCCAACAGAGTTTATGAAGATGACATAGCTCCATTCAGACAGATACAGCAACAGACAAGTACATCAGAAAAGGAAAAGAAAAAGAAAAAAGAAAAAAAGAAAAAAAAAAAAAACAGTAACATTTTGCATTTTCAATTTTCAAAATGCACTTAGGAATATTTTGGTAACATATGAAGGCTTATTGGTCTACACTGAAGACTGAAGGATAGAGCTTAGGGGTAGATATCACAGAAAACTTCAGACAAACCTCAGGTACGTGGCAACCTTACCATGACAGCAAGTTACATGTAGGACAGAGAACCTTTTCAGGAGAGAGAATGGCATACTAAATTACAAGAGATAGAGTGAAAAAAACAATATGGTGTCAGAACCAGAAGAGAATTAAGTGGAGGCCTCACAGCATGCCCAAACAGTAACATGAGGAGTTGGCTTGGAAGAGCTAAACTGGATGATACAGTATGTGCATTGTTCAAAGACTTGTTCGTGCTTAAACCTAGGTCAGGTGTCTTGCAAGTGCTTAAAGATTGTGATGACGACAGCATATGTAATTTCTTTAGCTTCCGTAGTGCACAAATATGTTTTGAAAGTAACGCTATCTTTCTGAATCTCTTGAGTCCATCCAAAAACTCTAACCAGCAATAACAGATCAGATACTATCAATACAGTTAATCCTAGAGATTAAAAAAAAATAAAAAAATAAAAAATGTCTTAATAAAGACAATCATTTTAAATATGTGCTTAAATCATGCAAAAGATTTAGTCTTACAATTATGTTCATAATTATGAATATATTCATAATTCATAGGTTTCTCTTGCATATCCTTCCTTAAACAAGACAATTTTCAATTGTAAAGGCCTGTAGTTGAAATTTTAAATCTGGGAAGTTTCTGGTTTCATGCTTAGATTCCTTTCTCTTCGATATTACATATGAGGTTACCTGCATAGATAATTTCTGAAATGTTTACCCAAATTCTAAATCAATGTCCAAAAGTGTTGAGGTATATGTAACAATATTTTTTAGATTTATCGTTAGTTGAAAAAAAGAATTATTGGGATGAATTAGATGTAGTTTAGAACAAAATTAAGCTCTTCTATTTCAGAAGTTAAAAGAAATTCTGAGATAAAAGATAAAAGAAAAATAAAGTAAAACACCATGATTTTTTCCCATTTTTTTTAAGTCTCTACAGATAATAAAAAAAACATGTATAGCATTAACATTCATTAACATCAAATATTTTAGTCACTGAATTAATTTTTTTTCTTTATTGAAAAGAAAATATCTACACTTTGCAAGTTTTTACATACTTTTACTAAAACAAATCCAGTATGAGAAGTTTCTATTCCCTGTTGCCCTCCTGGATGTTAATGTCTGTTCTTCATACCATCAAGAGATTGTATGTCTGCATTATAAACCACATCATATTGCCTGCTACCCCCAGTTTTAATTTCCTCTCTGTCTCTTTTTCTTCCTCTCCATCTTTTTCTAAACCTGAATAGTTTCGGTGATATGGTTACTGTGGTATCATAGAAACACCAAACATGTCAAGTATTACTTTGACCAGTAGTATGGTGAGGACTGCTTCAGACTGTATTAATAGTTTCCAGTAAAAGGTGATCTCACATAGTATATCTGTACAATGATGTATTTTAATGATATTTTAATAGAATTTTAATTTTATATATGATATATAATATAATATATAAATATATATGTCATATCATATATTATATTTATATAGCAACACACAAAAGTTGCTGCTCCATCCCTGAGCTTATTATAGAATCACTTAGGTTGGAAAAGACCTCTAAGATCATCTAGTCAAACCAATAAACTAATACTGTCAGGTCCACCATTAAACCATGTCATTAAGCAATACATCTATTCTGAAGACCTCCAGAGACAGTGTCTCAACTGCTTCCCTGGGCAGCCTGTTCCAATACTTCACAATAGTTTCAGTGGAAAAAAACTTTCCTAATATCCAACTTAAACCTCCCCTGGTACAAATTGAGGACATTCCCTCTTGTCCTATCACCTAGTGTTTGGGAGAAAAGACTGATACCCACCTCTCTATAACCTTCTTAAAGGTTAAGTGTAGAGCACGATAAGGTCTCCCCTCAGCTTCCTTTACTCCAGGGTAAACAAGCCCAACTCCCTTGGCATCTCCTCATAAAACTTATTCTCTAGACCCATCACCAGCTTTGCTGCCCTTCTTCAGACATGCTCTAGCACCTTGATGTTCTTACTACAGTGAGGGGTCCAAAACTGAACACAGTACTCAAGGTGTGACCTCACCAGAGCTGAGTACAGAGGGACAATCACTTCCCTAGTCCTTCTGGCCACACGATTTCTGATACCAGCCAGGATGCTCTTGACTTTCTTGGCCACCTGGGGATACTGCTGGCTCACATTCAGCTTGCTATTTACCAATACCCAGGCATCTTCCCACTGGGCAGCTTTCTAGCCTCTCTTCCCCCAGCCTATAGCATTTTATGGGATTGTCATGATCCAAGCACAGGACCCAGCGCTTAATCTTTGTTAAATTTCATACAGCTGGCCTCAGCCCATCAATCCAGCTCATTCAGATCCCTTTGCAGAAGCCTCCTACACTCAAGCAGATCAACACTTGCACCTAACTTGTCATCTGTGAATTTACTGAGGGTGCACTCGATCCCCTTATCCAGATCATTTATTGAATTGAATTATTGTATTGAAGAGAACTGGCTCCAGCACTGAGCCCTGGCGGACACCACTAGTGACTGGCCTCCAGATGGATTTAATTCAATTCACCACAACTCTTTGGACCCAGACAGCCACCTAGTCAGTTTTCAACCCAGCAAAGCATATACCCATCCAGACCTTGGGCAGCCAGATTCTTTAGGAGAATGCTGTGGGAAACAGCGTCTGAAGCTTTATTTAAGTTTAGGTAGACCACATGCACAGCCGTTCCCTCATCCACTGAGTACATCCCCTGGCTGTAGAAGAAGATCAGTTTTGTCAAGCAGGACCTGCCTTTCATAAAGCCATGCTGACTGATCACCTGGTTGCCTTGTATGTGCTGTGTGATGGCACTCAAGATAATTTGCTCCACGAGATTCCCTGGCACTGAAGTTAGACTGAAAGGTCTGTAGACCCTTCTTTCAGCCCTTCTTATAAATAGGAGTCACATTTGCTAGCCACTGATCAATGGGAACCTCTCCTGATAGCCAGAACTGCTGATAAATTGTGGAAAGCGGCTTGGTGAGCATTTCTTCCAGCTCCCTTGATACCCTTGGGTAGATCCCATCTGGCCCCATCAACTTGTTTACATCTAAGTGGGGTAGCAGGTTGCTGACCAGTTCATTGTGGATTATGAGGGCTTCATTCTGCTCCTTGTCCCCATCTACCAGCCCAGGGGGCTGGGCACCTGGAGAACAGCTGCTCTTGCTGCTAAAGACTGATGCAAAGAAGGAATTAAATACCTCAACATTTTTCTCATCTCTTTGTCACTTTGCTTATTCCCACATCCAATAAAGGATGGAGGTTCTTCTTAGTCCTTATTATTTTTATTTTTTTTATTTTTTAAGTATTTATAAAAATATTTTTAGTGCCTTTTACAGCAGTAGCCAGATTGAGCTCCAGTGAGGTGCCTCCCCTTGTTGATTCACTCACCAGCTGTGTTAGAAAGTTATCTTCCACACACTCCAGAAGCCTCTTAGACTGTATTCCCTCTGCTATGCTGTATTTCCAGCAGACATCTGGTAGGCTAAAGTCCCCCACAAGAGCAAGGACTAGTGATTGCATGACTTCTATGTCAGTGAAAGAAGTAAAAGGCTGCTAGTAAATGGATTCAATTACACTATTTAATATTTGAATGTCTCTCAATACATATTTGTGTTGGGTCTGTCTGAGCTGGATTCACCTTTTCCCTGCAGCAGCCCACACTACCAAGTCCATAGTTTTTACTGGAACATGTAGTATATGCAGTATTAGTATGCCTCAGTATACTACAAGGGGTCAAAATTTCAGTGGTATGTTTCCAGTGCTATATATTTACTATTCCTGTTTCTAAACTTGTTCAGACCATAAAACATTATTTTTAATGTTTTGACTCTCTGCTTAGAATTAAAGCATTAGTAATAAATCACGAAAAGTAACTGTAGGAAAACTATGGAAAGACAGTCTATTTTGTTCCATGCAACACTTGAAGAACTACCATACAGAATGCACCTAGTGAGCTGGTACATTGAGCTCTTATTCCTCTTCCTTGACAGCAACCTGTAACATGACTGTTCCTTTTGATTTTGTTTGATTTTAAAAAGTATATTTCTTATCAATGATAATAAAATCATCTATCACATGCACATGTCAAAACAACTTTAAAAAAAAAAAAAAGATACGTTGAAACATTTTTGGAATGAGTTCTACACTTCAGATCTCTGAAAAGAATTTGCTGATGGGACTCATGTATTTTACATGAATAAGTAGTTTCAGGAATGATACACTAAACGCATTCCTTTTTTTTTTTTTTTTTTTTTTTTAAATTCTCTTTCTTTTCCCTTTCATGTATAAGATGGTCATTTGATGATTTAATGTTTTAATAATTATTAGCTCAGGAGTCCTTTTCTATGGACTTCAGAGCCTGAGAAGAAACTGAAAATGATTGGTTTCTTTAGAAAACAAGTTTGGTAATCTAGTTTGGCCTTTGTTTGCTGCAGTGCAACATTTCCACGCTCTCTGTCAACACAGGATATGCAGAATTGACAGTAGCAGAAGAATATTTTTTGTGTATTAATTTTATTATTTTATTCAAATATATTTGAAATGCTCTTATAAAGCACCTTAGAATAAAGAGGCAATTAAACAGCAATGTTATGATAGTCTGGCATATAAAAGAAAAAGATAATATCTGGGTTATGAATATGTTAGAAAAATTTTGATAGCAATACTGGGACAACATAGACATCTTCACAATTTTTATTAAAATATCAATATTTCTACCTCTTTGAAACTTTGTGTAATAATAACAACATGTTTTTATGCCACAAAAGAAGTCTGATTTTCAGCATCTATACTTTAACTATACATATTATATGTCCATGCTCTATCATCATATTCTCTACACATATGGGCACCCCAACATTACTCAGAAGTGTTATCAATATTACTTAAACATATTTTGATAAAATTACTCACATAGTTACATAAACCTGTAAGTCCTTTGAAGGATGAATTTTCAGTATATTTCAGTTGTGGAAAAATGTATATTAAAACTGAAAATTACTTGAATTTTCCAGAATTGTAAATCAAAATGTAAAACAAATCTATGATCACTTTATTTCCATTGCCAACCAGCCTTTTCTTTTTCTGCTCTAAGGTGTCTCATGGCCTCTTTGCTTGTACTGGGTCTGGCTGGGATGTTAACTTTCTCTGCAGCAGCCTATACGGTGCTGTACTCTGCACTTGTAGCCAGAACAGCAGTGGTATCACACCAGTGTTGTGTCTGCTGCTGAGCAGTGCTGGCACAGCATCAGGACTCTCTCTAAACCTCCTAGGGGGTGGGTAAAAAAGTGAGAAAAGAAACCAGGGCAGCTGACCTAAACCAACCAAAGGGATATTCCATACTATGTGATGTCACACTCAGCAATAAAAGGTGGAAACAGGAATAAGAGGGGAGGGGTGGGCTCTTGTTGTGAAAACGTTAGTCCTCCTCCTGAACACTGGCTATGTGCATTGAGACCCTGCTTCAAGGACGTGGTCAAGCATTGCTCATTTGTGGGACGTAAAGAGTAATTTCTTTCATATATACTTCCACATAGCCTTTATATTTTTTATTTTTTTTTTTCCTTCCCCCCTCCCTTTTCCCCTTTCCTTTTTTTTTTTTTTTTTTTTTTTTTTTCCCTTTACTTAAATTGTTTGGTTAATAATAATCTTTCCTTAATAATTATTAATAATAATTATTATTTTTTTCCTTTAATTAAATTATCCTTATCTCAACCCATGAGTTGTTCTTTACTTTACTTCTTCCCCTCATCTAAGGAGGAGGGAGTGAGACAGCAGTTGTAGTGTTTAGCTGCCTAGCGTGGTAAAACTGTTCTATCGCTATGAGCGATACCACTTGTAGTAGTATTTGGTGGCACTGTTACTCTGCTTAAGGCTTCTTGCTATAAACTTGTATGTCACTGAATCTACAGCTCATGAAACTTAAATGTTCTATGCATAAACCAGTGAAACACTTTTGAAAAACAATTGTGTTCAATTAGCATCCTAAAAGAAGAGTGGTTCCTTCCAGAACTGTGGAATTTAGTGGCTTGTTTTACTTTTATCTTATATTAGTTCATGTTTGTACTGCAACAGGCACAGTGATATATGTTTGCAGCGCACTTCTAGCTACTAACTTTTGTTGTTGTTCCACAGCCTTTTTGAATACCATCACACCTGCACTGTAATACAACCAGTGTGTGCCTAGGTAAGATATACATGAACACCTGGTCACCTTCAACAATGTGCTGATGAGCCAGGTCCAGACATCTAACATGAGACCAAAACGTCCCTGGTGGCAAAGCATTTTCTTGCTACTCTTTGTAGCAAGAAAATGCTACAAAGAATGACAGACTACACCATTGCTTGTTATTAGATGGGCTTATGTATAATGTGACGGGGAAGAATAGAAGCACATGACCTTCAAAAACCTCCACATGAGAAGCTGTGTGTGAAACACCTCTCAAGAAAG